>NC_037542.1:11849861-11883163 GCF_001531365.2 Cynara cardunculus var. scolymus | reverse complement strand
TTTTATTCAAAAGTAAAATCAAAACTACATAAATCGTATTATATTAACAAAGATAAAAAAATAAAATAAAAAATTAAAATAAAGATGTATCTCGTTGTATTGCGTAAATACTCTTCTAGTATTAATAATATAAATAATAATATAATCTTAAAAATAAAGAATTCAAAGAATATAATTTTTTTTGAAATTTAAAATTTTAATTATTTATTTTGAATAATTTATTAGAAATACAGTAATTTGTTAGCAATGATTTAAACTGAAAAGAAATGAAAGAAAACGAATAAAAAACGCCCCCAACCCCAAGGTGAGGTGGGTCAAGGACCGAACGGTTATACCTGGTCCGACTTCTTGCCTTTGGTCACCTGTAGGACTATAATCTTGGTCTGTACTCTGTAGCTGTTTGAATTTCATTAAGCCCAGTTTATATAGATAAGTTGCAAAGCCCAACGCTAATTTAATTCATTGAGGGTGTGTTTGGTACACTGGACATGACATGACATAACATGACAGAGATCTTTGTACTATGCTTGGCATGAATTTTATGTGGAACAGACAGGAACATAGTGGAACAGGCCTGTTCCACTCCTACCCTATAAAACATGGTGGGACAAATTTATATTTTACCAGTATAACCTCAAAATAAAACTTAATTCTCTTCTAAAACATCAAATATGTCTTTTTTTTTTACATTTTATTCATTCTTTAAATTTTATTTGTATTTTATGTTTCTTAAACTTTCATTTTATCGTTTTAAAAATATTATTTTTATATGGTTTTTATATTTTATTAATTTATGTAATTTATTATATATTAATAATAAAAAAAATAATGTAGAAAAGAGATAAAAATACAAATAGAAAACTACATAAACTTTTATTTGGTGTCATTTTAATTGTTTTGACGAAAACTTCAAATGGTGTATTTGTTATAAAAAATAATTATTCTATTATAATTTAATAAATTACGTAAATTAATTAAAATAAACAACTCAACAGGGGTAAATTTGTCATTTTACTTGTTCTGTTCTGTCCAGTTTTATCTTACCAAACGTTGAACAGTTGTTCTATCCTGTTCTGTTCTGTCATGTCTTGTCTGGGCACCAAACACACCCTAAGAGGTTGTTTGTTTACTCTCAATAGTTCAATTACAAAGCATCTTCTGAATCGTTAAGAGGAAAATCATGTTTGGAAAAAAAAAATTGTCTCTTAATGGTTCTAAAATACTTTGAATGATTTTATATCATGGGCCTATCTTAAACCCTTAAGCGCCATAATTTCATTGTAAACAATTACCAAACAATTATATTTTATTTTGCATTATATCATAAGAGCATCTTAACCATTCTGATCACTTAATCAATTATGCACCAAATCGTTCAACAACTGCCAAACAACTCCTAAGCGTAGTTTACCGTGCTTTAATTAAAGTCGAGAATCCTTATCTAATTTGATTAACTATTGCTAAGTATTTTGTTAGAGTTAATTAAATTATTTTACCATTAGTTTTATTATTGGAATTTTAAGTAGACATATGTCACATAATAACAATTATAAACCGTTGGTTGATGGCTTAAAGTCTCTTGTCCCACTAGACTCTCGAACTGATTCTTAACTTATATCACACTTCATAAACTCATCTCACCACTCATTACATAAATTCTCAAAAGTAAGTGTTTTGCAACTCTTTTCGAATGTTAAAATAAATATTCTTTTACAAACTCAATACTTCTGAACTTTTTAATATAAAAGTATCTTCATGAACCGGTGAGTGTGAAACAACTTTGACCTTACAAGTATTTCAAGGATGATGTCTTTTACTGATAAGCATAAAATAAAGTATAAACAACCTTAAAGAAATTTCAATTATATGTAATTTTGTGGCAAATATTTCGTAAAAGATTACATAAAAGCTGGTTAAGGCGTTGTTCGGTTCAGTTTCTATTAAGACTTGTATGGATAAAGTTGTCTGTATTGATTAAATTGTTAGTATGATAACAAATAAGTTCTTGTTCGATTGTTCTGCCAAATAAACAGTCTGAATGTAAAAAATGACCATTTCACCCCTAGGTTTTGATTTGATTTGATTTCAGATTTGGATTTTAGGTTTGATTTTGATTTAGGCCGAAGAAGATGACCAAAGGACATTTGAGTTTAGGCCATTGGAGATGGAAGATGGTCGAGATAGAAATCGATTTTCTGGTTAATAAAGGAAATCGATTTTCTAACTAACAAAAATCAGAGAGAAATCAAAAATCAAAAATTGCCCATCGATTGATCGATGAAGACGAAATCACAGATCACATAAATCAATTAATCTAGGTTTAGAGAGAAAGCAACATCGATCAATCGATTACCGAACGAATAGTTATGATTAAGCGAATAAATAAAGGCTATCCACCACTTAAGTGAATTTTGAGTCACCAAACAAATAAGGCTTTGAAAGCTTCTCCTTCCCCAATTGACACTTCTTTCACACGTATTTTACTTAGTGAGACACCACGCAGCATTCATTAAGATCTGTATGGCAACCTCCCCCATTTTCAACGCACAGATCTGCAATATCTCTCCCATTTTTTGATCAACAAACTTAACACCACATTGCTGCTCATATACCCCAATTTCTTTTTCTTTTTTCTTTGCATAGCAAATGGGTGCGTACAGAGCAGACGATGATTACGATTACTTGTTCAAAGTAGTTCTCATCGGTGATTCCGGAGTTGGGAAATCGAATCTGTTGTCCAGATTCACACGAAACGAGTTCAGTCTCGAGTCTAAATCAACCATCGGCGTCGAATTCGCCACTCGTAGCATTCGAGTTGATGAGAAAGTTGTGAAGGCCCAGATTTGGGACACCGCTGGCCAGGAACGGTACGATTCAGATCTCGAAAACACTTGAGTTTATTTTTTCTGTTGATTTTCAAATAATGTTGACGAATTATTATTTTGTTCAATGCCGGCATCTTATTTTAGAAATGAAGGGTTTACCTAGGATCTTAGGGTTTTGAATCGAAGTCAGTCAATGGCATTTGAGATCTGGGCTTTTGTAGGTTTTGCTTTAGTAAATAACTGTTCTGCTATTAGATCTGGAGTTTGCAGCTTTGCATCGTGGCTGTTTGTGTGTAAATTATCGATCTTTGACATCAAAATGTTGCAAATTGTGAACTTTTTGTATATAAGATCGGTGACTGCATAACTGCATTAGAAATGTACTACAGATGGAGTCATAATGATGATACAATATCAGCAAAATCATCTTCAAACTTGTAAATGTATGTTAGTGACTGATTCAATTTGAGCATATAGAGAAAACAGACCTTCTTGTTGGGGCATAAGTTACTTTTGGGGTTTCTAGATTGAACTTAGGTTATGAATCTATTGAAAAATGTTGAAACATGAAACATAATGTTATTGTGTAGGATCTAGAAAGTGTTATGGAAGTTGATGTTGATTGCCGTTGGTTACAAATGATGTAACACATGGTAACCTAGTGCATTGCAATGGATGAGCTGTGAAAAAAGTAAACTCCGCATCTATAGCATTTTATGATAATGGTGGTGATCGAAGTTGTATAAAGACAAAAACCCTAGACTTAGAAGCCTTATATGTCAGCAATTTGATTTAAGGATGCAAACGGTTCTCACTTCACCAAAATTTATCATAGCCAAAACACCAAACGAACCCGGTATTATCCCATTCAAAAGCAGAACCTGAGATGTGGGATATACACCGATTTGTCCTCTACCCTAAAGAGTAAGCAGTTCATATGTATATTTGTGCTGAATCATGGAGTTTGTAGTTACTGCATACTGTAAGCATCTTCTTTAGTTCTAATAATTTTTCATTTTATTTGATCTTTTTCTTCTAAAAGATACCGAGCAATCACAAGTGCATACTACCGAGGTGCAGTTGGTGCATTGATCGTGTATGATGTAACCCGACATGTGACCTTTGAGAACGTAGAACGATGGTTAAAGGAGCTCCGAGATCATACAGATTCCAACATCGTCATCATGCTGGTAGGAAACAAGTCGGATCTGCGCCATTTACGGGCTGTACCAACCGACGATGCAAAGGCGTTTGCTGAAAAAGAGAACACTTACTTTATGGAAACATCTGCACTTGAATCCATGAATGTTGAAAATGCCTTCACAGAAGTCCTTACTCAAATCTATCACGTTGTCAGCAAAAAAGCACTCGATATCGGAGATGATCCAGCTGCTTTGCCAAAGGGACAGACGATTAACGTTGGTGGCAAGGATGACGTATCGGCATTGAAGAAAGTCGGGTGCTGTTCCACTTAGATGGATTGCATTCTTTGTAAGCTTCTAATTACCGAAATTTTCAGATAGTTTAAGCCCGTTTGGCCAAAACTAAATAGGATGAAGGGCATATCAGGAACACATGATGCAAACGATTGTTTTTTTATGGTTTCATTGTTATGTTTTTACTGTGATGTATGGTTATAGCGTAGGTCGATTGTTGGAAATGTATCAAGATTCTATTGCTATCCATGTACTCTTCTTATTTATCAGTAAAGATTTACCAAATTCTTCAAGTATGATGATGCTTTTACCAATGGTTCATCTGCATTATATTTTGTATCACTTACTGGGTAAGATTCTTTTCATTGCTATGTAAAAATAATCGTAAAACATTTTTTTCATTGCTATGTAAAAATAATCGTAAAACAGGTCTCACGGCTCAGTCATTTTCTAGTTTCTTTAATATTTTAAATAAACTTATTGAGTTATCAAAATTTTTTATATAATTATACCGAATAGAAAAAGAATCAAACGAAAACAAAGTCAATAAGGAGACAATAAAATTGACACATCACATGTGATTATAGAATATTGTCATTACAAGGTGAGTGGCTGACCTGGCCCGCGGCCTCAAGTCATGATCAAAGTCGCGCGAATCACATGTAATTTTATGATATTAGTGTAAAATCACATGTAATTCGACCGTTTTCGTATTTTTTTTCATTTATGCACTGTTCTTGTAAGAACCTGACTCGTATTGAATAAACTTATGTTTAAACATATATCTTTGATAGCTTATTTTAGAAAAAGAAATCATTTAAACTTGAACAATTTTAATTTTACCTTAAATTTTAGTTCAATCAAATATTGTATTTATCAACACGCTTGAAATCGGTTTTGAAGAAATGATTGCTTGATTTTGAGCTTTGAGTACTTTGATTTGCATTAATCATCAAATTCAAACATCTATTATGGTTAAGGAGAAAAAAAAGGCAAAATGGTCCAAAAAAGACCACACGAGTGCTTAATGAATAAGACAAAGAAAATGATAACCAAGTCTTGGTAACCTATACTTACAGCGGGCCTTATAAAGGGATCCAGATAATGGGCTCTTTAACCTATCCAACTTTAAAAAATCGTCACCAGTAATAACCAATCATGCTTTTAGTAACAGGGTTTTTATAACTAATTTTGACTCGTTTAAGTCTTAAACCTCACTTCAATTACCCATCTCTATATTAGAGAAAAAGTTGGAAAACCCAACCACTTATGTATGATGATTAACGGTTATCTTATGACTTGTATGCATCATGAAACAGATGAACCAAATTTGAACATCTAAATAACACAAAAACAATTGTTGATCTTGAATACGTTTTGATTATAGATTTTTTTGGACTTCTGCAAAATGAAAAGAAAATGATTTTGAAATGTGGAAATAAATCGATCGATCAATGGGTCTCACATTAATTTTTATGGCGTCATATCATTTTAAAATTGATCACTGTTTTTTTAGCGATATATTTTAAAACATGATTGATTTTATATCAATTTTTTTATTTGACTAATGACTACTCTCGGCTTACAATAAATTTTAGAGTCAATTATACTTTTTTTTTGTTGATATGTGTGGTTGAAACTCTAGTTTTCATCTCAACTTGGTTTACTATAAACGTTAACGGTTTTTGAATGTTTCGATGTTATTTAAAAACAAATTGACCAAATTGCCCTCCCTTTTCTAAAATATAATAAAAATTTAGCAACAAAATTTTCTTTTAATTGAGAGTGCTTTTCTCTTAAAAATACTTTATAATATATATAATTGGCACATTTTCTTTTAATTTAAATAATATTTCAATTATTATCTAAAAAGTAATTAGAAAAACTACAACCACCCCAACAACTCAAACACAAAACACCACCACCACCAAACAACTACCCTACAACAAAAACAAACCACAAACTCACTTGAGAATAAAACAAAAACCAAAAGAATTGTAAACTACAGACATTAAATCCATAAGCACCAACCAACCATCGAAACGACACAGTGACTCTTACAATTAGCTACGAACCAGCCCTGTTCAACGGCCTAGGATTTAACCTCCACTGGTCCCGACTTGTATTCATTTCGTTATGACGATGTGAAATCCATGGAAGAGATCGGATTTGTATCTCATGATATAAATCAATCGGTAACATTCTTTTTAATTTAGATATAGTGTCACCCACAACACCACTTGCTACATTTTACACCCTTTCTCTGATTTCGCAAACCTACCATGGAACCTCATGACACTTTCTCGATTCCTCAAAGCTATTAAAAGAAAATTTTCCTTACTTCATGACACATTTTAATACTCTATCCCTCCTCCTTCAGTTACAGTTACAGTAGATTCCTTATTCGAAGATTTCAACATCAATCATACTATAAAAAATTCTATAATTTTATTATTCAACAATTTTTTATTAAAAAAAACTTTATATATAATAATAAATGAAAAATGATTTCTTTCTTCGTATATTAAATTTTAACAAAAATGTTTAAATTTGAAGTTTTTGTTAATTTAAAAAATAATCTATCGGAGAAAAATCTTTTTTTATTAACCTGGATATCTAATCTACTATGCAAGCCGACTAATCCCAGATTGACCACCTGTTTTGCAGATAGACTCGCATTTGAACCTCCATGACCACAAAAAGGTCTTTGTTTCTCCTTGAATTTGAACATGTGATCTCTAGACACATTTAACCTTTTAAGGTCCAAATTTAAACCAATGAGATACAATCTTTATAGTTTAATATTTTATTTTTAAGGATGGGATAAAAATGCTTTGACGAATTTAAGGGTGGAGCACACATAAATGGACTTCCATTTGTGGCTCGTTAGTCCCATGTGATTGATAGAAATATTAAAAAGTGAAAATATAAAAAAAGTGAAAATAAAATATTTTGTCCAATATTCCGTTTTGTGCGTGCAAGTTGGAACTGGAAGCATGCGTGCTCATTAACATCTCTCACACATGTCTTTTAATTTAATCATATCAATCGGACCATAACAATTATTTTAGTTTTAACCTTAAAAGATTATGTTTTTAGTATATTAATTCATAATTAAATTAACTTTTAATCAATAAGGTACCTAATAAACTGATTATATTTAATAAAAATTCAAAAACATTTAATTATCCCGTGGATAAATTACTGATATATAAGTTTGTTTGGTAAAAAATAATCACTTGTCAGTCACACAGAACAACTCAATTTTTAAACCTTTCAAACCGACCGACAAAAATGGGGATGTCCAACTTGACGAAATTGTTTCAGTTTGATGTCGTTTACTGGGTTTCGAGAAACATCAATTGAAATAACAAACGATTGCTTAGTCGACTTTCATTGATAACAGAAGGGTCATGAATATTGGTAGTTACAGTAGATTAAAAGAAGTAGATAGTCAAGAAAATTCATAACTAGATTATCTCACAAGCACATTAGTAACAAGTCCACGGGCGTCAGTCATTACGTACGCTTGACTATAACGGGATGTTTACCAAATGATTATCGAGTAAGCCTTTACCGGGTGTGAGGATGACAAAAACAGGTAAAATCTTACCTGATAAGAGACATAACAATGACCAAAAAGCTTGCTTAATAATTTAAGTTAAATTAATTAGGGTGGAAGTCGTCAGACAGCCATTAGAATTCGTGAACAATAGTTTACGGACTGATTCAGCCACAAGGGATCGCTTCCCAATTATATATAATCAAATTCAATAGGATGCAAATAACCATCACCATTATTAACAGCATCATGATGAACCCTAAAGTCATTATGGTTCCATACCCAGCTCATGGCCATGTGACACCCATGCTTAACCTAGCCTTCGCCTTGACCTGCCACGGCCTTTCTCCAGTGGTTGTGATGCCGGACTTCATCCACCGGACAATGGCTCACAAAACCCACATCACCTGCATCTCCATCCCGGACGGTTTGGATGAGGAAACACCACGTGATTTCTTCTCCATTGAGTTTGCCATGGAGAACAACATGGCGGTGCATTTGGAGCGCCTGGTTCGTGAAGTTGACGGGGGAGTTGCGTTCATGATTGTGGACTTATTGGCTTCGTGGGCATTGAAAGTTGGCGATGACTGTGGTGTTCCGGTGGTCGGATATTGGCCGGTTATGTTTGCTGCTTATCAGCTCATTGCTGCCATCCCGGAAATGCTATCTCTCGGTATCATCTCGGAAACTGGTATGTAATCTACTTTTTACAACAATCAGGAGGTTTGAAAACGTGATTCACTTTGGCTTTATATTTTTTTTAACTATGAATAATATAGCCTACATTTTTATATTCATATAAATTTTATTACTTTATTCTATTTTGAATAAATTAACCAACATAAAGGATCTATTGGTACAGAAAATCCAAAAAAACTATATAAAATAACAATTAACGGGTAATTTATTTTACTGGATGAATATGGTAATGAGAAATGATCTTATTCGGTAAGAGCGGTGATAAGGATGAAGAGTCTTACCTAATAAATGAGTGTGACGAGTACTCTTACCCGAAAAACGTTTACCGGGTAAACTGTTGCATACAATATTGTTTTTGATGGACTACAATCTTAACCAGTAAAGTAAGTTAGAGTATTGACTTTTATTACTTGGTGCTTACTTGGTAACCTTGAATGTTTTTTGTGTTATATTGACTTATTCTTGATAATTCATATTACATTATATAATTTGGATTATGTGAGACCATCCTGTTATTCTAAAACCACAAAAATAAAACTAAACCATCACAATAAACCTTCATAGTGTTTTGCTGTGAATGTTTGGTGTTTTTTATGCCTCCACAATCTTTTACTGTGAAGGTTCAATATTATTTTGTGTTCTCACAAACATGGATTGGTCTCACGTGTCGTGAACCCAACCTTTATTAGATTACGTGTGAATACAGATAATCAAGTATCAATATACACCTTTGAATGGTTTCTTAAGGTAGATATCAATTTTCAAACTTTCATGGATAGAAAAACATTTAAGTTTGCCGAATTCAACACAACTTAGGCATGGATTCGTTTTCATAGAATGTTTGGACCATTAACTATTACTATCTAAGTTTTTATCAATAATCATTTGAATCCTATTCAATTAAATGATTATATATGTTGATAAAACGTGTTCCAAAATATGCAGGGATCCCACAAAATCAAGGTCCCATATACTTGGAATATGAACAACCTCCTTCAAGCACTCAAGATTTGCCATGGCTCATCGGAAATCTAGCTTCAAAGAAATCTAGATTTAGGTTTTGGACAAGGATGTTGGCCAGAACAAGAAGTCTTTCGCAAATCCTAGTAAACAGTTTCCCCAAAGAATACCTTGTTGATCTGAATTCACAAAATCAGTCTCATAAATACTCAAATATAACTCCAATTGGACCACTGACACGACATACCATATACAGAAACCATGATTTTTCAAAAGAAGATATGCATTGTTTGGATTGGCTAGACCAACAAAGAGAACGATCTGTTGTCTACATCTGCTTTGGCACTTGGGTTAGCCCGATTGGCAAAACAAAGGTGAGAAACCTAGCTATGGCTTTGGAATCGTCCATACACCCATTCATTTGGGTCTTAAATCCAAAATGGCGTGAAGGGCTCCCAAAAGGGTATATAGAGAGAGTGTCGAATCGAGGAAGAGTGGTTTCATGGGCACCACAAAATGAAGTGCTACAACATAAAGCGGTCGGATGCTATTTAACACATTGTGGGTGGAACTCCACTATCGAGGCCATACAAAACAAAGTCAAATTGTTGTGTTATCCAATTGCTGGTGACCAGTTCGTGAATTGTGATTACATCGTAAAAATTTGGCAAATAGGGATCAAGATGGATGCTTTTGCTGAAGAAGATGTTCATAGAAGTTTAGTGAAGGTGATGGAGGATATAGAGATGGAGAAACGACTAGTTAAGATGAATAAAAGAATCTTTGGGATGGAAACGAGCTTAATGGTAACTAGTAACTTGACAAATTTTGTTAACCACCACAAGAAAGTTAACTATGATCAAACACTTCGTAAAGAAAGTTAACTGAAGATGTGATTTTGGGGTTTTTTTACTTGACGTTAAGAAAATGCATATGAAGCCCACAAATTGAAGATCAAAGAATGCAAAAATGTGATATTATCCGAGTCAGACCCGAGTTTTGGAAATTCTAGGACATGCAATGGGTTTCTTCTGTATTTGTAAATATTTATGATTTTTGCATGAAATTAAAGTGTTACCGACTGCTATATATTTAAGTGGTCATGGTTTCAAAACTCGGCCTTAATACGTGTGAAGAATTATAAAAAAATACGATACGTGAAATAGTGTTTCTTATCAATATTAAAATCACATGTAATTATATATAAAACTACCACAAATTATAGGGGCTTAAGATTAAATAGTGAATAGTACATGGACTATTAATGCAAAATTTGAACAAGGGTTTGATTCCCATACTTGGCCGTCGGCCGATCAAATTTCAAAAATTAGTAAACATCAATGGCCGCCGGTTCTGCCGCTGTTAGGTCGTTTATACGGTCAACTTCCGTCCGTAGCGCCGCCGCCAGACTCTCCTCCGGCGTCAAAACCTCCCCCATTCGGTTGTCAGCTACAAAACCTTCTTCTCATCGCATCTTCAGGTGTAGTATAAATCACACATACACATGACAACCATTTGCATTTGATTAATAGCTTTCGTTGCTAATGTTTAAGGTGTCCAGTTGAATTGAGCGTGTGTTTGGAAACGGTGCAACCTTTTCAAGCAGTTACTTCTTCGGCCTTGATGAATTCCATGCTCATTCTTTCTCGTCGCAGCTACGGTTGGCTTCCTGAAGGTAATTAAAATACCACTATTCTAATAATAATATTTTGGTGAATAAAATTGATATGATGATATACATGTTCATGAGTTTTGTGTTTTCCGGTTGTCGCTGTAATCTTCTGTCATTGACTGATTGTTGTCTTTTCTTTTACCATGGGATGGGACATTTTGCCCATTTCTTTAGGAAGTTATGTTTCTTTCAAATTCAAAATTGATATGGACTTCATCTCAATGTTAGCACCAACATTGTTTAGATTTAGTTAAGAACTCGAACCGCCAACTCCGTTCACTGCCTTCTCTCCAGAACTCCAGTTTGGTTTAAATTTAGTTATTTATTAGGGTTTATTACTCTTGACTTTTTAAAATCAAACTTAACCTCTTGTTTCTGGGATATAGCTTAACTTGTTCTGTAACATGACTTTTTTTACTTAAAACCATATTTATTCGGATGTTCTTATTGTTTTTTTAAACTTTAATGTAGTATCATTGTCAAAAACCGTGCAGCCGAATGTAGCCTGAGAACTTAGATGCTGTTTTCAGTCCTTTCTTGTACTTCAAAAATTTGTAGCATTGATGTGTTTGAGGCAACCCATGAATTAGCATAGCATCAGAGTTCTGTTTTCTTCAAGTTCTGGAATGCGCAGCTTATCAAGAAAATACAGGACGCCTTCCCTGTTCTCCTGGATTAGAATATGTGACTTGAGTATGGAATACCTCGTCCTAACTGGTTAGGAATCTCTTTATGGTAACCACGAACTTCTCTAGATGTTATTTTGTGTCACGCTACCGAACCATGGAAATAATCTTTCAATAATGCATGTAAAAGACTGTTCAAAGGCTTATGGCGAATCCCTCATAGAAGCAAGAACCTTGGCACACCATGATCACTGTTTTTTTCTTTTTGCTTGAGAAGTAAATATTGACTCTGATGTAAATTGGTCGTAATTGGTGGTTTTCTATTGAATTGAATTGAAGAAATGGAATTACACGGCTTTTGAGAGGCCGGCTCTCTCCCTCTGAGCTTGCGCCCTTTTACAACTCACAAAACAGAATGAAAGCTAATCTAACAAACTCCCCACTATAAAGGAGCTGTTTCCATTATTCTATTGAGGAGGCTCTCTCCCTCTGAGCTTGYGCCCTTTTACAACTCACAAAACAGAATGAAAGCTAATYTAACAAACTCCCCACTATAAAGRARYTGTTTCCATTATTYTATTGAGGAATTRCCAAACTACCCTCCTCTTATTTACATCTAAAGTAAACTCAACTACTTAGACTTTCTTTTGTACGTAAAGTCAACTACTTAGACTTTCTTTTGTACGTAAAGTGAATAGTAGGCTTATCAGACTCCTGCCTCTTCTTCTCCCTCCTCCCCAGAAGAAAATTCCCATTTCAGAAAAAAAAAACACAGTATTTGGTGTTTAACTGTTCCATGAAACACTGCATCCCTTCATTTACTCTTTTGCATGGATGAGTACTTCTTTTGTCTTCTTGTAGGCACTGACTGAACTCAGAAAAGATCAAGAAACAAAAGATGGATGACTTGGGAGTTGTATATGTTTTGAAGCATTAGATCACTAGGAAATAGGAATGGATGAATGGTTATGTCCACATAGGCATCAGTTACTTGGGCAATAAGGAAACATATATTTAACAGATTATAAAATTTCACTACATGATGTCGTGTTGCATGCTTAACTTTCAAGCATCTGTTACTGATCATGGCGTGCTTGGCTATTACATTTCCAATACAAAATTAAGATCATCTAGAAGCTTAATGTGTGTGTATTTCTATCCTATGATTATGGGCTTCTGTAATTGCTCTTTTTCTCTTGGTCAAGGTGATTAGCATCTCATTTTACATATGTCCCCTCTCCTGAAAAAAAAGTTGCACTCTGACTTTGACATCCAATAGACTGCGATTCAATAATATGGATTTTCTTCTAATTTCAAGAAAATATTTGATAGCTACATTTAACATTATGACAAAAACTCCAAACAGAAAGTATTGGTGTCAAACTCGTAACAAGATCCATTCAATCATCAATCTAGGAAGTTGAATGTTTGAAAACTTGCGGCAGATTAGCTACTAGATTTATTTGTACAGCAGGCAGTCAAAGTGCAATTGTATCATGTATGATTTGCATGACTGATGACGAAAACGCGTTAAATGATTGCTTATATATAGTCTACACAGTCTTGTAACTATATTTCATGAAAACCAATATTGTTTTTGGTCTTTTTGAAGTATTTATCTGATGAGTGTGTTGTTTTGTGGTACTTGACTTTGTTTATAGGTTCATGAGAATACCATTCTTCTGATAAAGGTTGAAGAAGAATGCAATGAAATATGAAGTGGATTTGAGGGAGTTGAAGACATATATTAGTGGTGGTTTCTATTTATGGACATATATTTTCATGTTGTACTAGTGTGTTATGTTGGTGGGTTGGGTAATAAGGTTGTATAAGATTTTAGAGACAGTTATTTGAGAGTTTTGTCCACCAACAAATGATATTTGTGGTGAAATCAATTATGCGAGCAGAAAGTTTGACTATCGGCAATCCCAACTGCTCCCACATGGCAACCAGCCCTCACCTTGCAATTTGTTTTAGTTACATGTTTAAAAGACAAAAATAAGTAGCGAAACTATTGATTTTATTTTGTATAAAAAATTATATTTTTATTTTACATAGGAATACAAATTTAGTGATACAAACTTCTCTAGTCAACCTTTGTACTTTCAACCAGAGTCAACGCCTTCTCTTGGTGTTGTTGACTTACCTCCTCCTCTGCTTCAAGTTTCCATGGCATCCGTTGCCTATGCCATCGAAACATCACCAAACATATGAACGCTGCATCCACACACAAACAAACCCCACCGCATCAACAACTATTCAATTCAATTAAGTGTTTACATTTCTATTTTAGTTTGTCTGTTCCGCTTTCAAAAATAAGTTTCCATTTTTCATCCCACCCTTGATTATGAGATAGAGAAAGTTTATGTCTCTATTATCAAGAGTAAAAATGTCAGTTAGTTATTTAAAAAGTGTAATAATTACATATTTCATTATAGAAATGTATATTTTGAGATAGAGAGAATTAAACAAACTACCTGCAAAAATGCGGGTTTTGAGCGATGTGAGATTCCAAAATGCGGTGACGGCTGATGCTGCAACTATTTTCTTGTGAGAACAACCTCCCCATGCTTCTAGTGTCCTCAACTTCACATGTTCACCTGTATCCAAATGCATTAAGTTGTCTGTGTCTATTAAGCTAATTTGTTTGTTTGTGAAGTTGTTATATATGGGGAGTGTGACACCGGTAATAAACACTTTGAAGTGTTTGGATAAACAATTTATACCAGTGTCAAACCGGTAATAAGGAGTTTTTGAAGAAGTTAAACCCTTCTGATTTATAATACGTTGATAAGTGCTTTTATAGAAAAACATAAATTGTTTCAAATAAGCAATCTCAAACACCCCTTAAAGAGATGTTTTTTATTTATAAACTGAGTAAATTACGTTTTTCATCCCTGTGGTTGTTAAAAATTGCTGATTTCGTCCCTGTGGTTTAAAATTTTTGATTTTCATCTCTATGGTTTATAATTCATTTCTATTTTCGTCCATGAGTCCAAAACAATACTTCTAAGTACGAAAGACTAAAATAGAAATGAATTGTAAACCATAGGTATGAAAAAAAACAATAGATTTTGAATCATAAGGATAAAAGGGTAATAAATTATAAAATATAGAGATGAAAATTTTAATTTCAAAACCACAAAGACAAACTAATTAATTGAGATATTGATGAAAATGTTGAGGGTTCATCTAAATATTTATGGAAGACTACCGATTTCATTTATTATGATTAACATTATATATTATAAAACAACCAACATATTCATGGAAGCAAATAGTCATTAGACTAGATAGACGATTGAAATTGGTTTATATGATTTGTACTAATGGTTAGATTCATAAATGAAACCACCACTATATTATATTATCTAACCGGAATCCAATATAATGTGATGACCGTCAGAACTTTTGCTTTCAGAAATTATTTCACATGATTATTTTTCATCAAAGACTAATATTTAATGCATTGATTTAACATATATTTATTTCGTATGTGTTCTGTTTACCATGTAAAACTTTTTTTCTAAGTATTTTTTGTTTCATAACCATACAAAAAGTTTAAGATTGTGAAACAAATATAATATTAATCACCGGTTCCTAGGATTCTCACAATTTCGTAGTTTCTCAAATGACGAGGCCCCTATATAAATTATCGTGTAATGAATGAATGTCGAAGGATGTAAAAACATCCGTTCTCTTGACACGTTAAACCGAATCAATTTAGTTTGATTTGGTTATCGTTTAATGTACGAATCACAAAATAAGTCTGGTTCCGCTTTATCTTACCTTTCTTGCGTATCTGAGTCGAGTACAACGAGTAGAGTTTTGGGCCGGTAAAGCCGATAAAGAACCCTGAAAGATGCATACACGAAAGGTAAGCTTTCACCATCGATCAATACATTATGAATCGAGTCGAAAATGGTCTTACCGAGTGCAAAAAGTCTCTTGAATGTTACTATATGACCGTATTCGGATCCAAGAAGCAACAATGGTGCTACCTGAAAGCATACACACCATGATCTTAGAGCAATATTGTAAAGTGTAAATTGAGGTAAAAGAATCAATTTGGTTATGGATTTACTTTGAGGGTCATGGATGGTTCGCCCGAAAACAGATCTCTAGCTTTCGAAATCGCAAAATTTGCTGCCGGAAGTACAACTCTAGCAGCTCGCAAAACGTCTTCTTCTTTAAGCTTAAGTTCTCTCTTGCTTTCAATGCCGTTCCTGTAAGTTTTTGACTCGAAAAAGTTACGGAAAAACTGAAGATCGTGTGTCGAGATTATATGTTTTCGACATAAAGAACGTCGCTGACCTTTGAGCAATCGTATTCGAGAAGAACGAAACCCCCAAACAGACAAGACCCAGTTGAGATATCAAAGAGAGCATGCTGTAAACGAAGATCGAACCAGTGTTGAGCCGAGAACATCGGTCGAAAATTCGTAAGAATCGAAAGAGGGAAAGAAAGATGACTTACCTAAAGCTAATACCAGTTGCGAAACAGGAAGATAGGAAACAAAGTGATCCGAACCCGAACCAAAGTGATGATTTTGCTACATCATTCCACATTATCAGGTCGTTTACCATTAATCCAATTTGATCGAAATCATACCCATAATCATCGTTGTTTCCTTCTGCAAAATCAGAACAAAAATGGTGAAAAAGATTGAAGGTGAAAGAATCCAAGAACAGAATGGAAGGTGATCTTTTTGTTACTTGGGGATGGAATCGAAATCGATTTATCCTTCTTTGATCTACCACTATGTCTCCTTTTCTTGACCTTATTGTTGGCAACAACCAAATCATCAACACAAATCAGATATTTATCTTTATCTTCTCGAATCTCTTGCTCCACTCGCCTTCTCGATCTTCTGGTGGTTCTGGGTGAACCCACATTGGCAAAACGGTTCTTGCACCGTCGGCGAGATCCCTGTTGGTCGGAGATTTCTTCGGCGACGTCAAGACGGGTTTTGGATCTCTTTGCAGGGGAAGGAGAGAGGAGGAGGAGGTCGTGGAGGTTTTGGGGTTTTGGAGAGTTGGGGGAGTAAGAGACTAAATCAAGAGAGAGAACTGGCGGTGGTTCTTGGGCGGTGGTTCGAGCGAGACGTGATGCAGATTTGGTTTGGGATGGAGGGTTTGATCGGTGGCCGGTGGTGTAGGGCGGAGGTGAATCCATTGATTTGGTGGGAATTGAAAGTGTGGGTTTGGTAATGGTGGTGATATATAGAAAAAGAGTGGTTTTGTTGCAGATAGCCGTTGGGAGGTATGTATTTGAAATATATAGATGATGATGATGATGAAGATGGGGTATGGGAGTTTGTGCATTAGACAGACATCAACGGTAAGAAACCTTTGACAAAAGTTGCCATTTTAGAGGTGAGTGTTGTGGGGTCTATGTCATTGTCACCCATTTCCTTTTTATTTTTTAGTATCTACGTATTTAGGGTTGTTATTTGCACCATCACCTACAAAAAACGAAGTTAAAAAAGACTTACTGATAACATTAAATGACTTAAATTCAAAGCACGGTTGTTAGCAATTCAACGAGTTTAGTGTGACTTACAATTTATTCGATTAATTGTACATGACTGTTTGATAGTGGTTTAGAAATTTTGAACATGTATGTTATACTTTCTATCTTCTTCTCCTTCTAAGTTTAAAGAATTCTTCTCTCTCTTTCTTATTTTTATCTGTTTTAAAGAAAAGTTTAGTATAGCTGTTGAACAAACTTTTTTCAAATCTTCATTTAAAAAAAATAACGAGCTTTTGGAGATGTTCTTTTAACGATATAAAAAGTGGTTTATTCGGGGGTTTATGTAGAAAGTCAACTTTATTCAAACATGTCTCCTGCAATTGAAAAACACGCTCCCTTCATCTTATGAAAAAACCCTCCCGTCCTATATATACATATTAATCCACACAATCAGGCTTTATCCATACGAATATTTAATGGAAAACCAACTAAACAGCCACTCAGAGTAGAAAGATCGAATAACTGAAAAGATTCATTAGTTTAATAAAGTAGATTTGATTCAAGAGCTTGAATAATATATAAATAACCATCAAAACTATGTTCGATAAAAAGTATTTAATTCAAAACTCGATTACTTTAATTCAGATCCGCTTGTTTGTTTTATGTTCTTTGTGTTGTGAGCGTGCAAGGAGGAGGGAGGATGATGGACGGCAATGAACGTTCTCGTTGGAGGCGCGTCTTTTGTTTAGCGGGCGTTCACAAAGGGTCGGATAAAAAAATGAGCTTGGGAGCATTTGGTTTGATAGAATGTTTTTTAGGGATCTTATAAACCATACCAATTTTGATTGAATAAGCCATTTTCAAATAGATATCCATATCTATGGATATCGAACTCCCTTTGTCACATTGTTCATAAAATCCATGTTGACAAGTTAATGAGCTTTTTTATTATTTATGATACATTCAGACGCAGGGTTTCTGGACCATAGCCCAGTTTAGCTATTTATGATGCATCCATGTCTACAAAGAATGCTCTTTGGGACCCTGCAAAAGATTTTACAGTTCAAACTGGCAAATAGACATCTCTATTGCTTGTTTGCATGCCTCATGCAAAATGCTTTAATCCTTGCGAGCCCCTCTTCAAGAGCCGATGGTTCGATAGCAAATGTTACACGAATCCAATTCTTCAGTCCCAACACGAACCCTGCAATGCATCAATCATACATGATCAACACTATGTTATATATACGCTTATAATAGATTTCTGCATCAAAATGAGGTCGTGTTTGACTTTAGAGGTCAATAATTTAGATGATTACTTGGAGGTGGCCCAGAAAATTTTGATGACCTAACTGAAGTTTTCAACGGATTCACATGAACATATACTTATGGGTGCTAAACATGTGAAAAAAAGTCGAAATAAATTTGAAATACACTATATTTGACAAAGAAAGTCAACACATATCTCCCTTCCAAAACGGCAAAACCGAACTAGTTTTTTTCTTTTTAAGTATATAATATTTATATTAGGAAAAACTTATGAACACTCTTCACCACCTTTAGTGAGGCTTGAAACCTTAACCTCCAATGAGGTTTGGATCTAGCAATAACACGGATGCCATTGGGAAATTTGACCCTCCGGCAAAAATTGAACCAGCTTACCAGGCAGGAGGAGGACAGATTCCTCTTTAGCAAGTTTTGAGCAGAAGTCCATATCATCATTTATTCCTTGCAGTTGTGAGAAGTCTAATTTCACCTGCAATAAACATCTGCAAAGTCAAATACCTACAAGATTCATGGTTGGAAACTGGAATACACACACATATACATATACCATTAAAAAGAGAGATCCTTGAGGCTTTTGTAGGCACGTAAAGCATGGAATATCCTTAAGCCATTTGTAACACATATCAGCATCTTCTTGCAGTATGTTGATGGTCTGGACAAAGAAATCATCTGTCGTGTTCTCAAGAATTTGAGGAACGGCTGCCTGATCCCATAAATCACAATATTCAAGTGTCAATGAAAGCAACAAAAGGGTTCAAGGTAGCCAAAAGCAGAGTCCAAATAATGCAGTGTATACATAATGTATTTTGTGCATAGACCAGTGACTAAACAACTAATGATCACCACATTTGATCTGAAAATCCAAGGCAAGGAATGTCATATGACAAGTGATCACTTCTTCAATCCTGTTTTTCCTAAAACAAAAGTATTCTCTCCTTCCCAAAATAAATGCATTAATTTTCTCTGTTTCAACGCCCTCCATCAGCAACATTTTACCTTTTTCAGGTGAGCCATCTTCAACTCAAACAACTGATCTCCCCTCTTTACAGCTTTCTTGGTCCCTCTAATTGTCCGGCCTTGTCCACAGTGGATCTCTGGGTGGCATCTGACACCGGTTGTCAATAGGCCTCCCTTCGTCGTGGATCTACTGCTAGTTTCACCCGTCCAAATCACTGACGGCTCTCTTGGAGGTATTTGGAGTCTTTTGTTTCTGTGTTCCTTCTGGTGTTTGCCTCTGTTTTGTGGTCAAACGTTATGTTGCAAGAGATGAAGATGTTTTTGGGGTTTGCTTAAAGAGCCATCAATTTCAGGACTCAGCTGGAAGCTTGGCCGTGGCATATGGTCCATGTTAGGGCATCAACTCGTTTCAATGGAGTACAAGCAAACCATTCAATGTTAGTTTGACCCTTTCTATGTGACTATATAGCTATGTTCAAGCTCAATTTCAGTTACGGGTTGAATTGGATCTCTGATGGACTAGATAACGAGAGCTGAATGTTGGCAATTGTAGCTTGATCGCTTGATCTTTTATTTGTTTGTTTTGCAAGCCACGGAGTCTTGAAAGGTGTACACTTTACATGTTTTTTTAGCCAGTGTGTTGGTGTTCCTCGTGTGTTTTACAGAAACAGCTTCTCTATTCTTTTGACTAGAGCAAAGGACTGTGTACATCTTATCCCCTCCCCTCCGAGATCTGTGCATAGAATGCCGCTGCGGAGCAGCCACGAAATACCATGATAGATGAATAATATGTTAGAATAATCTGCTTTTTTGTGGCCGTAAGGCATCTAAACTAACACTACTTGACATATGGTATATTTACTAAGTGCACCCTTAATTATGCCTTAATGACATCTAACCTAACTAACTAACCAAAATAGGGGTTTCAGGTTTGGTCATTTTATTGGAGATGCCAAAAAGAACAAGAGATAAGAAATTCCTATCCATCTAACGGCAGAACTTGTGAAGCCTCTCCATCGGATTATTAGGATCATCACAAGAATATTGAATCATCCTAATGCATGGCTTCATCGTCTAATCTGAACCCTAAATCACCGATATTGTCAAGTAAGTTTTACTTTCATGTTCTTGTTGTTAGAAAAATTAATTGATGATCATGAGATGAACACCGTCAAATGTTTAATTTGATCGTAATATCCCAAATGTCAGTTTCGACAGGAGTCATTTAGTTAAATGACATTAAATGAGTTTTCATTTAGGAGCATGACCTTTTAATCCTTTTAACTCAGTAACGCTCAAATGACCTGGTGTATAACATTTTACCCCTGTAAAATCTTGAAAAAACACTAGAGGGTTAGTTTGTAGAAGTAACTTCCATAGAGGTCATTTAACTAAATAGCCAGTTTGGGGCAGTAGGAATAGACTCATGTAGGAGATTTTAGGTATATAATCTTAAATGAGATTTTAATTAAATCCATGACCTTCTCATGAGTATAGACCCATTTTTTCTTATATAGGCCAGAGGTCATGAATTTAAATTAAAACTCATTTAAGGTTATTTACCTAAATGAGTATAGCAGAGTATTCAGTGTCACACTTAGTGAGTACCAGGAGGACACAAAGATGTAGCAAAAACACCCCAATTTTTTGAATCAGGAAGAATTGGCTCTCTCTTGTACAATACCAGTATGGCAACAGAAAACTAAGCTTTGCTTTGGATGATCTGTTTCATTGAGAGGTTTTGCACCTTTAGGGAAAAATTTGTTATTGTGAATCATACAAACTTACAACCCAGTACTCAACATTGGGATTGAAGAACAAAAACATCACTTGCTTGAAGAAATGGAATATCCTCCAGCGACCATGGGGCTTTAATCCATGGAAAAGTTGAGTATGTAAGGCCTACTAAGAGAATCTTGGAACACCAGAACAAGATCTCTGGCCATAATGATGTTTGTAAAAGACTGCTATGTAGGTCATATAGAGACCATCTAGGTTGACAAACATTTGTAGTCTCTTCCTTAACAAGAAAACTAGGTGAATGATTATTCCTCCTCAATAAAGCCACCAGGAAATGCATTCTTGGTGTCATCCTTCCTATTAACTGGGTGAATGGAAGGATAGAAATGGTAATCTCGTAGATTCATCGACCGCTCAAGCATGGAGATATTAGAGAAGAACAAGTGAAAGTTAATCGGCAGCACCTGGTGTGGTTTAGCCATAGA
This sequence comes from Cynara cardunculus var. scolymus, assembly GCF_001531365.2. Classification (NCBI taxonomy): domain Eukaryota; kingdom Viridiplantae; phylum Streptophyta; class Magnoliopsida; order Asterales; family Asteraceae; genus Cynara; species Cynara cardunculus. The sequence goes on along the minus strand of NC_037542.1, from coordinate 11,861,442 downwards.
ATTCCACAACTTTTTTATTCTTTGGCTAGCAATCAAGGAGAAGCTAGAATGCAGGACAAAATGAGAGGGTAGAACCCCCAACTTGACAAAAAGTGTCTCCTATGCAATGATGACCAGAAGATCCAGGCACACCACTTTTTTTTGAAGGGTGTCCCAGGCTATGCCTGGACTAATCCCGGCAAATTGAGACTGTAAGAGATCAGCCCTGATAAACTCAGTGGCCACAATTGTTGTGCACACCACTTCTTCCCATTTCCACAACCCTCTTCTGTATGGAAGAGTGTGAAATCAGCAGTTGCGTACTTCAAGTCAAGAGGCAAGGGGAAATCTATTGGAAGGATCATCAATAGATAAATTCTTACGACAGTGGTCTATTTCATATGGCAAGAAGAAATGGGAGAATTTCTTATCACGATCCAAGGATAGTTGAAGCGGTGGTAGAGGTTATTCCTCAGCATGTATGACAGTGATTAAAGAGTTAATGACAAGGGATAACGTAAGAAAACGACAAGTTGATTTTCCATGGAATTTTCCAATCACTTTCATCAGGTACAGTCCATAGGTCGCCGCCTTGTGTTTATAGAGCATGGAGTCTGGTCCACAATTCTTTTTTTGGTTTCGGATGTATCCTCCTCTTAGACTTCAGTCTGGGAGTTTTTGGTAAAGGGAGTACTCTGAAACTAATTTCTTCTTTGATCAACAAATTATTTCCAGAGGCTAAGCTGCCTTTCTCAGAAAAATGCATTCTTGATGGTTTACATAATCATGTCAACTACCTAAAATAACTTTGCATTAGCAGGTTGGCTCAATGAGTTAAATATTGCTGGCATATTTTCTTTGTTGAATGTTACAAGACTTTTATTTGTATGTGTGTGTGACGGCATGGATACAAAATCATGTATACACACTATCGAAATCATACATATAGATGTCAATCTGAAGTATACATGCCCAATAGACTGTCACATTACTGTCAAAGAACTTCACAACATACCGATTAAGCTTTTAAGTTCATGACCAGGTCTTTTGTAAATTTACCATTCAGATGAACAATTAAAAAAAAGCAATAATTGGAAGTACAAGACCAAAGACTGAAGATTCCTGAAATGAACTAGTGTCATGTATCTATATGCAAAAAAAAATTATGTCTTCCAATTTTAGAGATTATATCATGGTTGCATGGATTTATGTCCTTCCAAACATTATCACATGTTTCCTCTGATAAGGATGTTGCATTCCATCATTCTTCATCTGCATGATTAGACAATTGATCTATTCATGAAATGAATTGCCATATTGATTGATGTATTTCATGAGGTCGTTGTTAATCAGATTCTGAATCAAGATAAAACTTTGGCCAAAATCGAGGTTCTAAGACAAACATCAAGAGCATTTTTTTTCTTTTTTTATAATATGTACATATGATTATTAGGGAATTTACAAGAACATTTCTTGGAAGGTTACCTTCCTGCTTGAAATGTTTGATCAGGGTTCCCTTCCGAGGATGTGTTTTAGGGTTTGTTTGGAATGCTTGAAATGTGATTTAGGCTTTTGGAACCTAAGGGCCTTAAAAACTTGAAGGGAAACCAGAAATACTAACTCCACCTAGCAATCTAGATTATACAAACATATAGGAGACTACTGCAGACATAGTAATTGCTTGCTAAATAAGAGAATCCTGTTCTCTGTACCTTGATTGGACTATCAAATTTCAAAACCTAGAACTTCACCTACTTTCATCTTCCTTAAGAAGACAATTATACCCTTCCATCTGGCAAATTTTTGCCTTGTATGTTTCAATGTTTTTGCGCCCTCTTAACTACACAACTGATTCTTACCGTTTTTGTAACTCGAAAGGAAAAAACACCTACTAAAATCAGCAAATGAAACTAGCATGGTACAACCCTTTATGCATAGAAAATACAATTTTTTTGCATCACATATTACTCTTTAACCTTCCAAGAATTGAACTATTAAAAAATTGCATTATTTGTTGGGTATTCCAGAGTTTTAGATCTTAAATTATTATGTTATAAACAACACTTTGTGCATAAAGCATTTGCATGACAAAAACTAAAGAAGAAAGCAGTAAAGTAACATGGACGAACAAATCATAATTTAGGAAAAATAATCTTGTTGTGCAATAGAGTTGGGGTCCTGGTTAAACAGACTTGACATACTACTGTCAAGATTGAATTAGGTCATGATGGGGAAGTGCTTCTGAACCTAGCTTCTGCTAACGGGATGCAACCGAAGCAAGATTACAACCGAATAAGGGTTAAAATATTTCCACACGTGTGTTATGGAAGGAGAAGTCTCGAAAAACTTCCTGTAAGTTTTCATCTGTATTTCCTGTGCCAACACTTGTGAAATACCCCATAAAAGTTGCAGGTACTACTTATACATATTTGATTCAGCCTATACTCCATGATTGCTTTCTTTAATTTCATGAAGGTATGTCGATATTGTGATTTGTGAAGTTACTATCATCACTCTAATGATACTTATAGTTTTCAAGCATGTTAACAGAAAACTGTTCATGCAAAGATATCAACCTTGAAGATGAAGCAGAACATGCTAAACATTTTCCTATAATCGTATTGTAAACAAAATCTTTAAGGAACATGGCTGAATTGTTTCAAGAAAAATCCTTTTAACTTTTAAGTTGCATACCTGTATGAATGTTGCAGCCTCTGTATTGGTAATAAGAGATCTCTTGATGCACTCAACAACCTGAAGGCAAAGTATAACTTTCTGTTATGTGATAAAGTACAGCCACAATTGTCTTTCAAATGTAAGTTGAGAAGAACCAGGTAGATGTGGAATTAACTATAGCATCCGGCTTACCATAAAATAATCATGGAAGAACTATTTATAACTAGTTTATTATGTAAAAAAAAGACGGAAATGAGCAGAACTTCAAAGTTTAAGTCCCTATATCTTCAAATAATTTCAGAAATATTGGAATAAACCGGATAATACAATAAAATAGTCCTGCACTTGCAATCAAGAGCTCTCCCCCTCCCCCACCATCCACCCCCAGCTTTCTTGTTTTCTACATGGGGTTAGGAGGGTAGGATCAAATAGAATGTGCAGAACTGAGCTATGAAATTGAATTAAAAAACAAAAACCATCCATTCTGTCATCGTCCATGCATTAACTAGAAGTCAAAATGTTCCTGGACTCAAAATATGAGATCAATATTGACTTGTGTGGTCAAACTGACACCCTTAAGGTAGTCCGCATTCGGGGTAGAAGAAATGAAAAGAGCAAAATCTAGGTAGTTCACTACGATATTTAGTTTTAATCTTCATAGGTAATCATATATATTAAAATGAAGAGTGGTCAATTCCACCATATAAGAAAAGTGAAAGACTCTTTTGCCCAGAATTGACGTCATATCAATATCTTTGGATCTAATTATATGTTTCTGCTACATCCTAATTATCATTTCATTTTGTACGGTTTTGGACTCAACATACATCTACAGAGAAATTTGGATCTCTATAAAGAAATTAGCAAGGAAAGAGAAGACATACCCCATGTTCTTCAAAAATGCCATCAGGATCACTTCTAGCTATCCAACCAAGCCTCCATCCGGGAACTAGCCATCTTTTTGATAGAGTTCCAAGGGTTAGAACAGGTGCAAGATTGCCAAAGACCCCCATTGACACATAGGAGTTACTTCCGAAAGTCAAATGGGCATATGCTTCATCTGCTATCACTAGTATTCCCATCCTTCTAGCAGTCTCAGCGATCTTTAAAAACATAAATAATTGAAACTAAGATAAAGGCAAAATATAGAAGAAAAGAAGACATAACTTCATAAGAGCAACCAAAAATACATACTAATTTGCACACCTTTTGTAAATGATCGCGTGTGAATACATTGCCACAAGGATTCCCAGGATTGATAATGACCATAGCAACAGTTTTATCATCCACCAATGTTTCAAGCCCATTCAAGTCAACCTCCCAATCTTTTTCTTGAAGAAGGTCAAAGTGGCGGACTTCAAGATGATTAAGAACGGCATGCGCTTCATATACTGGATAGCCAGGTCTAGGAAGCAAAATGTTTGCACCTGGACGGCTCAGTGCAGATAATACAACTTCAATTGCTTGCTTAGCACCGAGTGTCACATACACATCATCAGGTGATAGTTTATAAGGTAGGTTGCGAGAAAGGTACTCAGCTATGGACCTGTTGTCATATAAAATACATAATTATAGGGCTGTGTGCAACTTATCTTTGGTAACTGCAGATTGTAGTTTCTCTTGAGTGATTTATTCATACAATTTAGATGTAAGGTTGCTTCAAACTCAAGTCATATCAGCCAATCAATTTTTCCCACCTTATTGTCAGTGATGGATTTAGCATGCTTATTAGGGTCGCAGTTAAAGAGCTCAAAGAAAGAAACATGTGTAGTTTTCATAAAAAAAACTTATCAATCTCCAACAGATTAAAAGGATGGACACTATTATTGATATCATCCAGAGCCCAAAAAAGCATAACCTTTCATGACCTTTCAAAAATCTTTCAACAAAAATAATGCAAATCCTTTACAAATTCGACAACACGAATCCGTAAATCATTCAACAATAAAATAAAATCAAAATCACGGACCCAGTAATCCTAGGCAGAGGTATGATCTGGGGTACGCATACCTTGCCTCTACGCCTTGGGGTAGAGAGGGAAACCTATTATGAGAGCTATTTTGCCAGTTTCTTGTATGGGTTTGAATACAAGTAAATAAATTCACCATTTGGTGAGTGAATAAAACAAAAAAGAAAAGAGAATACTTCTTCAGATAATAGACAAAGACAACATTAGGCCTTTACACATTACTGCCCATGCTTAGGCCCCTACCCTGTAAACCCTTGCACTTCAAGACTCGAGCCAACATTCTCAGGCTTGCATGTCATGAACATTTGCCACTAAATGGAATCCTTTTCGTGCTATTACTATTTCCATATATAGTATTAGAAAGTTAAGGGTGGGTCTGGAGCCCCTTTGCCTTACTCAATAGTTCATGCCTGCCTATAATAACTAATACCCTTCGTCTAAAACATCAGTAGAATCATTGTTGTTTCCTTTGTTATGGGCACCTAAAATGCATATGCTTCTTTAAATGGAGCAAGAAGCCAAGACCTACATTAAAGTGGTTTGTACTATGCACTATGAACTTGTACCTGAGCTCCAGCAAGGACGGTAACAAATTCTGCTACGCCAATACAATCTTTAGAAAGAATTTCCTCAATTTGTTTACTATGAATGTACCCTTTAAAGGAAACGTTAGGATTTCTCTGTTTAATCATTTCTCACTGTTCAAGTCCATGTCTAGATGGATGCAAATTCACATCAGAACAAATACTTGAGTTTCTAGGTCAAGTCAGACTTCAATTTGTTAAAAGTATTTTCTTAATATTTTTGAGAAACTATGGATAAACTTTATATTATTCAGCCCAGCAATGCATATCCAGGTCAAACAACGATATGAATTTCTATATATGATCACAAGATTCAACAAACACTGGACTAAGCATGGTATAGAAACACCGCAGTCAGGAGTTGTACAAAATATAAATCGAATTAAACTTTTATTTGTGCTCCGATTCAATAGTCAAATTACCGAACTTACTGCAAAAGGGAGTAACAAGCATTAGAAACAGCAAAACAGGAAAGGATAGGCAGGCAGAAATAAAAAACAGTAAATGAAAAGTACCTTCTTGCTTGTAGAGCACCACCTTTAGGTGCATAACCATTGAATTTAGCAGATCGTAGAGCATCGACAACAGCATCTTCTGCAACTTGAGTGGTTCGAAAGCACGAAAAGGATGAAGGATCTCCATGGCTGAGAGGAATAATTGGCCTTCCATCACTTCGATCAAGGTTTCTGTTGACATCATCAAGAACACGTTTGATTGAAAAGGTTGCTGCAGTTCTCAAATTCCTATTCTCTCTGAACTTCCACTCCTTCGTTCCCATTTGGAAAAAACTTCAATCAAATCTCTCTTGCACTTCCTTTTTATACATTATCCCAAATCTTAATTTAATTTTTTTTCTTTTTAATTTAATTCATAACAAGAATATATAATTTAAAGGAAAGAAATTTTACTTCACTTTTCTAATATATAAAAATAATGATAATTAGATACAAATTACAATAAATAAAATAGAACAAATAAAAATTACTAGTTTCTTAATACTATTATAACCATTAGGGGTACTTGGTTCACAAAATGTAATTTGATGAAATTATAATTTATCAAATAAAATTTGACTTTGAAGGAATTATAATGAAATTTGCCCACATGATAATTGATTGGTAAAAATTGTAATGAAATCTCTCAAAAAAATTTGAAAAATCTCCCAACCACCACAACTTTTACTATTGTATCTATTTGTTTGATCTTCTTCTCCACAAGCCACGCATATGCGGACTCAATTTCTTTTTATATATTTATACACACACACACACACCATGCACAGATGCTTCTAAGCTTTTTAGACTCAATCATCGATTACCCAAACTTTTCTGGGTCCATTTTGCGTTGAATGTCATTTTTGCTTCTAAGACCGCCTGATCCTCTTTCGAGACCGTGGTCGTACATGGCCAGATGGCTTTTTAGCTGGCCCGTAGTCGACTGTTTTCAAACGGTGTAGACCCCTCTGTTTATCGTTTACTCCCGTATTGATTAGTTTAGCTACCGTGATTGCATTAGCTGGTATCCAACTTTATTCCATACACTGTCAAAACTTAATATCTCCGAACGTGATTTTCGATCAACCTCTTAAATAAATTTGCCATTTATATGCATGAACTCAAAACTCATCATTTTCGAAATTGAAGCATCTTACGACCTTTGAATAAAACGAGACTTGAGATTACAATCCCCAACTCATTAATCTATGATTTTAATAAGAAAGTTACAAGCTTAAACAAGAGATATATATGTATCGTACATTCACTTGATTATACATTAGCTTCCCACCTCTTTTGAAGCTCTCTGTCGTCTACCTTACTTCTTTGAAAATATAGATGGGGAAGAACTAGTATTTATACTCCCCTCCCCCCCTTTCCCCTACGTCATTGATTGTTATAAAAATGGAGGTAATATACATACCTTCCATATACCCCTCCATTTCCTTTCTCAATTTCCATACCATGGGGTAAGGTGGGGGTGAGTGACAGTTGTAATATCGACAATAATGGTGTTGTGGTGGGGGTTAGGTTAGGGGTCTAACAGTAACAGTAGTAACATGGTCGTAGTAGGGATGTGCAGTGAGTGACCGAGGGGTAGATGGGTGTGATAACAACAGTAGTGGCATGATTATTAGTGGTGGGGTAGGGTGGGGGTGATTAGTAGTGGGGGGTTAGGGGTGGGGCATGACGAACAATAATAGCATGGTCATGGTGGGTGGTGATTGAATTCAATTCATTCCATTATACCAATGAATGATGAATTCATTAATATGTGAAATTCAATGGAATTTGAAGGATTTCATCCATTTCAAGAAATGAACCAAACAAAGTAATTGGCATTTGGTCAAAGAAATTTATCATTCCAATTTTATCAAATTCCTTCGAATTTCGCAAACCAAACGACCCCTTAATTTTTTAAATAACAATGATATACATAAATAAGGATAATGATAATTGAAATACAAGAACTAAAACAGAAAAATACAATAAAAAATAGGCAAAATAAAATCCAAAAATAAAATTTAGTGGTTATTTTAAAAGTTATAACAAAAATGTTGGCCCCACTGTTAAATCGTTGCGTATGTATCATGTGGTCCATGAGCGAGTAAACTACATTCTCGGTGCCTCTTATCTGCTAGAAATATGTATAATTGTATATTCTTCATATGTTTCGTCTATCATATTGACCATCTTTATAGTTCGATTAACAATCATCAAAGTTTTAAATGGCCTGATATGACCGTGAGGTCAAATCTCAAGCTTTATAAATTGGAGAATCAATCTACTTGCAGAAGCTGAAGTCGTTAGGAAAGATAAGCAAGACCTAACTACCAGAACTAACCCCCCATGTTTTTTAATAGTTATGATATACTTTTTCTAAAATGGAGCATCAAAAGTTAAAATCTCTAAAAAAATTATATTCAACTTTAACAACTACTCTATTTTAGCAGTTCTATCATCAACTATATTATTAAAATATTAAATGCATTTAATAAAATATTATTAAACTCTCATAAACACTTGATTTCACTACCTCATATTGACCAAAATAAATTAAATATTATTTCTCTCTTTTAAATATGAATTTTTAGGGATTTCTTCAAATATGGAGATTTTTACCCTCTCTTTCTCTTCTTTTCTTCATTTCTTCATTTTAACACAAGGTAATTACATAGTTGTTGGAGAAACACTACAACAAAATCGGGTTTATAAGACACTCTCAATTTCTAAGCGTCCTAATAGACCTCTTTATAAGACTTAGTTTATAGGACCAAAAAAAATAAAATGTCCTATCTAAAGGCGTTGTAATAAGTTTATATGACGTTTTTTGACGTCGTAATAAGTTTCTTAAGACATTTTTAATATAAAGCGTCTCATTGAAAACTTTATAGGACACTATTTGAAAACTGTCCTATAAAATTAAGTTTATAGGACACTTTCACAAAAGTGTTCTATAAAGTTGCTAATGCGACACTTTGTATTAAAAATGTCCTAAAAAACTTGTTAAGATGCCTAAAAACGTCATATAAACTTATTACAACACATTTAGATAGGACGTTTTATATTTTGATCATATAAATTAAGTTCTATAAAACAGTCTATTGGGACACATAAAGATTAGGGGTGTCCTATAAACCCAATTTTGTTGTAGTGAAAAAATATAATCTTTAAGTCTTCAAAATCTCTATTTTACCATAGTTATTGAAAATGCACTCAACTTGTTTCGTATGGTAGTCAGGTATTGCTTATCTTTCCTAATGACTACGACGTTATGTTATTTTTTTGGTATTAACTTGAACACCGATTCTCAATGACTCGATGATATTAAATAATTACATATACATTATGTTTTTCTCAATATCGCTTTTCTTAGTTTTATAATTACATACATGTATATATATAATTTTAAATAACATACATATGTTTTTTTACTCTTGTTCAATGAATTAATAATATTATACCAATTAAATTAGGTTATATACTAAAATTTAAAAGCAAGACACTAAAAATGTAAGAAATCTCATAATCGTATTACAAAAACCGCACACTAGGCTATAGTGTGTCACATGTTTAACGTAGCATGAGACACGGGCTTTGAATTACAGCAGATGTCGTGAGGACCTTTTAAAACGTTGGATATACATATAAAGATATCTATGTATTTATAAATATATTATAAGTTATATGTTATATATATATATGTATATAAAAAAAATTATATATATTTCAAATACATTTAATACAGTGTAAATGTAAAAAGTATATATTATAGGATTAAAAAATAAAAAATATATATATTATATTTATGGAGAACCTTATTTTAAGAACCAGTAAAATTGTGATAACCTTGAAAACTTGTGCATCATGTGTTATTTCATATGATTTTTTTTCCATCTAAGATTAGAATTTAGAATATTGATTAACTTATATTTAATTAACACACCCGGTTCACAATGTGAACATTTTTTTACGTGTTTGTGAAACAAAAAATACACTAAAATATTTCATATTGTAAACCAAATACATACAAAAGAAATACATTATGAAACAAATATATGTTAATAAATACATTAAATATCATATTAGAAAGAAAAAACCATATGAAACAAAACCTTAAGGTAAAAGTTCTCATGGATCTTACAACTTTTGAAGTTCTCAAATGATTAAGCCCCTTAAATTTATAACACACACACACACACACACACACATATATATATATATATATATATACATACACGTGTGTGTTATTATATTTATGAAAATATACGTATATAGAGGAAGGATAATGCGAGAAGTTAAACATTTTACAAGAAACCGAGAAATTTCAATATCATATATATTTACACTCATTTGGCTGTATTTAATCATATATGATTAAACGTCTACGTGTCGTGACTACGATTTTTTAATAAAAAGTTAAGTCTTGTAATGGTTGATATCGTATCTAGAGATATATAAAAGATCAATTAACTAATTTTGGACTGTTAAGAATCGATGATCAATCCAAAAAATGACCACTTAAAGATTGGTTATAGGCGAAAGATCGTTTTAGTTCTAAAATTTGAACATGTGACTAGTGATTAACTGGTTTTAGAACACCGGGATAAAGCTCGAAAACCAGTTCTTAGTTAACCAAAAACAGGTTTGGTTAAGGCTTGTTCAAAGCCCGGTCAAAATCAGAAAAAAGTGGTCAAGACCCGATGATTTTACTCGAATTATTTATTATGACTAAAAAAGAAAAATATCAAAACAATAATTTGTGGTTATTAATAGTGAAATTAATGCGAGAAAAAATATATAGAAGAAAATTTTGAATACATGTTTCCGTTATTTCTGTGTGACTCGACTTTAATTAAATGCAACATGCAATACAAATGAAGTCAGAGTTTATTAAAAAAAATATTCATTTTAATCACTTAAATAACATTAGAATTGATGAAAAATTATTCAACAAGATAAAGAGAGAAAAGAACTCAAATTGAATATACAATGAATTAATATTCAAAAGAAAAACGAAGATGTCAAGAAAATTATTAGTTTATAATATCATAGTTTGACTAATTTCTATATCTTACAATAAATTAGATTACAATTAAATGAGAATTCTAAATATTTTTGAAAATAATTATCAACTCCATTCATTTATATATGTATTTGTTTTCTTCAAATCTAATTTTTTTTTAAATCCAAATTAAAAGGAATGGTTAAGGGGTCGTTTACCAAACACTTACCAAGTAAGCGCTTATCAGTAAAATTTAACACTATCAATTATCTACCGGGTAAGATTTTAGTCCACCAAAACGATATCGTATATAACAATTTACCCAATAAGTGTTTACCGTGATAAGAGTCGTCGTCATCACTTATCGGATAAGACTTTTGATCATTGTCTCGTTCTTACCGGGTAATATTATTGGTCCTTATTATATTCATTTGATATGGTAATGTGACTTGATAAACGTTTACTCGGGTAAACGTTTGGTAAATGACCCCCTAAGACTAGTTAAGGATTGGTTAAGACCACCTATCTAAAATCGGTTCTAAATTTTTGACTAATGACCGGTTAAGGCTGGTCCGGTCTTTTTTTTTTTCTGGCAGATCAATGATCGGTTAATTTAGGTTGATTAAGACCTGGTATTGGTGCATCTCTAATCACAACAATACTTTTTATTGAGTGGCAATGTATAATATAAGAATTATGAGGTATAATTTATTAATATTTTTTTGATGTTTTCTTAAATATGTTTATAAAAATAGTAGCAATAATTTATTAAATGAGATTTTTGTTATAAAAAATACAAGTTAGACCCTGACATTTGTATGATTTATGCAAAAACGTGGCAGATGCTAACACAGCGATTTCCTCTGTCAAGTAA
>NC_037542.1:11843709-11849096 GCF_001531365.2 Cynara cardunculus var. scolymus | reverse complement strand
TATAGTTATACAAAATAATAATTTTGATGAGAAATATAAGAATGTGTTTTATCCATTTATCAAATTTCATCCAATGGTTGATATTTCTCTTATTTTAGTTACCTATTGAACTTTTACTTTTATTGATTAATTCTATAGAATTTCATTTATAATAAATAAATCCTTAAATTTTTTAATCAATTAAACTCACTTTTCTGATTTATAAAATTGATTAATATGATAAAATAATGAAAAAAAATTGAGAACTCAACGTATTTTCATATTTTGTAGTTTAATCTTCGAATTTTTATAAACAAATAAATCTTTACATTTACAAAACGAAAAAAATATACATTTTTTCTCTCAATGTATTAATAGATTAACAACAAATTATAAAGAACCAATTAAATAAAAAAACCATTTAACGTAATCATTCCAACCCTCCAAAAAAATCATACAAAAGCTATGGCTCAATTATAAATAGATACATATAAACATTGTATCCATCTCCTTTATTGTTCAAATTATTTAGGGGTTTTTTTTTACTTTAAAAATGATTTACCAATTAGTGGTTACTAATATTCTTCTGGTTAAAATGATATATTTAACGGATTTTAAAAACTCTAGGGATTTATTTATTTAAAAAAAGTTCAAAAACTTATCAATCACTCAAAATTGGAATGTTCGTTGGATTTTTTTTAAATGAATTTACCAATAACTTTTTTTTGTCAAAGGATATATTCAATATGTATGGTTTTACAAAGTTGAGTCATTAAATATTTTGTTTAAAAAAAATTCTAAGATTTAATCATTTAAGCCACTTTTTTTAACCTTTCCTTCTTTTAAGAATTAAAATATGTTAATATCTTATGGTTCAATTGAAAATATATGAACTTAATATAATTAAAATCTGATGCAAATAAATTACATTATAAAACGAGCATTTTATTCTCTGACATACATATTGTTATACTTTTTTTTGTATCTCCTGACAAACCTTCACAAGTTTATAGGTTTATAGTGAACTTTTGCTTATAAGCTTTGTTACTGGTTCTAAATATGAATTAGCTTCGTTGTTAAACTAAAAATGTGAAGGTTTATTATTGTTAAACAAAAGGTTAATTATATAACTTCATATCACTCTTATTATATATTAGATCATCTTTAACAGCTATGTTATAATATAAATTATGATGATTTAAGAGAGTTTTATCTTCTAGCTATAAATGCTATATTGTATGATAAAACAGAAAAGAAAAAAAAGAAGAATATGAAAATCTCTAAAAAATTCTATGTAAAAGAGAGATAATATTTTCATTCTTTATCACCAGTAAAAGGTATTGAAAATAAATATTTTAAGAGAGAGAAATAATATATTATTAGACGTATTGAATATTTTAATAATATATTTAATATTAGACATGCTAAAATATAGTATGTAACACGCCAAAGCCCAAAGCAACGAACTAGCCCAATAACTTCGAATCCAACTTAAAACCATGGTGGAAGTTATTGGTGGTCCATTACCTGAGACTTATAAGGAGCTATAACAATTCTCACATTTTATCAATGTGAGACGAGTTGTTACATAGTAGTTGTTGGAGTTAGATGTACTTTTTATAGAGATTTTAACTTTTGATACTTTGTTTTAAACAAATCATACTATAATTATTGGAGATGCTCTAACGATACATTCTCTAAATTATTGTCAAGGTTCATTATTGTTAAACTAGGTTATGTTAATAAGAAAATGAAGGTTTATATGTTGTTAAAAAAAATGTGAATGTTCATTGCTTTTCAACTAAAATACAAATAAACCATTGTATATGTCAGATAAACTTTTGTTGATAAAACATGGGATGTGAACACTTATTATTATTGTATGATGTTATTACAACCTTTTGTTAGCAAAATATGTGATGATTTGTTATTCTTAAGAGAAAAAAAATAAGATCCATTGTATATTGTCAGCATAAATTTTTGTTAACAACTAATGTAAAAGTTCATTATTGTTAACAAAAAATGAAGTTTCATTATATATTATCGCATAATTTTTTGTTTACAGAATTGTGAAGGTTCATTATTGTCAACGAAATGTTTTGAGTGTTAAGGTTCATTATTGTTAATAAAAAAATATGTTGCCGATAAATTTTGGTTAATAGAGAATGTGAAGGTTCATTATTGTCAACAAAATGTGTGACTATTGAGGTTCATTATTGTTAGCAAAAAGTACACGGATCCATTATTAATATAATTTTTGTTAACAAAAAAATATGAATGTTCATTATTGTCAATAAACTTCATGAATATCATGTTTATTAAAACAGAAAATTATCTACATCCATATTTACATAATTTTTTGTCGAACATTTATTATTCTCAACAAACTGTGTAAGTATCAAAGTTTATTATTATCAATACAAAATACGAATATTCATTATTGTTGATAAATGTATGTGTGAACTAAATAAAACATGGAAATGGTAAAAATAACATGTAATTACAGGACATAGTCTATGATTAAATTGGTGTAAGATCACATGTAATTTTATATTTATTTTATTATGTGATCATTAATGTTTTCATACCCAAAATTACAGAGAATATATAAGTAAATAAATGGGATCAAGATTGATGGGTGCATGAATGAGTAAAAATAAGAGATGACGTGAAAGAAAAACAAAACAACCAAACCAAGAGAGAGAGTGAGTGTTTGTTTGCATGCAATAGCCTTTGTATTCTGCTGCCACATACTCCCCACTGCATGCCTTCCCTTTGGCCACGCACACCCTCACCATCCTCGTCATCCCTCTCTTTCTTCCACTATAAATTTAACCCCTTTCCCATTTCATCTTCTCCACACAAACCCTAATTCCAAAATTCTCTCTCTCTCTCTCATAAGGGATCCAATCATGTCAAGTGGAAGCTGTCTTGAACAACACAAGTTCCATTCCTCCCATCATCAACTTTATCATAATCTTGCCAACAACAACAAGTCAATTCGGGACATTGATATTCCTCCTCGCAAGCTTCTTGGCCGCCGTGCCTCCGCCGCCTCGGCGGAGACGTTCTTGGACAACATGTATCAGCAACAGCAGAATGAATCTCCGAAGGTTCTACCGGAGGATACCCTTTTCAAGAGATTCCTGCCTTATAACTCTGGTGTGGATTCTGATGATGAAGATAGCGATCCCTACTCTGGTGATCATTTTCGTATTTATGAGTTCAAGGTTAGGAAGTGTACTCGTAGTCGCTCTCATGACTGGACTGATTGTCCCTTTGCTCACCCCGGCGAAAAGGCACGCCGGAGGTGTCCTCGTCGGTATAATTATTTGGGTACTGTTTGTGCGGATTTCCGGCGTGGGAGCTGTAGCCGTGGTGATTTATGTGAGTTTGCTCATGGGGTTTTTGAGTGCTGGCTTCATCCTTCTCGATATCGCACTGAAGCCTGCAAGGATGGTAAGAATTGCCAACGGAAAATATGCTTTTTCGCTCACACCCCGCGCCAGCTCCGAGTGCTCCCGCCTGCGGAGGCTGCAGTTTCCGGGAAGAAGTATCCATCGGAGACTTGTCATTGCTGTGCCCACTGTCGGTGCCATTCAGGTATCCACCACACTAATTCTCCTACCTCCACTCTAAACATTGATCAGCTGGACAATCTGTCACCACCGGCTTCGCCGCCCTTCTCTCCGGCCAGATCCGGAGCAGGGTTTTCCCCGATTTCCCGATTTGCCGACAGGATGGCTAGAGCCGAGTCATTCGGGATGACCCAGTTTGGAAACAGCAGTTCTATTCAGAAAGACTCCATGTCTATGAATGAGATAATGAGTAATCAATCGGTGCTAAATGACCTCATGAGATCTATGGAGGCCATGACGGTGGAAGAGAATGATCAATTCCCTAATGTGAAGTTCAACGGCGGCAGCGGTTGTGTTGATGGTGGCGATCAGTACCCAGAGTTTGATCATAATCATCTGTCGGATTCAGGCCATTCGGATCTGAGTGGCAGCTTCTCGATGTCCAGCAATTCAAAGCAGAATCTTTATAATGAGAACTTGATAAGTGGTCCAGATTTTGGATGGGTGAATGACCTTCTGACATAGATGATCAATGATATTCATTCCGATAAAGACGATATATATGATGATGATGATGATGATGATGATGACTGTAAATGATGATGAGGAATGGAATTAAGAAGCGGATTATTTGAAGAAGTTATTATTGTTTTTAATTATGAATATGAATATTATTAAGTATGTGTATTGCTGATCTGGATGTGAAATTGTACCTGGTTTCAAGTGTGTATGAAAAGGGATGATTATGTGATATAATAATACCTTTCCAAGTTTAATTCAGGTTTGAAGGTGGTTTTTTCCTTAATTGGGAAATTAAAAGATTCTGTCTTTAAGTGGAAACACTTTCCAATTAAGATGAAGATCGGCGTATTGATGTTGGATCCATATATGAACTCAAATCAACTTCACTCATTAAATCCTATATGTATATGTATATGTATATGTATATGTATATGTATATGTATATGTATATGTATATGTATATGTATATGTATATGTATATGTATATGTATACGTAAACACTAACAAGGTATACCGAGATGCATCAGACCATTCCTTTTTAAAATGCAATTTATGAGTAAACATGACATTGAAAGTGATAAGAATTAGGATCTCTTTTTACGATAACATTTCTTATATATATGGAGATCCATGAAATTCATTTTAAGCCACTAATTTAAAATAATTAAAAAAATAACTAATACATTTTTAAGGAAAAAAAGTTAGAATTTAAAAAATATATCTCTTCTATAAAACAGTAGCACATATATTCACAATTAAATATGTATATAAAAAGATCCACATTATATACAGAGTAAACATAACCTTATTAATTTCGTTCTAGGTAGGTAGTAAATAGTATGTTCATAAGTGATAGATTTATAGTTAGTTTTGTTATTTTTCTTACTGTATACAATATGTTCACAAGTTATAATTATAATAAGAACAACAATATTTTTAAATGTAGTTATAACAACAACAATTTTTTAAAAGGTGTTACTTGAATGTGTATGTACGTATCATGGAGAGAGCAGAGAGTGTTTCTATTAGATTAAATTAGATTTTACAGACGTCAAGAATTTGGTGTGTGTATTTATATATTTCTTCATATTCTTTTATGATATTATTACCATTCAAAGAAAATAGTGAAGGTTTTGTATAGAGTTATGTGTTATATAGGATAATTAATGTGTGTGTGTGTATCCTTATAAACACACATAACATTATAATTATATATATAGACTTGGGATCATATGAGACCAATAGTTTTTTATGAGACCCGTAACACCAATTCTTAATCCTTGGATTAGATTTACAATCGTCAGATCT
>NC_037542.1:11822472-11842889 GCF_001531365.2 Cynara cardunculus var. scolymus | reverse complement strand
AATATTAATACCTTATTAATTAATAATAATATAAAGTTAATTAATTTATATACATGCATATCTATAATACTAATATATAAGTAACTTTGGGGACACGTGTCACGTTTCTATACGACGTTTGTTGATTTTTCCCGCCTAAAACACAATTTTCACTTACGGTCCCCAGACTTACAACATAACTCTGGAAAAATTCACGTCTGAATTTAACTCTGGAGTGATCATCAAAACCGGCTTTAAATTTTCAAATTCACATTTTTGAAGCATTTTTCACAAACCAATATTACCCGGGAAAAAAGTTTCCAAGCTGACCCCAGCCAGGGGCTCTGCCCCTTGGATCCCACCACCCGGGGGCCCTGCCCCCGGACCCCTTTTGTTAGGGGTTCGTCCCTCAATCAAAATAAACCCAAACAAGTGTACACTTCGCACCTGCCTTACCTGTTTAATATTTATCATGATTACATTGGTCAACAATTTAATCACATTACACTTAAATGACATTAGTGATACAAATCATCAACATGAAGTCATCAGATATTGGTTATTTCTCAGACTTACAACATAACTCTGAATTATTCTGTTCCAAACTTAGTTATATAGTTTATTCCCAGACTTAGAATACAACTCTAAACTCCTCTTCAGAGTTACGTCTCAGAGTTATAAGAAATCAAAATTCTTGTGACTTAGAGTTATGCTCGTAGATACTTTCTAGACAACTCTGAATTCCTCTTATTCAAAGTTAACTCCAGAGTTATTTTCCAGTCTAACAATAGAATTACGAATTTTTGTGTCATTAACCCGTGTAATACACGGGTCCAAACCTAATATATATATATATATATATATATATATATCTTATTTTACCATTTTAACAATTTGTTTGAATTCTTTCTAATCATCGTTTAAATTCACATTTTAAAGTTACCTCCAAAAATTTATAAAAATGTTTTCATGTTAAAATTTCAAAATAATGAATATGTTGAAGATATTTCTTTTTAGAAATTTGATTTTGTGTATTTTAAAAAATTATAGAAAATACATTAAAAATAATGTCACAATAAATTGGATCGATATTTTTAGAGCATCTCCAACAAATTCTATACAATTTATATAAAATAGAAAAACAAAATCAAAATCTCTAAAATAAATTACATTTAATTTCAACAAATTCTCTATTTTAAATATTTTATTATTAACTATATTATTTTAATATTCTATAATTTTATTATCTTAATATATTTTTAAAAATAACGTTAATATAAAATAATATTAATTGATGGAGTGAATAAAAAATTCATTTCTCGTTTTTTAAAGAATTGTCTTTTTTATAGAATAGAATAATCCATTGAAATCATGTAACAAAAAAACTCTATTGTTTATTTTTAATTAAAAAGATTCGTAATTAATTTTACAAAAATAAATGGAGACGCAAAGGGATCATGAACCGTTGACCTCTCACATTAAATTCAAGCACCCAACCACCGTATTTTAATTACACTCTCAATTTGTTTTTGGTTTACATTTATTTTTTTAAAACTAAAAATTTTCAAATTTTATTAGAAAATGGTTGTAATATGAAAACCAGTTATATGAATTGTTGGCTAAAATTATCATAAAATAATATGTTACAAAATTTTAATTCTTGTTATTCAATTTTAATAATATGAAAGTGTGGTTTAATTTGTTGGATTGAAAATTAAGATGGATTTTGAAACATTTATTTTGTATTTATCAATTAACAAAGAAGTAATTTATGTAATTTTATAAAGAATGAAATTTTATTTCATTCTTATTCTACAAACACGTCAAAATTTCCAAATCTTTGTCGATCAAAATTATTCCAATTCAAAATCCCTCAAAACTATTTTATCAAACCAAACACCCACTAAAAATACGAACATAAGTTTATGTTTTTTAGAATTAAATTTTATATTCAAAAATATTGCTTTTTTTGTATGTTGAAAATCACAATAATAAATTCTGAAAATATATGTCCAAAGGCTCTCTTAGCATTATACTTTTTCCCAAAATATGTATATGTTTTTTAGATAATTCTTAAATAAACTTTGAAATGAAAATTTTATCAGAATTTAAAATTTTATTCAAAACTCATCAAATGTGATAAGGGTATCTAAGTTTATTTGTACTATTTGTTATATATAAATATTATATTACTTGAAAAAACATTTTCCCACTACATTGATTGTAAAAGAATAAAAATTTAAGGACCACTTTAAAAAGTTACAATTTAATGCTAGAGGTTTTGGGTTGAATTTCTTCCATCTTCATTTATCTAATTGCAAAATCCATAAACACGAAAACTCGCATCCATGTCAACAAAATCAGGTTTTGATTTGTAAAGTCGATTTTTGGAAGTTGATTTTTTAAACATGAATAAATTCAAAGCTTATTGCATTTTAGCATAATTCACTCTTCTTATACACTGGATAAGAAGAAAAAAAAATCAATGAAGTGCTTTCTACTCTCAGACCAACAAAAATCGAATGTTGAAATATAGCAAATGATATTGGTTAATAAAACTCGAAATCAAATGTTACATATACATGAACCAGCTCAAGAATTAGGTACTGCATAAAATAGGTTCTTCATGATTGAACCAATCAAATCAATATTTATAAAACATTGTAGTTTTGAATATGTTCATCTTGTGATTATTTTTGCAAATAATTTGATTATATTCATACTGCTCATTTAATCTTATTTTGTATTTCTCAAGGGTGTTTCAAATATAACAAATTAATTATATAGTTGACTTCAACTATATATTAGGTCTCAGAAATTTCTATTTACATAAAAAGGAATGAATGCAAGGAGCATATTGTTATAAATAACTTCTGAAGAAACAAAATTCACTGATGAAAACCCATAATATTTAATGCGAATAAAGACGACCATACATAACCACTTTGTCTGAAGCGTACAACCCTCTTCACGAGTACACCCTCTCCATATAGTATACAATTATGAAGCATACACACAACACATCTCGTGTGCGAAACTATGTCCCTTTAACGGACCCCTCCCCTATTGTCCCCATGTGCCCTTGCCCAACGCACCCTCGTTCCAGTCAAAGAAGACGTATAATGCATCTTTTGTTTTCTTGTATTGAATATGAGACATGCTATATGATACACATAATATAACACCCATGCAATATACAAATACTATCTTATAAAGTATCTCGGTGAAATTTTGAGGGTATAAATCAGTAATGCATCAAGAGTTATGATTTGTTAATAACTTTTAGCTGAAAGAATGTACGTAATAAATTTTGGATTTTTAATAATTGAATATGAGATTATAATAAAATAAAATATTGCATTGTATCATACAAATATATGTATAAATTGTATTGATGTATTTGTTTCCTAGGATAGGAAGGGGTAGTAAAGTGGTGGTGACAGCAAAGCAAAGCAAAGGGTAGGACATTGGAATGATGTATGGGGTATATATAATGTCTCCATAATTCTAGCACCCATTGTGTTGTAGTAGGTGAAGGAATGGTGTGGGCATGGGGGAACATTACCCCAGTGCACATAATGGACTTTAACACCAATGTTTTGCCCTTCTCATGGACTCTCTCTCTCTCTCTCTCTCTCTCTCTATATATATATATATATATATATATATATATATCCCCACTTTTCTTTTTATCTATTCGAATTAAATATGAATTGTTTTTTATAGTTATAAAAACTGGGAAGATCGATCTTGAGAAATCTATTGATCGATATGATGAAGCCTGTTATCGAAAAGTATTAAAGATCACTTGAAATGTTAATATAGATAAAGCAAATTTAAATGACATCGAATTTATTTTGGATTGTCATTCATCGAACGACTATTTTTATTGGGGACTACAATTTCTCTAGTTTGGTCCAAGTTATGACTATAAGTTGTTACGGACTCAACTCTCGATTTGTTGTTAGTATTAGAGAGGCGTTTCATCCACATGGGGGGTCAAACTTCTCCAATAAGGGTGCACCCTCATACCGTAGTAAATTTTGGATCAATGCTAGGTAAAATCATGATATTTGGACAATCTTTGTGTTGTATCACGTAAAAACTGAGTTACAATTGTTGTCATAGTCAACAAGGATGAAACTTCCAGCAAATAAAACTTTGAATTGCGAGGGAAAATGGAGATATTCGAAACATACTCTTGAGCCATCAAAAGAACCAACTCGATCAACAAGGGTTGCACGTGGAAAATGACGACCACTTAAAGCTCCGTTTTTATTGGTGGAATTATTTTACATTTAAGAAAGGGGGATAAAATAGGCTCACATACATTTCGGGATTGTGACAAAAGTCATAGTTTATAATAGATGGCGACAACACTTTTGTGGTGGTATGGCAAACATTCATCGTGAACGATAGATAGTTTTTCCACATCCATGGAGTTTTTGTACTCTTAGGATATCAAATACTTCTTTTAGTTTATGAAGGCTTCTCTCAATTTGCTTTTTGAACATTGTCACGATCGTTGTTAAAGACCTATTAGTTATTACCGTTAGTTATTAAATGTTAAAAGTTGCCACTAATTAATGACTAAGGGGTTGTTCGGTTCGTTTTTTATTAAGACTTGTATGGATATAGTTGTCTGTATGTTAACAGATAAGTTGTTATTTGGTTGTTGTGCTGAATAAACATTCTGAATGTCATAAATAACCATTTTACCCTTCAATCTATATTTGTATCCCATTAAAACGACCGTTGGATAAAAATGTTAGATGAAAGACATTAAAATATATATAAAAAAAAAGAGTGAATTACAATCAAACCCGTTAACCTTTTATGTGAGCCTTATGTGAGGGGTAAATATGTCATTTCCCCCTAAATCATCTTTTGAAAAAGGTGAAAATAGAAACCCACATTATATTCCCGTCCAAAAATCCAACCCTCCCCCAAAGAAAGAAGGACGATTTCCTCCTTTCGTGAACCCCTTCCCGTTTTGTTGGCTCTCTGGCGAACCCACCCCCATCTCGTATCTCCGACGAGTTCGAATCAAGAAGAACATCGTAGAAACCATGAAGATTTAAGAACCCATAAATCGCAAGTGAACCCAGACCTAAGAACCCAAAAATCACAAAGATGAAGATGAACCAAGAAGTATATCACCGATGGGTTTAAATCTCAAATCCAAATAGTTATCGAAGGAACTATATCATCGATGAATTTGAATCTAAAAAGAACACCAAAAACCTAACAACTAGAAGAGGGTCTCTTGGAGGAGGATGGGATGAACTCAGAGAGGAAGAGATGTGTTTTTTCCAAGGGCATTGAGGGAAAATGGCCAGTTGCGGGGGGGTTTGAGATTGATTATAAAAATAATTTATTGACTTATTCCGGTGTGGTACCGGTAATAAACACTTTTGAGTATTTAGATAAACAACTTATACCGGTGCCAAACCGGTAATAAAGAGTTTTTAAAAAAGTTAAATCCCTCTGACTTATAATAAGTTGATAAGTTATTTTATAGAAAAACATAAGTTCTTTCCTATTTTATAGGAGAGTTTAACAAAGCAGTTAAAGCAAATCTTTTTAAAATCTTCAAAGTTTATAAAATAGCATAACTGTTAAAAATGCTCTTATAAAGTAATATATACATCAAAATACTAGATCTCAAAGCCTAAATGCTTTTATGCATTTTTTAGATTTTTTTTTAAATTAACCTGGATATTCAACCCGCTATGCGAGCCGACTAATTCTAGGACGACTATCCGCTTTGCAGGTAGCCAGGAGTCATCGTATTTGAATCTCTGTGGCCACAAAGGAATTTTTTTTATTTTTCCTTCGATTCGAACCTGAGAGTACTTTTGACTTTTGGAGTCCAAGCTTAAACCAGTCAGACATCACCTTTGTGGTTAAATAAGAAAAAGATCACATTTATACAAATGTAGGGACTTTTATGAAATTCCTAGAAAGTTTTCAATTTAAATCACAAAAGAGTTGCTTAAATCAAATTATTAATATTTCAGACGGCATTTCTGACAAAACCACTGTTAAATAAATTTATTAAACTTATTATAATGAGAGAAAAAAATAATTCGGTCAATGGGCTTGGTCCAACCCAACCCAAGTATTCGCATTGCACAGACCCAACCCAATGAACAACGAACTCCTCCGGATCCGACCCAAATCCAACTTTTCAAGCCCAATTAAGAAGAGGCATTTAATTGTTCTGAAACTCTACATTTCTTCATTGTTGTTTTATTTTTCGTACCAAATCCCACATCATTTTAATAATCTATACTATATTATAAATCATTTAACAAAAACTCTTAAAAATTATTTTTTATGTATTAAATATTGTTGATTGATGCATATTACTTAAAATTTAAGATTACAAGTAAATTATCCGTATGTACAACTTATTAAAGCTTCATGCTTGAATTTGTGTAACTAACCATAGATAAACATAATCAAATTCTGGACAATTATCTCATTTTAAATATAAAAAATCTAAAATATATTTAAGATAATCAGTGAATTCAAAATACTAAATATTATCTTTATAAAAGAATTATATTATTAAACTAAAAATAAATGACATCTTTATTAAATCTAAATTAAATTATAATAAAAAATAGAATTAAAGAAATTACACAAAAAAACAAGAACTTTTAAATATTTAATTAGATACAAAAATTGATATATGTTTTTTCAAAATTTTATGATATCTTCAAGTTTATATTTTATTCAAAAAAATAAAAACAATATAGTTTTTTCGGTACCACATAAAATCGTATTATAACATCAACGGAGACAGAATAAAATGAAACGTTAAAATCGAGATGTATCTCGCTGCATTGCACGAGTACCCTTCTAGTAGTTCCTAACCGTGTTACATATGTTCAAATACTCCCAATTAATTGCACTCGTATCCCTAGTATCATTATGTCATTTCTAACGTCTTTATAGCTTCTGTATAACGATATAAGAAAACGAAAAATTCTACCTCCTTTTTGTCTTCTTCCCCGTACCTCTTCTCCATCTTCCACCTTTAAAAAGATACCTTCAAAAAAAAAAAAAAAACCCCGCCACCACCACCGTTACCCCGCTAGCCACTTCCTTCTAGATCACCGCACTTGTCTCCTCCATCTCGAGCACGACTAACGTATTTTTAGAAGAAAAAAAATAGAAAGTAATTTCTAAAACTTAGATCGGATTTTAGAATAAAAACCCACAAAAAGAAGCAACAGAAATGAGAAACAAAAACCAAAAAGTGTTTCTAAAACCAGTAAATCTGGGTTTTCTGAAACTTTTTTCCTACATATCATGTGTGTGTTTCAAGTGTTTTTTAAGTGATTTCTAAGGTTCGGCAATTTAAAAAAAGTTGAAAATATATTTCCAAAAAAGCATATAAAAATATACATCATTAAATACATTTCTTCAAATGGACATTTTTCTAAATCAAAATATGTATTTTAAGAGTGTCTATGCAAAATTACTGTTATATCCTTAGTTTTACAGACGATTTACCTTCTTGAAAGGTAAAAAGGAAAATTTATTAGAATGGAAAGGTATATGATTAAGACAAAATGAAGCAGTACCACCAACAATTGAAAACCAACTTATCGAGCAAAGTACTTATATCAATTGTTGCTTTTGTATCTATACAGACTTGTATGTTTTTTACTTCTCAATATTATCTAAACTAAAAGGCATTTGGCTTAGCGGTATGTGAGTCATTGGTTTTCTAGAAAGTCCAGGGTTCAAACCTCACCAAATGTGAGGAGGGTGTGTGAGTTTTTTTGTTCTATTTGCCGTATATAATATTATATACTTCAAAAAAAAATAGTTATCTAAAACACTCTTATTAAGAATATAAGCATGTTTTATTGTCATTACAGTCAAACATTTTAAACAACATAGCTAATAAAAAGTACATAGATTTGCCAGCAATCGGATCAGATCATGTGAAATTGGCCATTTTCAAACGAGGAAATGACAAAAGAGAGAGAACAAACACCATATTTTATTTATTTAAATTTACATCTGGTTATAAGACTTTATAAATGGCAGCCTTCGAACCTTCCCTTGCACACAAGCTCCTTCCCTGTACCTTTAAACTCGATCGAGCTCTTCCTACGTCTCTCGTTGTGTCCTGCAAGACGTCTCCTACAACTTCTCTTGGCATCATCGAATTCCGAGAGCTCATGAAATCTGCACCAATTTGACCAAGAATAAAAAAAACCACAACATTTTGGTTGTTTTGATTCTTTTTCTATGAATAAAGCTGATTAAACAGCTGTGGTGTGCATCATTGTGTTATATGATACAACACGTTGATGCACACCGACGTATACGGACCCATGATGCTCATAAGTCCACATGTAAAAGTATGTTGTGTCAATTACTAGTACGATTAGAGTATAGAAGAGAGTACTGTACCATCAAGTAATGGTGCTCTCATGTAAAATCAATTAATAATTTGTACTATTTCTTTAGAGTTGTGATATCTTATATTTAATCGATTAAATACAGTCTATTATTACATTTATTTAAAATAGACAAAACTTTATAAAAGATTGACATGAAAAAATAATAATCAGAACCATATTATAGAATTAAATTAGTTCAACAAAAAACTTAACAACATATAATAGAATTAAATTAGTTCAACATATTATTTTATTTGATTTAACTTTAAATAATCAAACAAATAACTTAAATATTTCAAATATATATATATATATAAATAATAATTAGAACCATCCCCTAAGATAAGTATTCTAAATATAGAAAGAGTATGTATTAAAATTTAAATAGATGAATATTAGTTATATTTTTGCTAAGATTATGTTTAGTAATTAAAAGTTCGTTTACTTCTTGATCTTAATGAAAAAAGGTCTGTTCAAAAAGTTATAAGTTAATTTTTTGAAACGTTACTTAAATGGTACGAGTCTTTCCTGTCTAACTTTGTTTTTAACTCTGTTTCCGATAATAACTGATTGAAACTCCTATTTACGATACAAGTAACTCGATATGAATATAGTTATAGTACCATTTGAACACCAGCAGTCTCATTAAAGATCAAAATAAGTATTATAAATACGAAAAAAGTTTGCACTAAAATTTTGAAAGACAAAAAAGTAATGGAAAAGTTTATAATCTATCTTATTTTGAATTATTAAGTTTTTGAACTATTTTTAAACGAAAAAACTATTAAATTTTCTCATTTTCAATTATTAGATCTCTAAACTATTTTTTTAAATGAAAAAACCATTAAACTTTCTCATTTTCATTCAAAAAATTAGTTCGAGTACTTGATAATTCAAAATGAAAAAGTTAAATGGTTTTCCCTTCAAAAAATAGTTGGAGAATTTAATTATTTAAAATGAGACTCAAAAAAATAGTTCAGAATTTTAATCATTTAAAGTGAGATAGTTTGTTGGTTTTTTTTTTTTTTGATTTTTTTGTTTAGCAAACATAAACTATAGTTTTTTGAAATGTTATTTGTTCCCAACTTTATGCCCGATAATAACTGTTTGAAACTAGTACTTTAAGACGTTATAATAGTTCCCAACCTATATCTTTTATATATATATATATATATATATATATATATTTCTTTTACAACCTTGTATATTTGTACAATCCTTGCAACCCAATTAATTGAGATATTTATAAAAATGATAGGAGTACATTTATTATAATTTGAATATTTATGGAATATGAATAGAGTTCATTAATTATGATTAATACTTTATATTTGGAAACAATCAAAACTTTTATGAAATCACATATTCATCAAATGAAATGGACGGTTGAAATTGGGTTGTATTGGTTGCACAAATGTTAAGGGTTGTATTGGTTGCATAAATGTCAAGGGTTGTATAATAATCAACTTTTATATATATATATATATATATATATATATATATATATTATACCTCTTGTTTTCCGGTACAAGTATAAAATAAAATGAGTGTATTTTACGTGCATGCATAAGGAAGAATGGCTAACCGGCTACATTGCTGACAAAACCGTTGAGGACTTCCGGCAACAATCACAGATTGAGCCTTTGCATGGAGCTCACACACTCTATGCCGACGATGATACTGCTTGGCCTCGGTTAGATCGGCCGTGCACTTCTCAGCCTGGCAACACCTTGTGCCGCTAGACGAGCCACCACCTCCACCGTGACTCCCTTTCTTCTTCTTGACATTCCCGTCAAAAGAACCGCCGCTATCATTGTCGCCACCGCCACAACCGAACAACCCATCACCATGCCCATGGTCATGACCACTCACCAAACCCTTCTTCATGTCCACTTTCTGTGTGCAGGAAGCTTTGGTAATTTCAGTTTCCATTTTGATTTGGAGTCTACGAACTCAAGTACTCAGTTTATACCAAGAGAGTGTTGGGAAAAAAGTAACACGGTACAAATAGTTGTATCATATTATATATCTTTTGAAAATATTATATATATAAACTATTCATGTTTTAGAATGACACGTAGATTTTTTTTAATCACATATTATTTTTTATAAATTTGATTAATTTGTTAAATCGTACGAGAATAGAAGTGAAAGGTGGGATGCCCACAAAATGTACGTGAATTGTTTGTATTCAAGTGTGTGTTAATTTGGCACCAACTTTTTGTCGTGGAAATTAAAATACTGTTATGATATTATATGCTTTAAAAAGTGTCTTTGATTGAAAAAATTGGATTTATCATTATTATAAAGTGCAAAAATACAATATTTTGTTTTTATGATTAATTATATGGTCTATTTTTTTTTATGATAAAATCAATTCATTTTGAATGATTAAGTTATTAAATTATTTTTTAAATAAATAAATCATCAAACTTTTAATAATTGGTAACTAATGTCATTGTTATCTAGAAAAACTATCTGAAACCTGCTAGGAAGGTTTTAAAGTAAAAAAGAACATAAATCAGTTTTATCATTCTCAAATCCTACGTCATTTATAAGACCCTTCGTCGCCTTATCGTTGTGCGCTCTCTATTACCGTCAATCATTGTCGTTGGCTCCTACCATCGATCTTCCTTTTTTTGATTGTTTTTATTTTTGCTTCTTGATTCTTCTTTTTTTTAACATACCTATTCGTTCATTAAATTATTGTAAAAGTGGGATAATAAAAAAAACATATCATAAAGAGGGGGATCGATAGCAGAGGCTAATAGCAGCAATGAGTTGTATAGAGAATGGACAACAATGACGAGGGGGAGCGATGTTGTTGTGTACTAATATAAGGGTCTGAATGACGTAAGTTTGTGAACGGTAAAACTGATTTAATATTTTTTTTACTTTAAAATATTCCCAGTTACACATAACTTTTTTTGAGTTAAAATAATGTACCTAACCAATTTTAAAAATTTGATTGTTTATCTATCAAAAAGAAATTGTTTATGAATTTAATCATTCAAAACGAAAAAGTTTAATTATTTTTTATTCAAAACATAGTCTAATGACTTAATCATTCAAAGTAAGAAAGTTGGTTGGGTTATTATGAACAATAAGAAACTAGAAAATATGTAAATTCAGAAACATATTTTTTTAAGTTTGTTTTGGATAAGATCTCCCGAAGGATCTAGGAGAGAGTCATACAGTGTATGTTATTGGTGGATGATGTCATGTTGATAGCAGAAAATGAATGTAGATATCAACTAGAGGTTGGAGCAGTAGAGGGCTACTTTGGAAACAGAAACGTTACACATTAATAAGTTTAAGACAGAATACATGGTGTACAAATTTAAATAGGGAACACATTGATGATGTGACAGAAAATAGAAAGATCAGAAAAGAAAACAAGGAAAAATTGATTCAAATAGAAATAACAGGTAAGTTAATATTGGGGACAAATGCTACTCTGAAAATGACAGTTTCTACTTTCTAGTATTTAGACTCCATGATCCAAGTAGAGAGAGAGGGAGAGAGAGGTCAAAGATGATATAACACATCACATAAAGGCATCGTGGTTAAAATGGAGAGTTGTGATAGGGTCTTGGCGACAAGGAACGCCCATGAGAGAAAATTAGAAGTTGCAGAAATGAGAAAGTTGGAACTGGTAGAAATGATTGACTTATGGCAGGACCATTTTAGACAAGATATCAAACAAGGTCTTTCAAACGGAATTGAGAATTATGCCAATCACGGATAAACTGAGATAGAGAAGGCTGTTGTGGTTTCGACACGTGCGTAAGAGACCAATGGCAGCGAATGAGGATGGTAGAATATTGAGTAGTTGAGGATGAAAATGGCGATCTTAGACATGTATGATGACATAACCTCTTTGTAGGAGTTATTTGAAATGCAAGACTAGGGTAGTAGACGTAAGTGCAAGGAGTTGAGGCTAGTGTCAGTAGGATCAAAGGAGTTAGAGAGCGTGAGATAGGTGAAGGGTTAGAAAGTTGTCAAATAAAGTAACAAAATATTGTGATAAGTGAAGGGATGTATGTCTTCTTTCTTATTTGTTCATACTTTTGCACAAGCAAGGATCTTCACGGAAACAAATGTTACATCATTCATGATAGAGGACATATTTGTGTAAAATATAGATCTAAAGAATGATATCTGATTTCTCCTTGTCGGTTTGTTTTATTGTTATGTTTGATTTACGATGGGATTAATTGACTAGACA
The DNA here is from genome assembly GCF_001531365.2 of Cynara cardunculus var. scolymus. Classification (NCBI taxonomy): domain Eukaryota; kingdom Viridiplantae; phylum Streptophyta; class Magnoliopsida; order Asterales; family Asteraceae; genus Cynara; species Cynara cardunculus. The sequence continues at coordinate 11,830,256 of NC_037542.1, read as the reverse complement.
CTTGAATTTGCTTGAAAAGGGGATGAGTGGATGAGATGGTTTGCATATTTCAAAATATAATTGGATAAAATCGGTTAAAACATCTTCATATATTCATGTTTTTCACAAACGGAACTAAATGAAATTGATAAAATGGTTCATGTCAGTTAAAGTTGAACGAAAAAATAATGTAATTAACATGATTTCTTCTTTTTTTTCCCAAATAATTGTGGTATGACGCATTTAACACAACTACTCCATAATATGTATGCCGACCATTTGTTCATATGAATTAGACAAACTTTAGGTCTTATATCCAACATGTATATATTTATTAAGAAAATAACACCGTTTGCATCTGATATATAAACCTAATTAAGGGGTTGCTTATTTCGTTTCCCTCAAGTAATATATGTAAGTCGGCTATAGTGATTAATAATCGATGGTTTAAATTACGATTTTAACCCTCAACATGTTATCAAAATTTATCTTTTTAAACAATATTTATAACACAATAACATATAATCAAATTTGATAAATGTGGATAAGATAATAATAATAATAATAATAATAATAATAATAATAATAATAATAATAATAATAATAATAATAATAATAATAATAATAATAAAAGAATAATAAAAGAATAATAAAATATTTGGGACAAAAACGATAGAGAAAAAGATTTGCACAAACGGAAGAGGCCAAAAATAGGAAAAAGAAGGTATTTTGAAAAACAGAGAAAAAAGATTGGCTTAATCTCTGAAGGCAAACATTACTTGCCTTAATGAATCAAATCATCATTTCGTCATAATCAAACACATTTGTATAACTCAATAACTTAGGGGCTGTTTACCAAACGCTTACCCGGGTAAGCGCTTACCAAGTAACATTACCTCACCGGATGAATATTAGTAAAGACCAAGAATCTTACCCGATAAGAGCAAGACAAGGATCAAGAGTCTTACTGGTAAGTGAGGACGACTACTCTTACCACGGTAAGCGCTTACCGGGTAAATTATTGTATACTATGTTGCTTTTGTGGACTAAAATCTTACCAGGGTAAATTATTGTATATTATGTCGTTTTTGTGAACTAAAATCTTACCCGGAAAGTACATATAATGTTAAATTTTACCGGTAAGCACTTACCATGTAAGTGTTTGATAAACGGCCCCTTAGTCACAAATCCATTCCTTATTAACGAGCTCGGCTAGAAGGACCTAAGTACATAATCTCCCTCTGTCTTGATTGAAAAGTGTTTCCCCTCTCTCTCTCTCTCTCTCCTCATGACGAGAATAAGATGGTAAAACAAAAATCAAATACTCTCCAAGTATCATCTACTGATGTCGTAGGTTACAATTTACACCAGTTCCGTGTAATCAAGAAGTCTTGTTAAAATACAATTTAGAGACCCGAACAGATTTATTCAACCAAAAACTAAGTATCATGGTTAACTTGAGAGACCAATGAAATTAACTAGCCAAGGTATACACAAGTTGACTTAAACGATTATGATTAAAAATATAAAATAAAAAAACTCGGATCAAATATGCAATGATCGAAACGTGGCAGAGGCAAGTTTTGGCGTTTGGAGGACGTAGGAAATGTGGTGGGGAACCTGACCATCTTCAGGAGGTACGATTTGTGATCATCGCGTGTAGTCAATAACCAGTGAGTGTGTTGTGTTGCTGGTAGTGGTGGGGTTCGCTTGGTTGTGTTGGCTCACAACGCTAAATCTTAACCCCACATGTCCCTTCAAAGTACATTCACTAGTGAATAAGGTTTCTTTAACGTTACCTTTAAATTATACCCACCTGCTCCCTTTTTTTAAAGATAGAAACCCCAAACCGTTCAAACTAAGATGGTTTTAACGGTTTCTGTTAGTTTATCACTTTCGACAATCTATGCAAATTGAGCACTATTTCATACTCGTACCAATCCATTGATTATGTTTCAACGTATCGATTTATTTCATATAGAATTCATGTTTAATCACAATACAGAGGATGAAAAGAGTATAAGAGGTGTCCGGTAAGACTTACCCAGATGAAATCCAAACACTAAACTCTAATGCATTTAATAGAAACCTTGAAAGTTAGCTCAACTAACAAATAAAAGTCGGGTCTTGGGGCTTCTCCTCATAGATTCAATTGAGCCGTTCAGGGCCACTTGGGATTTTACGGACTGTTATTTTCAAATTTCAAGGCCGATGGGATGTAAAGAGAAGAATATTAATGAATGCATGACTGATGTGAATAGTAATAATACTCTAATGCTATGTAAACCAAACAAATTGTGCACAATATACCCCATCTGAAAGTGGGTCTGATCGTGACAGAAATATATCACATGCTCTGAATGTACAATCTCAAGTGTTTCACCAAAGGCGACAATTACAATGACATTTGATGGGTTCAAAGAATAACAGGAAAGACTAAGAATCACCTGTTGTCATAGGGCTTGAGTCCACTGATGATTTCTCGTAGGTTTCCATGTCCATTGTCATAACATCACCAACATCAGCCTCCACTTCCGTCATAATCTCGTCCCTATCTGCTACCACGGGTTGCGCCCCATTTTCCATCACGGTATCAGATTGCAGTTGTGGGTTTTGATTTGGATTTGGATCCTCTGTTACTTTGTTGAGTCCATTTGGTGTTGTTATGTGTGATGGTGGATAAGGATCGGTGGAGATGGCCAAGGTAGATGTCACCGACAGATTCTGTAAACACATTCACAATCAATCATCACCATTATCAAGAAAAAGAAACTTGCTACTGCAATCTTAGGGTGCGTTTGGTACATGGACAAGACTGAACAAGATTAGAAGGGACAAAACTGGATTATTAAATTGATATGTGGGTAATTTAATAATTTAGCAATCTAGTCCATTTTCCTAATTTTTGTTCCACCTATTTTGGCGGTTTGTCCCACTGAGTCCTGTCACAGTCTAATGTCGTACCAAACGTGGGATATGTTTTTTTTTTTTTTGACTTTTGTCCGCTCCCGCCTACCAATGCATCCTTGAAGAACTAACTAGGCAAAAGAAAATGTGATTGGCCAAAGGCCTCTTGGCAAAGTCAAGATTGATTGATAAATGTATAAGTTGGAAAATAACGATGAAGAAAATCAGCTCATTTGCAGGTTCATTTGTATAATGGTGTGGTTTTAATGTTCCAGGAGGCTATAATGTTTTATTAAACATTTACCTTTTCTAAGGCCAGAGCAAGCTTTGAAAGATTTGGATACAAGATTTGAGCATCCAAAATGATCTGTTCATATCAACACAAAAGATTCAGAAACTCAGAGCATGGATATACATCAATTAAAAGGTAGCCTGCAGGTTAAATAAGAATAATCAAATCTTCAAAGATGAGATGGATATGGATATGCCAACACTCATCCATTCCCTTTCCTGCTCGAGTAAATAATCCAATCATGTAAAATGCTGGGGAACAAACTTTGAAATTATAATGGAGGTTTTCAAGACATATGATAGCACAATCACCTCGGAGAGCCTTTGCAGGGTAAATGGTGGACCATCAACAAAACTATGAAGAGCTGCAAAAACATCAAGAGAATGTAAGTTTGATAAACAAAAGAAAAGTTTCTAAACAACCAGAAGATTGGAGTTTTCAAACCATTGAAAGAAAATATTGATAACAAATTCCCCAAACTAGCAAAATTCTTCAAATAACCAATTTGAATTATCAGCTCGATGCAACAAGTTTTCATACAAACAAGCAAGCAACAGCAACTCTTGTTACAAGAACAGAAAGAATACATGAAATAAATTATGTGCTGCTCTGATTTTCTTTCACAAGGGTTTGTATTATTTTCATTTTTAGATTCATCAAAACCTTGGAAGTTCTTTTCATGTCATACCATCGTCCTGAATGTTGTCCTTCAATGTAGATTAGTTTATTAACTGTATACTTCATTAAAGTCAAAAAAAATGCATCATTTATTTAGCATTCACAAGTAAACCTTCTTGATCACAGAAACAAGTGCATTAATGCAGCGATACTCGTATCATTAGAACATATTCTTAGAAGTCCACTATGAAGGGCCAGGGACCATATTGCTCTGCGTTCATTTTTTATGCAGTATCCTAGTAATGTAGTACATTGTCTTGATATATGGTAAGCATAAAAATCTTTACTTGAGAGGCGACTAATAAAAATGAGAAGATACGTGATTGCGGAAGTACCATCATCCAACCTTTTCACCAACTCGGCATGTGTCTCTCCTAATGAAAATTTTTGTTCCTCCTTTGTCATTTTTGCCTGTGGATACTCAGAAATGACCTATAGCAAATATCGACAAAAAGGAAATAACACTTAATACCATTTGAAACAGCCGCTCATCTAAATTTTTTATAAGTTTGTAGATTGGCATACCTCCCCATACCTGCTTTAAATGAAGGGACAACATGCTTCTCAATTTCTCCCAATCATGCCTGCAGAGCCGCATAACATGATGACAGATGAATGATAGTTCTCAATCCCAAAAAATCATAACGATAGCATAAAACATTAACTTCCAATTAAATATTTACGAGAAAGGCATATAAAAGCATAAAACATCTCGATGTGCAGACATATTCTTGTACGGATCTCATCGATTAAATTGATATGCAAGATTTAATTGCATTTTTCGGAACTTCATCCTAAAAGCTCTAAAATAATGACAAGTGGCTATGGTGTCAGCATGCATGACAAAACCCTTGGTAGCATGAGAAGTTCAATGAGAAAAAATCCTTTCATATTATGGCCAGATTTAACTATTTTTACAGGTAGTAGAACCTGCTAAGAAATAGTAAATTTAGCCTAGTGAAGACCATTATACAGTTAGCAAGCTGTATGGACAATATGTGCCATATTTAGTTTTAATAGTGACCATATCATGTAATAGAGCACAGCAGTGAAAGGCTGTAAGCTATGACTATAAAGTTGATGCAGCTGTCCACATACGCAGTACAGTAGTAGGAACTTAATTTTCTGCAAATTATCATTAAAAGTTTAGAACATTTAATTTATAAGCTGCAAGAAAGGAAGACAGTGGCACTAGCAAAATAGATACCAACACGTCTAACCGGGGTTTGAAATCAAACTTCTCCTCAGGAGGATTGTGTTTCGCTTGATGGATATTGGATAGTGAGGGTGTGATAAGTGTGAAAACAAGAAAGGGACCTTCGCATAAAGCGGTCTACCAGCCATCAAAGTGCTCTTGAATTTGACAAATAGCAATCAGGATGGTGACAATGTAAATACCAGAACTTTCCAGTGGCTGCAATGACTTTTAATACGCATCTTACTTCTTCTTCTTCTTCAGCAGTCTCTTGCCTCATTTCCAAGCCCCTGAGGTCCCCAAGCATAATAAATATATCATAAGTATGACATTATGGTTAAAAAAAGATGTGTTAAAAACATTTCATCAGCAAGATATACTTGGGCAAACAATGATTAACCGCTGCCTATCTAACTACTCCTATTGATACGGGTACAAAATATATCATAAAAAGTAGACTATACCGCCAATTTGAAAAACAAGAATATGGTGATTGGCAACTAAATCATGTAAATAGTATTTAGTACCGAAAGACTCCCACCCATGCTTGATAAGGTGACAAAAGCATTTTCAACCATAATTAACTGTGATTTAGCTGTCGTTAACAGCAAAATTGCATGCTCTGAAGTCTAAATCACTTGTGCGTAGCATTAGCAAAAAAAAAAGTTATTTTATTTAGTTACAGAAATACTATATGTATCCTTGCAAAGACCATTTCTGCTAGAAAATTAGAGTAACTAGCGATAAAATACTCACTGATGATTTTCAGGAGAAGCAACTAAGTTATCATGACTACTATCAGCAACCTCAGAAGGCATGACCGTCTGCTCTATAGTTTCAGCTGTCTTTGTATCTGTCAATAGAGGAAGGGCTGACTGCTCCAAGGTTTCAGCTTCAGCTGTCTGTGCGTTTGTAACCGGAGGCAGAGTGGACTGGTCTGAAGGTTCAGTAGCATGTGTGTTTGTGACATCAGGCTGTGTTGGCTGCTCTGAAATTTCAGTTGTCTGTGTGTTTGTAACCTGAGGCAGTGAAGTTTCAGCTGGTGGCATGTGCGTAATCGGAGGTGGTGACTGCTTCGATATTTCAGTCGTCTGTTGCTGTGCAACCAGAGGCAATGTTGATTGATCCAAAGTTTCAGTTGTCTCTGTACTAACAACCTCCGAAGTTTCAGTTGTCTCTGTACTTATAACCTCTGAAGCTTCAGTTGTCTGTATCTCCATTAGCAACCTTTGTTTATAACCTAAAAAATGGTCAACAGTATTCTTAGCTATCATCTTTAAGAACATATACACACACACACACAACACACGTATTGTGCAACATATGTGTTCAAAAGATAAAAGGAAATACATGTATGTACCTCTAAGAATCACATCAGCACATTGATTCACTTCAAAATTAACAGAGATTTATATAACACTCAATGTGAGTGTCAGCTCCAACAAAAAATCTACATCAAATTCCATCTATTTCTAACTCTATGAACCTACTAAAGCAATGTACTTCCCCTAATCAACGGATTGACCAATCTGGAAGTTGAAAGCTGTGTGGAAACAAAATTATTCTCAAGATGTGTTAAGCTTTTATGCTATCAAATAATAGTTTCCGTAAAGTTTAATATCATTATCAATTACACAAAGTCTAGATTGGAGAACAACTTCAGAATTGAAATTTGATTAGAAAATCGAAAAATCCAAAGCTTAATTTTTCTATCAAGACAAGTACAAATAACAGCAACATTAGGGTTTGATAACTGGCACGATCCTAGCACAACAGCATTCACAATTAGGGAAGGAGGGCTCAGCAAACGGGTTTTAGATCTACGAATTGAATTGGAAACAGATAAAAGTGTGGACTTTGTGTTTATCATATAAAGACACAGACACAGAGATGTATATGCAAGCATAAGAGTATGCATACCAATTGCTGAAAAGAGATCGCTTGAGGGATTAGAGATGGAGGGGGGAGTTGGGCAGGAGACTGGTGGCGGTTGAAGGAAGATGGTCAATTAGAAGGCGGCGGTGGGAGACTGGAGAGTGGAGAATGCCAAGGGCAAAGCTGGATTGGGCGTGTTTTTTTTTTTTTTTCATTTTCGTTTTTTTTCTTGATTAATAAAAATGGAACATTTAGTTTACCTCATTTAAAATAAAATAAAAATACTATAAATGTATGTGATATATTTAGGTAAATTACACGGGTTGTCACCTACTATTAAAATGAGTTTTTATTTTAAACTAACGGAAAAAGTCAAAAAAAATTCAATGAACTTTAGTGTTTGGAATGATTAAGTTTTTGAACAAATAAGTCATTGAACATTCTAAAACATGTTAAATAACTTCTTAAACAATTTTTTGGAACTAATAAGTTCTTGGACAATTTAAAACATGTTAAATAACTCAATCGATAATTTTTTGGAACAAATAAATCTTTGGACAATCCAAAACATGTTACATAACTCCTTGGATTTTTCTAAAACTTGTTGGGTACATTCTTATGACTTGTACAACTAGTTAATGTGGTAAAATAGTGAAAAAAAGTCCGAAAAAAACCCAATGAACATTCATATTTTGAACGATTAAGTCCCTAAACATTTTTTGAACCAAAAATTATTTAGATTTAAAAAATTAAATAAATATAACAAAAAAATACTTACATTTACAAAAAAAAAAAATTACATTTAAAAAAGATTTTTTATAAATTTTATTTTAATTGAAATAAAAATATATTTAGTTA
>NC_037542.1:11789211-11822018 GCF_001531365.2 Cynara cardunculus var. scolymus | reverse complement strand
AAAAAATTTAAATATAATTATTTTTTTGTAAATGTAAGTATTTTTTTGTTATATTTGTTTAATTTTATAGATCTAAATATTTTTTTGTTTAACAAATGTTTAGGGACTTAATCGTTCAAAATATGAATATTCATTGGGGTTTTTTTGGATTTTTTTTCCACTATTTTACCATTTTAACTAGTTGTACAAGTCATAAGAATATATCCAACAGGTTTTAGAAAAGTCCAAGGAGTTATGTAACATGTTTTGGATTGTCTAATGACTTATTTGTTTCAAAAATTGTCCAATTAGTTATTTAACATGTTTTAAATCGTCCAATGACTTATTTGTTTCAAAAAATTGTCCAATGAATTGTTTAACATGTTTTGGAATGTCCAAGGACTTATTTGTTTCAAAAAATTGATTGGATTTTTTTAGACTTTTCCCTAAACTAATTGCAATTTTAATCATTGTGGTTGTCATTTTTCTTTCCATCAAGAACAAAATTGTCCAACCAACCCATGGCTCCAGATTTCTTCAGTCCAGAAAACATTTCTCAATATATGTTGCCTACTACGAGGATCCCGTATCCAACAACCCTGATTGATCCACCTGTGATTATTCAATCAAGGAATCTTTATCTATACTATATTTTATAGTATTTGATAAAAACTTTTAAAAATCATTTTTTATATATAAAATATTTTTTATTGATGCATATTACTTAAAATTCAAGATTACAAGTAGATTGTGTATAAGTACAATTTATTAAAATTCCATGTTTGAATTTGTGTAACCAACTATAAATAAATATAATTAAATACATGGTAAATATCTTATTTTAAACTAGAAGGGTACTCGCATGCACAATGCAGCCAGATACATCTCGATTTTAGTGTTTTGCTTTTTTTTTGTCTCGGTCAATATTATAATACGGTTTTATATGGTTTTAAGAAAACAATAATGTTTTTATTTTTGAATAAAATATGAATATTATAATAAAAAATTAAAAAAATATTGATATTAGTAATGAACTATATATTTAAAATTTCTCCTTTTTTGTGTATATCTTTAATTCATTTTTTTTTTTAATTTTTGGTTTAATAATATAATTTTTTATAAAGATAATAATTAATTATTTTATTAAAACTCAATGATGATCTTAATTATATTTTACATTTTTTATATTTAACATAGGATGTTTATTTTTTATTTGATTATGTTTATCTGTGATTAGTTACATAAATTTAAACATAAAGTTTTAATAAGTTGTACTTATGCATAATTTACTTGTAATCTTAAATTTTAAGTAATATGCATTAATAAACAATAGTTTGTACATAAAAAAATGTTTTTTTCTCAAATGATTTATAATATAGTATAGATATAAAAAATCTAAAATATAATTAAAATAAATATAAAATTTTAACAAAATACTTAATTATTATTTATATAAAAAATATTTTTTTACCAAAAATTAAAAACTTCAAACTTAAAGTAAATTATAATAAAAAATTAAATTAAAAGAATTATTAAAAACGATAATTTTTAAATAATTAATTTGATATATTTTAAAAAAATTAGAATATTTTTAAATTTATATTTTATAATAATATCTTCATACTATAACAATAAATAAAGAATAAAACAAAATCATATTTACTTTCACTTTCAACACATCAATTCACAATCATCTTCTCCGGCCAACCACCGCCATCGTTTTCTCCGACCAACAGTCCCCTTCCAATCATCTTCCCCGGCCAACCCTCGCTTTCCCATCATCTTCTCCGACCAATCCTCCCCCTTGGTCATCTTCTCTGGCCAACATATTGAAAGAAACCCCAAAACCAAAAACGGAAAAACCTGTAACAGATCGAAAAAACCCAAAACCAAAACCAAAATAAAACCAATCGATCCCACACTTTCATCTTTCTCAGATCACGGAACCAGTGGGTAGAACTCAAACACAACCCCGCCCTTCCTTCGATCAAATCCCACCCTTCCGCGGTTTCGCCTATTAAAACCCACGCACAAATAAATACACACTCAAACACAATATAAAACCCCTTATCTGATCAAATCTTATACCTGCAACCCACATCAAATAAGCAAAATCAAAATTAGACCTCCAATTAGAACCCTAGTCCTATACCAGAAATGTAAACCACTGTTGAAGATGAGTTTAAAAATTGTACCACCAACCTGATTGGTTTAAGGTTGGTTTAAAAGTACCAGAAGATAACAAATCCAAATAGAAATAAAAAGCCTCGTGTAGCTACGGAGTTTCAAATGCTGTTACTTCAGGCTATCTGTAAAGCGGGGGGTCACCCTGGATTAATCGGCTCTGTCATAACTTTCTTTCTCACACGATCTATTGCCTATCAATATTACATCTATAAACATCAACGATAATCATCAATATTACATCCAAAAACAATATTATGCCTACAATCAAATAATACCAAAAACATTAATCGAAGCTTTGAGCCTTCGAGAAAACAAATAAATACATTAATAGAACCTATAATCAATAAATCAAGTACTTAAGCCAACCTATACAAATATTGAAATAGGAACAAAGATATGTTGAATGTAATATTAGACAAATAATATGTAAACATAAACCCAACAAGTTATGGAACATAACCAAATTGTGGTACAAGCAAAACAAAATTTTAAATTGTATATGTTTTATTGGCATTCTAAAAACCTAACGCTACTGATTGATCAATACCATCCTAAGTTTATCTACCCTTCTTTTGCAAGAAACGACAATGCACGGAGAAAGATGATGGATGGTGTTGGTCACAGTGGTGTATGGTGACAGCGGTGGGACGAGGATGTGGGGGGAAAAGGACGAAGGGATGGTGGTGGCGACAAATCTGGATGAGAGTGGGGGTGGGGGTGATACATATCTTGAAATACCCCACCCACCCCGTATGTCTTCCCCAACCTGGCATATGCGACAACATCATCTCCCTTACCCTCGATTCAAAATGATATAAAAACAATCCATTTCTCAACTTTTATCGACTCCATTATACCACTAAAATCAAAATACAACCTCAAAGTTGTATACCTATGAGTGTGTATACAGAGAAAGATTCTCAGTTGTTGAAGATACGTCAAAAAAACTGGTATACAAACCCTAACATAAAAACATATAGAACAGTGATTTAAAGAATTGAAACTCGTTTCAATTTTGAGAATTAGGGTAGGAGAATGATGTTTGTGGACATAATTGTTAGCATGTATTTGTGTGTAGGTGTGGGTGTATAATTTAATATAATTCTTTTTTTTTTTTTTAATTTCTGATGAAAAATTAGAAATGAATAAAAAGATCTATATGTCCCTCGTTTAATTGGAATTGACGAAAAAATTAACATTCATTTGGTAGACGGACAAAATCTGTTGAAAGTCGATAAACATGAGGAACCAAATTTAAGTTTTTGGAGTTTAAAGATAACATCTGTCAAAAATAACAAATGTTAAGGACCAAAATTAAACTTTGCTTTTATAATTAATTGATATTAATTTAAGTTTAACTATTAATTAATATTACTTTTAAATTTTAATTATGAATTAATATAAGATTATTAATTAGTGTTTAATATTAAGTTATTAATCACTTATTAGTTATAATACTATAAGTTGCAAATTACTAATTAAATTAATTATTATTATTATTTAATATATTTAATGAGTCAATATATTGTTCAATATTTTTTACCTTATGACTTGTATCAGTTAACATATCATATTATCAATACTTTGTTTAATTATATAATATAATGTTACAACTGACTAATTTTTTAACATGATATTTTTTTTGTCAATCTTATATTTTTTGATTAACTTATCAGCTAGTTTTTGTTAAACATTATTAATTAACCAACTAATTTATCAATGCCAAACATTGCTATATCGCATGACATTAGCACCTGTTAGGGTAAGAGATAATGGATAATAAGTAAATGGAAACGATGGAATATTTTTTTTGTAAATATTAAACTAAGAGGCTGTTTGATTTTATGAAATTTGAAAAAATTGGAATGATCAATTCCATTAATCACATTTCATTTATGCGTTTGATTCACATTTTGAGTTTTAGTAAGGTATCCAAATTCCACATATGACCAAATGTAACTCCAATGGGTTCTAGAAAGGAATTCTAATTCCTTCAAACCATCTTTTAAGAAAAAAAACTACTATACTTTTAGGGGGCGTTTTGTTTCGTAGAATGAAATTCGATGGAATTGGAATTCATCAAATGAATTTGACTTTGAGGGAATAGAATGAAATTTGATGGAATTTAACCATGTCTTTTGATTGTGTCTGGTTGGATGGAATTGGAATGAAATTCTTAACGGAATTGGATTTTTTTGTTTCGTTCACGGAATTTAACAAGAAAATTATATAGATGGCATTTCGAGAAAATTCTTTTTAGGATGGAAAGAACGAGAGAGAGAGAGAGCATACCAGATCGAGCAGAGTGAATGAGATCGAGCAGTTTTGAATAGGGATGACAAAAAAAACCCGAAACCGATGATGAAAATCGAAAACCGAAACTTTCAGGTCGGGTTCGGGAACATCTTATCGGGGACGGGGCGGAGATCGGAGACAAATTCATGAATTTAATGGGGACAGGGGGGGACGGTGATCATAGGCCCGCGCCCACCCCTATTTGATATGTGTATATATATTAATTTTAATTTATATACATACATACATACATACATACACACACACACATACACACACACACACACACATATATATATATATATAATATCATTAAAAGAAAATAGTAACATTAAAATTTAAAAACTTTTTTCCACTTTACTTCAACAACCCAAATAAAGCCCACGAAAAAGTCCAGTTTATTTGTCTAATTGTGAAATCATTGTTTTAGTTGTATGATGTTTGAAGTTCTGTTTAATTTTATATTGTAATTTAATACATAATTGGTTCGATTATGTTTGAGACATTTAAACTTGCATCTTTAAAAAATATAATTTACTTTTAGTTGTGAAAATTAACATATTGTAATTTTTTTAGATCTGTTTCGGGTTTCGGTTATAACCAACGGTAAACGGGAAAAAGATGATTTTTACCTTAACGAGTTCCCCAACGAGGATCGGGGAAACCAAGGGGACCTGATGGGGAGGTCACGGGGACGGTTTTAGTTATCGATTTCGGGGACGGGGATACCAATAACCGGCCCGAACCTGACCCGCTGTCATTCCTAGTTTTAAACGAGATCGAACAAAGGAGATCGAACATAGCAGAACAGAACAAATCGAGATACAACGTCGATGAATTTGGATGAGAGCTAGGGAATTTGTCGGATTGGAATTTGAAATCCATGGTATATGCGGTGGAATTGTGAATCGATGACTTAAGAAATTTGTTAGAATTGGAAGGATTCCTTCACATCTATTCTATGAACTAAACATGGTATTTGGAATTTGGTCAAAGATTTGGACATTCCAATTCCACCAAATTTCATGAACCAAACACCCTCTTATATTTATTTCATTCCATCAACCATATGGATGTAATCATCGCTACAACTGTCGCTTTTACCGCTACCACCATTGTCGTTGTAACCACCACCACTACCGTCATCAGCACCAACGCCAAAACCACCACCTCCACTATTTTATTCAACGAACCAAACACACAGATTCAAATTCTTTTGATATAATCCATTTTATAATTTGTGCTAACAAAATGAATGATCAAACATGATTAAATTTCATTACAATTCATTCAAATTTTAATTCTTTTCACATATTTCATTATATGAATCAAATGAAATAAACGATTTTTTTGTCATGCTATAATTCTTTATAGAAATATTTATTTGAACCAAAATTATAAATAACGATGATGAAAGTAAAAAAAAAATAGTAATGCATAAATAAATAAATTAAAAATTAAATTTTGAAATCTCCGCGCTCTAACGGTATTCATAACGCATTAGGGTTGGTATATAAATATCCCTCTATGCTTACTGCCTCCTCATTGCATTTTGAGTTTCTCGCTCATATCGATCCATCTTCGTCGAATTCAAACCCTGATTTTCGATTCCACTTCCCTAATCCAAAACTCATGGATTTCCAAACCCTTAACAGAAGAGAGCTTCAAGCTCTCTGCAAGCTCAATAAGATTCCTGCAAACATGACGAACATTGCCATGGCCGATGCTCTCAAATCTCTTGAAACTGTAAGTTAATTGACTTCAATCTCATCCGATTCTGCTTCTTATTGAATTAGTATTGAAAAAAACTTGAAACCTCGAACTTATTCTATTGGTGAAGCATTGTGTTCATTGTATAAATGTCGAAGAAGCATTGTAATGCTATGTAAAATAGTAGTGATCTCAACATATCGCTATATTTGCATTAGTTCGTGTATTTTGTGGCCGATGCCATCAAATCTTATGTGATGATAAGTTTCTCAATTTAATTCGATTGGTCTATGCTTCTCATTGCGTTCACTTTCAAAAAGATACACACGAATTCGATCTGTTTAGTTGCGTCTTGTTTCTGTTGGTCTGCTGCAAAAAAACGTCGTTGTACCGTTAGATTATCACCTGTATTGGTTGATACACAAAACATATATTAGCATCGGTGTACACATGTTTTCTTGTATTGATTTTAGAATTGTTTGTTTGTGTTATACATCACCAGGTTGAAGGTATTGAAGAGATCTTGAAACCTTCACGGTCTGAAAGTGCTGGATCATCAATTGAATCGCCTGAAAAGATTGACATCACGTCACCTAGAGTTCCTCGCACAAGCTGTAGAACTTCTGCTCGGCAAAAGGTGAAGAAAACAGAAGCAGAGTCTGTGCCAGCAACAGCAAGCAGGACAACTGGTCGTGGAGTAAGGAGGCAATTGGCTGGAGAGGTTAATGAACTGAAAACTCCGATGGTTTCCAGCATCAGAAAGAAGGCTCCGACTACTTCTTGCCGGAATGTGGGGAGTCAACTGAATGAGTGTGAAGAAGTTGCAAAAAACGAATGTTTGGTGGAACATGAGACGAAGTGCATACCAAATACACCTGCAGCAGTTGCAACATATAGCCGGAGGAGGGGGACTACAGCATTAAATCAAGACACTGTTAAAAAGGAAACTACTGTGCAGAGAGTGTACAGCACAAGAAGATCAACAAGGTTAACTGCAAAGAAATCTGCAGAGCCAGGTGTGATAGAGAGGGAAAGAAGTGAACCTGTGAAGATTGATAAGTTTTTGGATGAAGCGAGTGAAGCATCCGAAGAGGATTTGGGTCACCCTGATCAAGAGAAAAGTGTGGTCTCAGGTATGTGTTTGACACTACTAACAGGCTCATATTTTTTAACATATAATAAGTTGGCTGTTATGTTATGCACATTTTTTAATTTGTACTAAGGTAGATATATATTTGAGAAAGCTTATCTGTGTATGGGCATATATATTTGTGAAAGCTTATCTGTATTTGGGCATATATATTTGAGAAATCTTATCTGTATATGGGCAATCAGATTATCAAGTAACTGTGTCTTTGCTAGCTTTTTATTCACATCCTTAAAACAACAGGCTAGATAGAAGTTAAACCTGAATCTTTTTAACTCTCACTGCAAAGCCTTTCTATTCTAGAAGCAGAGAATAATTGATCTAATAATAATTAGTCAATTACTGTCTTTCTTAGTTATGCACCATTTATTCAAATTAAAGCTGAAGCCATTAGTTGTAAAACATTCAGGTTCTGATTCTATGGAAATACTCTCTGAGTCAAACATATCATCTGAGAACACAGAAGATAAAGTTGGGGAAGGAAGTGTTGAAAATGGTGATGCTGGTGTTTCAAAGGCAAAAGTGGAAGATATCTGCAATGCGTTTGAGAAACTTGATGTTCTTGTTGTTGATGAAAGTGATCAAAATTTGGAGATTAAGGAGGCCCTGCACGTGGATGCTTCACTTGAAAGTGGAGAGAAGAAGGTAGACTGTTATGGGGAGATAGACAATAAAATAGAGGTGCAATCAGTTGAAATCTTTGAGCAAGGTGTGAACCTGGATTCAGAAGAGACACAAAATGATGGAGGGAAGCTTGTCCTGAATGAAGTTGATAACTCTGAAAAAAAAGATGGTCAAGCAGACAATCTAAAACCAGATGCTGTTTTGGTTCCAGAAGAACACTCTGACAGCTTCCTCTATGATAAAGCAATCCTTTTATCAGGTGAAAAGCGCTTAAAATGCATAGTTCAACCTTTTGATTTTTTTTTCAAGTTCTAATCTAGCTGAAATTTCTTTCAGAAGCTAACAATGTTGATGAAAATGCCATTTCCTTGGACATTGAGAATCTAAATGGTTCTTCGAGAATGAAACTTGAAGATACATCTTCTGGTGTTTCAGAGATGGATAATGAAATCCTGGAGAGCAATGGTAAGTTTTACCTCTTATACAAATCAACATATGTCCAGATGTTTTTGTAGTTTTTTCAAATATGGTGGGAGATTTGATTCTTTTTAACACTGAGAATATCCTTGGTTAATTCCAATCTAAGAAGTAAAATTGTTTGTAACATGATTATTGTCTTGAAATTACAGATGATGTGGTCCTCGTTGATTTTGTCGAGCAAGAGCCAAACAAAGCTCCTGCTGAAGAGTCTGTAATTGAGAAATATGTTACTGATGTAATGCCCACCAGCACCATAGACCGAGACTCTGAACAGGTCAATCAAGAAGCCGAACAGACAATGGATTATGCTGAGGAAATAATACTGGAGTCAGTAGGTGATGATTCTTTAATTAAAGAAGAAAATCAAGTTCCAATGAAAGCAACTGATGCGATTGATCACCCAACATCTATAAGGAAAATGACTTCAAACAACAATGAGAACATCGGATCAGTCGTTGTTGCAGTTGAAGAGAATAAAAACATTAACGACCAAGCTGTGGACGAGAAGCCTAAGAGTTTAAATGACACAAGTATAAGGCAGCTAAAGAAGCAGCTGAAAGCCTTGTCGATAAAAAACAACACGAATAGCGACAAAGATGATAAGGTGAGTGGAACTTGTATCCAGACTTTGGTAGCTTAATATAATTCTGTGTGTTGACAAAAATAGGTCCTAATCCTGTTGTGTTTTTGATGAGCAGGTGGGTGAAGTAAGACCTGCTTTGCAAGCTGTGTGCGAAAACCAATTGGTGACTGAAGAAATGGAGGATGGAGAGAATGTAGGCAAAGTTTAAACTCCTCTCCTTTGTTGAATTTGAAATGAAAAGTTGGCAAAGATAATGGAATCGAATATTAATGTTTTTTTTTTTCATACCATAAATTGGAGTGTCTTTAAGTTGAAGATGGACTTATTACTTTGCATACAAATTTGCAATAAAAGAATGTGGCATGTAAATAAAGACCCCACTTGGACCATGGAAAATATCCAGGTGGGGATCCACATAATTTGCTCTTTTAGATGGATGGTGGAGATGATGGCGATATTGGAGGGTTTGAGGGTTGATAGGAACCAGAACCCTTGTCCGGTTGACTTTCCATAAAAATGGTTCATAAACGGACAAGTTTAAGGGTTAATTAAGCGGGGCACATGACATGAATATCGTCACTATTTTTTTATTTTCAAAAATATTCTCTTTCTTTGTTGATATTATTGATTTATTATTGCTTTTATACTATTCCTTAAAAAGAAAGAAAAGTTATTTGTTTCATATAAATTTGAATTAGAATTTTCATAAATATTTTTTTTGTATTAATTATGATTTTCATATAACCTTATCCCTATAGTTTTGGATTTACACTGTCATTGTTGTTCGCCATAAACATTGGATTTGGTTTCTTATTGTAATAATTGTTTAAAAATTCCATTAGATAAAGAGGCATTTTTTTAGCCAATCAAAAATGATTTTATGAAATTTGTTCTTGTTGTTTTTTATTGGATAAAAGATATAAAAAAAAGATCAATAAGATAGTGTTTGGTATGCAGACTAAATGAGAGAGAACAGGACAAGACAGAAAAATACATGACAAGACTAATTGTTTGTCCTATTTTGGTACGACTCAGAACATGATAAGACTGTTAAAATGACCATATTACCTCTAAATGTTGTTTAATGTTATTTTATATCATATAATGATTGTAAATGACAACAAATCAACCAAAAATATATTTAAATTATTTAATCTATTATATCAATACTTTTTTTTAACATTCCAATACCATATGTAAATAACATTTGTCAAATCATAAATTTAAAATACGCACATAATTTAAAAAGTTTAAACACAACAATTGTAAATAATATTTGTCATGCCATCGTCAAAAGTTTAACATTTCAAGAATTGATGTTGGAATCGATAATGGAGGTTGTGAAAAAGAAGAAAGAGAATGCAACTAAATTAGGTTTGTATTTTGATATCAAATAATAAGAGCAATATTGTAATCTCAAATTTAGTCTCATGTTGTTCTATCTTTTTTGATGGAATAAAAAAACTCAAGAATAGTCTCACTCAATTTTACTTTTGTCCCATGTTGTCTCATCTCACTTTTATCTCATGATACACCAAACATGAGACTTTTATTTTTGTCTCGTCCTGTCCCACTCAGTCTGCGTACCAAACGCACCCTTAATAGACAAAAATGCTCTTCATTCAACGAAACTTTTTAATGACTTATAGAGAAAAAGACCCAAATTCGAACGCTTTAACAAACAATGATGGTCATCTGGTAATTTTGAAACAATTTGAATGAAAAGTGTTGCTTTTGACAAACGACAAAGACCAAACATTTATTATACTCTAATATTTAAGCCGATGACAAATTAAATTAAAAAGTAACATATCTTTTTTATTCTAATTTTAGATAACGTACATTCAAAACTTTAATTTTGATATATGAGATGTGACATCTCAAAGATTTAAGTATCTGGATAACAGAATTACTATGCTAACATATCAAATAATATGACATACAACTCAATATTTTTTATTGACGTGACAAATAAAATGGTTTTTTTTAATATAAAGTTGATTTTAAAATATTCATGCTACAAAATTTTGCATTTTAAAAATATCTTTTATTATTTTATTAGAATTGTTATATCAACCTCCTCTTTCGTTGTAATGGTGTTCCAAAAACTCGGGCAAGTATATTTTGTTTTCCATTTAAATAATTTTTTGATGCTCTGAAAAATCCACTTAAAACCCCTAATTTTGAAATATCCTAATCCTCGTTTGAAGAAGAAACACCTAAGCTCGTGAAAACTTTGGTCAAAACCCTGAAAATTCTAACCACCGAATCGTTTCAATCTTCCATTTCGATACCGACTCTAGTCAGAAGACCATTTTCTGAATCCAATCTCAAAGATTTCAAATCCGATTTGAATCAAAAACCAATTTTCGATGTTGATTTCAATAAGAAAATTTAGGCTGAAAACCCATAAAACCTTACCCATGTCAAAACATCTTCTTTTTTCTTTCTAAGCACATCCCAATGATTAAAAAACCCAGATGTGCAATGTACGGGAGAAGAACTATGAAAAATAAAGTTTGGAACAAGCAAGTAAGAAGAAGAAGAAAGGTTCTTGATGATAAACTTAAATTATAGAAATTTAATCAAGGTCTTTGATGACAAATTATGGTTCTTGTCTTCTTGATAAATTAAATAGAGTTCTTAAATTAAAGAAATTCAAATAAAAATGAAAATAGCTATTTTTGAATGAATTTTAAATAAAAAATATACATTCGATAGCCACATCAACAGATAACATTGAGTTGTATGACACATTATCTGACATATCAAGATCGTAATTGGTTGATAGTTAAACCAGTTTCTCAAGTACTTAAATGTTTAAGATGTTACATATTAAATACCAAAATGATAATTCTAGAGGTAAGTTACCCAAATAGAAATTAGAGTAAATTTGGTCCCCGTGATTCATTGTTTGTAACACTTTTAGTCTTTATAGTTTTAGAATTACAGTTTCGCTATTGTGGTATGCAAAAAGAATCGGATTTGGTCTCTGCCTCTAATGGTTGTTAGAAAAACTCGTTAGATGAGGGATATTTTAATTTTTTACCAATTATTTTGACTTTTATCCAATTAAAAAAAATACATGGACCAAAATTGTAATTTACCCTTTTTATTTTTTTGGCTTTTTAATACTTTTTGTTTTTTCCCATATATTTTATTAAATGTTTCTCCTTTTATCATTATCAAACTAGAACTACGGTGCTGTTCGGTTCGTTTTCTATTATGACTGTATGGATAAAAATGTCTGTATTGATAAAGTTGTCAGTATGATAACAGATAAGTTATTGTTCGGTTGTCATGCTGAATAAATTGTCTGAATGTTAAAAATGACTATTTTACCCTTAGTCTATTTTTTTGTAGTGTTTGATAAAAATATTGAGTAAATGAATTTTATTACCAGAAATGACCATTTTACCCTATTCGGCCTCTATCCTCGAATTCCCCTACCCGAAACCCACCACTATCCCATCTCTCCACTCACTGGCTTTGATCTCTCTCTCACCGATCCTCCCTCCTGCCTCCCCTCTCTTCGGCTTGCCTCTCCGAACACTGCTCACCACACACACACACACACACTCTCTCTCT
Organism: Cynara cardunculus var. scolymus; assembly: GCF_001531365.2. Lineage (NCBI taxonomy): Eukaryota > Viridiplantae > Streptophyta > Magnoliopsida > Asterales > Asteraceae > Cynara > Cynara cardunculus. The sequence continues at coordinate 11,809,425 of NC_037542.1, read as the reverse complement.
CTCTCTCTCTCTCTCGCGCGTTCCCTCTCTTCGGCTTGCCTTCCCGATCTCTCTCTCGCCTCCCCTTTCTTCAGCTTGCCTCCCCGAACTATTTCTATCTCGCTCACCGACTCTCCTCTTTCCCCCACCAAGCCGACAAAAACTCCCAGTCACCCTCTTGGGGAATCTCTCTCTCGCCCTGAATCATCTCTCATTCTCTCATAGAAATCTCTTTCACTCTCCACTAGTCGAACTCCCCCCTCTTCTAACGGTCCCTCGTCGCTACCCCATCGGAAAAAGGTATGTAAGTGAACAGGGAAGAGAGGGAAAGCTTAAATGAGGAAAAAGGCATGGTGTCTCGATTGTTCGGAGGTGGGTAATACTCAAGTATTGCAATACCAGTTCTTCTTACCTATAGGTGCTCCTGCTTTTCATTGGTGTAAAGAACATGCTTTATATTTCATCTAAATGATATTTATGTATTTTAGAGTTCGAGACTAACCAGGTCAATGGGTCACTAATGTGACGATTGATCTGTTATTTAGTGTAGTTTACATTTTATGAACTTCTATAATCTTATGGTTTGTACGGTGTTTCAGGAAGTTGGCTTATTATTTCACCAATAATGTTTTCTTGCAGTTTCACCTTAGTTATTATTGACAAAACCATAATATGACCTTCAACTTTATTTTTCCATTCGATCTTGCTAATACACCATATTAACCTTAAACTTTATATATTAGTTGACTTGTAAAATAACCACACAAACTCATGATTCAAGGCTAAACTAATGTTTCAGAATTGTGACTCACCCGCGCTGCATCGCACGGGTACATCACTAGTTAATGAAAAACCAACCAACCAACTTCTAAGTTTCTAATGATTGAACCTTGTCTTAAAATAGTAATCATAATTGTTAGTTGTATGAAAATCCATAAAAAATAGGGAAAAGTTCAAAAAAAGCCAACTAACTTTCCTTTTGTAATAACTCGTTCCACATGGATATAAAGTGAAAATTGTTAGTTGCTTATATGCTTCAAGCAGTGGGATACTAATAATTTTCACAATTGTTTTAAGTTGAATTCAAAATCATTGGATCGTGCTTTGAGCTTTGGGGTGTTACAAATGGTATTAGAGCCAAGAAAGATTATGGACAAGGGCTTTGGGTATTACAAATGCTATTAGAGCCGAGAAAGATTTTGGGTAGGCCTGACGAGAATGTCATAAGTTTAAGTGGGGAGTTTGTAGAAAGTTAGAATTGTTAGTTTTTTATACCAATTTCGAATGGTTTAGTCCCTAATTTTTTTGAATGAAAAACCGTTAAACTTTCTCATTTTGAATGAAAAATCATTGATCTTTCTCATTTTGAAGGATTAAGTCCCTGGACTATTTTCTCATTTCGAATGATTAAGTCACTGGACATTTTTTCTAATAAATAACTATTGAACTTTTAAAAATTATTCATCTACATTCTTTGAACCCAAAAAAAGTTACACTTAACCGACTAACAACGTTTTTAAACTAAAAAAACATAAATAAGTTTGATCATTCCCAAACCCTACGCCATGCAAACCTTCGCACACAACATCATCATTTCCCCTTGCCCATCCTTATCACCCCATTGTTGTCTGTTCTCTCTACTATTCATTGTCGCCATTGACCCCTATCATTGATCTCCAATATGTTTTTTTATTCCACCTCTTTACAAAAAGAATAATGGAACACATATAGACATATTGAAAAGATGGAGAATAAAAAAAAAAATTCAAAAAGAGTGAGATCGATGACAGGGGCCAACAACGGTGATGGATGATAACTCTCACTTTGAGCATTATTTACACATCATTTGTGTGCATTTTCTTTCATTTTAGTTGTGTTTCCTCTTCATGTGTTCACGTTTCTTCCTTTTTATTAATTAATTTTTTTTATTTGGAGTTGTTGATGATGTTTTATGGTTATGTGCATCATTTATGGGTTTGTTGAATTGTAAAATGTACCCACCGTGTGCCCATCGTGGGAAGACTCTGGGCACTATTTGTGGAAGTTCTTCTTGACTATATTGTTACTATTGATCATTTAGGTGACATTTACATCCATACCCATTTTTAATTACTTGTTTTTATTTCATTGTGAAAATCTTCAAACTCACTCAAATATATTTTCTTCTCCTCTAAACCCTAATTAAAATTATTGTATTATCAACCTACTACCTGATACTCTGAAGTCGATCATTGTTGATACGATTTCGATATTTTTACACTGTATTACTTGTAACGATCATAGTGTCGGTGTATGCTTCCATCGCTACTGTGAGAACATTGTGCCCACTATGTGGATATACACGTTTTTCCGCTACCAAATTTTTGGCACCGTTGTCGAGGATTGACGTATTTCCAAGTTTAGTTTTTCATTGGTTTTTTCTATCACCCTGATGGAAGGTTTTGGTTGTAATGCACCGTATTTTAATACTTTCGATTATTTATGGGAACAACATTTTAATTTTTGGTCAAATATTCAAGATAATAACACCCACCCTTCATTGCTCACCTCCGTGTTAAGATTGGAATCACATGTGTATGAGCACATTCGAACCCGTTAGTCGATGGACGTCAACTACTGAACCGGAAATGCTCGGTTAAAAAAATAAATAATATTTGAATAAAAAAGCAGGGTCAAAATTGATAAACGGCAACGCGCCTCTCTGAATTTCGGATTTCTCCATAAAGTCAAAGATGGTGAACAGTGCCGGCACCGGCGAGGGTTCTGGTTCCTGTCCACCCTCAAAGCCTCCAATGGCGCCGTCATCTTCACAGCCATCTTCTATAACAGCCAATTATGATTCTCCAGCTCTACATTTCGGTCAAATTTCACGCCGACGCTCCCCGAGATTACTTAACTGTAGTAAAGACGGCAAGGATAGTTCTGTAGATTTTAACAAATGTCCGAAGCAGAAGAAGCTTAGGACGACTTCACCTTCTGACTCCTTTCCGTCTTCACCCAATGATGCCCCTTTCTTGATCGGCGATCCAGTTTCCGATGAAGAGGCTCGACGGAGATGGCCTTGGCGTTACGAGTGTAAGGTATGTGTGTTTGTTAGTACTCTGTAATTGCATGCAAAGCTATGACTGATCTTGAGTCTAAACTCCAAAATTCAACATCCTGAGTTTTTTACGAGGCCCACCTCCATGAATCTTGGAATGCCAGATCCTATGGTGAATCTTGATATTATTGAGTAGCTTCAGGGTTCTTCCTTGATGGTTTCTTTTGCTAGATGGTGTTGAAGACCTCAACTATGCAAGTTTGGTGAAGCTGACGACTTTGAGGATGCATTCACTCGATAGTACACATACCTGACTAGGATCCCCATTATCACTTTACCAATTATGAAACTTAATGCGGCTGGTCGAGTTTTGTGGTTTTGAAAGAGTTATTGGAAGTTGGTCCTCACTCTTACTGAATAGATGTTAGGACGTCTGAGGGCATTTGTTGTGGGAATCCATTCATGTCGATGTATATAATGGAGCTATGAATAATGTTAAAGCTCATGTTCTGGTGTGGATGCTTGGATTGGGAAATCTCACTCATGAACATGGTTAGTTGATCTTAACCTAGAGCCCAATCAGGTCCTCTCGGTTATGGAGGTCCTTATATTTAGTAGGGTGCCCGATCGTGGTGATGATAACGAATGGGCACTTCTCTTTTTCCTGGAACATGAGGGATACCTTAGATCAGATTTGTTCAGGCCTTCTGTGACGCAAACAAAGAAGGAGCCATTGTGATAGCCCTTCTTGCTTACTCCCAACAATCTACTTCCCTTTTGTCATTTTTGCCCTGTTAACCAAATGAATAACTTTCCTTAAAGTTGCAGGCCCCCACTCTTGCATTCCCATTATAACTGACCTCTTAACCCAATGTTTCCATTATCGCTACACTAAAATTTCATGTTCAACTACACTAAAGTTGCCTAAAACAGAGTCAGGCGTGGCATCCTCTCCTTTTTGAGGATGTTGAGCTATTAACACCTCCACTCTGCTTGCTCAATCCTGTGATCAGATATTTCTCTATCTTGCCATCAGATCTTTTATCATGTGAATCTATAAGTTACTGGATTTATGATAGCCGATTGTGAATTCTTTCTTTCAAGATGTCTCGACTTATAATGGGTTCCAATGTGGAAAAAACAACGGGATAGAGAGGAGAGAATTTTACGGCATTCATCCATGATCCATAATGATAATAATTGGTAAGGTAAGTATTTAATCAACCTCCTAACATAACTAAACCATGCCCTTCCCACTACAACTGACATAGCAACCTCCTAACAGAAGTAACCAACCTTTTGTTTTAATCACACAAAACCTTTCCCCCTTTTCACGATTATACTTTACACTTGTTACCCTTACATTGGGTCTGTACTGAAAAGAAGAGTAAATATTCAAAGACCACCAAACTTACCATCAAACTCACAATTTTTCCTTTTTGAAAGAGAGAATGTAATTATGAAGAGAGAGAGAGAGAGAGAGAATGTGCATTACCCTGAAAAGAAAATGATGGTGAGTTTGGTGGTAGATTTGATGGTAGCTGTAGGTTTGCCCTGAAAAGAATTATTGTTTGTGTTTGGTTTGCTGGTCTGAGACTGCTTTCTCCTTTTTCCTTCTGTAACATTGGCAAAAGATGTTCTTATAAATGTTAATACCGAGAATTAAGCTTATTTACTTGCTGATTTATTTTCTTGTGGAATTTCAATAAATTAAGCATTGACAAAGTACCTGTTACAGCAATTGACAGGAGCTTGTTTTGCTTAGTCGTAATCGTTAATCTGATTAACGGTCACATGTCTGGAATCATGTAGGGACTCAAACACAAAGGATGCTTCGCAGAAACCAAGTTAGTAGTCACTCTAGTGGTGCAGTTAATCTCATGTGCAGTTTCAGACATGTTTTTTTTTTTTAATTGATTATTTATGATGCAGCAAAGATGATGATGACAAGTTGATTGCGAATGTGAAATGTCATTATTTACAAGCTAAGGTTGAGACGCATGTCTTTGATCTTGGTGATTGTGCATGTGTGAAGGTGAAGTTTTCCTTCTTCCTCCACTTGTCTAAATAAACTTTGATGTCATGCTATTGCTTTAGGTTTGGGTATCAAACTGTGTGTTCCCACTATAGTTGGTTTTGTGGCAAAAATGCATACAGATTAGGTTCACTACATGGTCAACCTACATGTTAGCAACGACCTGGGCTGGCTACATTAAATAACATATCCTCAAATTTCAAAGTGTTTAGCTCAGCCTGCCTAGGTAGACCCACATAAATGTTATCACCAGCTCAAGCCAAAACACTATGAGATATATCCATTATTATCAAGTACATATTTCCTTAGTTTTCATTAAAGGAAACATAAGGGATGACGAAAAGTAGCAACTATATAACGTGATCAGTTATCCGCTTTTGCTCAAGTTTGAGACTCAAAGGATCATCTTCCCTAGGGTCACCTTATTTGATGTTGAACCAACATCGTTACTCAACTATATATAGATTTTTCCTTCTTCTAGGCTCCCGATGCATTTTAGACAATATTTGATGTTGCCATGCTTTGGTGTTTGGACATGGAGTTTTGTTTGGAAGAGATATAGTTGGTTGAATGTTACACTCATACACATTATGTCGATGGAGTTACCTAATGTACTATTCTTTACCCTATCTAGCAAGCTCTTTGTGCTTGACTGCTTGGCATGCCTTTACTGTAACGACCCAAATCCTATATCGGTTGCCGTTGCTTTCTTATTTACCCTAGTAAGTCTTGAATATGAACTTGAAATTTAACTTTATTTATAACTTAGCTTATAATTACATCAAAGATGAAATACTAGAGGAAATGTAACTCAATAGCTTATAATACAATATAACTTGCTATTGATTGATAACATACTACTTCATGCAAATCTTCTTTACTCCTTTCCTCAAATACATACATGAGATACGTAAGCTAGAAGCTTTGTGAGTAGTTACGGTTTCATGAATAAACAATTTTCATGATACTTAACACTTTGTGAATAATAATTCACTAAAACTCTTTATCATGCATAAAAATACTCTTTTTATCATGCATAAAAATAATATTTTTATCATGCATAAACATTCTTTTGAGATCTCACTTGAAACATGTAAGTATGCCATACTTGTCTTGAGGTTCGCTAACCCCCGGGTCCATAAAGGCTGCCCCATAAGGTCCGTTTGCAAGACGTCCCTTTTTGTACTATCCCGTACATTGGATATTTATGGTCATACATAACATGTAAAAACTTTCATGCCTTATGTGTAATGTGTAAAACACATCATAACATGCCATCATACATATATCTTGGCTATATAAACGTATACTCATTTTGTGTAAAGCAAATATGCAAAATCATCTTATCAATTTCTTTATAATCCATAAAATACATTTATATAGTATATATGTATATCAATCAATCTCATAATGTACTCACCTTGATTTTGCCTAGCTTTTCCCTTTAAGTCCTTTCTTCAAGCTTGATTAGGTAGAAAGAGAGAGATTTCTTATTTTTGGTATGGAACCAATGGTGACACTTCAACCACTATTTATAGGTGATTACAATGCATTAACTACTTGTTCTTCTTGCTCTCATGGTTGTATTCTTGTGAAAGTTTAATGCCTCATGCTTAAGATAAAAGAATCTTGACACATCATGTTTAATATAAACGAATCTTGACACATCATGTTTGATATAAACGAATGGTGCCACATCATGTTTAATATAAAGGAATCTGGACACATCATGCTTCTAGCTCTTGCTTGTCATCATGAATTTTGCCAACACATGCTTCTAGCCTTAATAACTCATAACTAGCTTGCTTTGTCATGCTTACTACTTTGTCATGCTTACTAGACTTGATTTGTCATGCTTAGTAGTCTTGCTTAGTCATCAAATAACTTGCCAAGACATACTTCTAGCCCTTATAACTCATCACTTTAGATTTGATTTCTCATGTTTTCCTTGTAAGCTACTTGTAGACTACTTGTAAGCTACTTGCCTTGAAAATATAATAATTTAATAGATGCTACAGCTGCTGGGACCTTTTTAGAGTACTTAAATTGCTCATAATATTTGTATTCAAGGCTTACATTGTAATTTAACAAATATGAAACTAGGGTGTTCCATTTGCCTTGTTGGATTGCTTAAGCAATGATACTATTACTAACGTTAGTTTCTTACGTTGCTGCCCGTGTCGTGTAGAATGGTATATTGATAGTTAGCCTTAACAAAAGTAAGGAAGACTAGAATGCTGCCATCCATTACAGTTCCATTATGTTATATATTGTATAAAGTCGGCATTAGGGTTTGGTTTTCTAGTTCCCCAAGTCGGCCTGAGGCCCACGTACTTTCTGCATATACTCATTTATTCATCAATGGAGAAGGCATACTTTACCATATTTACATGGTATTGGAGCTGTCACTGAATCTGCATAACCTTAGAATAACCTCCCGTATAAACCAACATCGCTATATCAGCCCATCACCGATGCCGTAAACCACTTTTGTTGCAATGAATTATACTTCTCAAAGGAACTTGTAGAAGTTTTTGACATATCACTTTGTTTTGAAGCCAATGTTTGGCACCACTTTATCATTTTCTGGTTCTCATTATATGGAACCTAAAGTGCTCACAATCCATTTATGTTTAAAAACACAAGAAATAACATGGTTGCTCATTGTTTTTTTTAGGGTGAAGAAGATGGCCACAATCATGTTGGTAGGATACTTGAATTTTTTAAAACAAATGACAGCAAAGATTTTTTCCGAATTCAATGGTTTTTCAGAGCTGAAGATACGGTGGGGATACTTTTTATATACTCTCCCATTTCATTTTATGCTTACATTAGTGTCTATTCGTGGATAAGTCGTTGTGAACCAGTAGTTTAGGGTTAGGATATGAAAAGTTCATTCCCAAACGACGTATATTCCTAAACAAAATTGAATTTGTAGTACAATGGGAAACTGATAGCTTGTGGCTACCATGCCAAATTCTGACCTAATTTGGCCTAGTTTTGTTTATTAATGACTCCTCCTAAATTTGTAGGATAGATGCCAAGTACTCCAATTGAGAACAGATCACATGAAGAATATTCATAGCAGACAAAGTAGAAAAGTGACCAAAACAAAGGAAACAAAAGAAAATCAATAGAAGCCAAGTAGGCATGGTAATGGGGCGGGGACCCCAATCTCGTCCCCGTCCCTGATCCCCCATCTTTGTTCCCGCCCCCGTACCCATCCCCGCCGGGGAATTTGATCACATCCCCATCTCCCTCCCCAAAGGGGAAGGGGGATACCCAACGGGGAAACGTGGATTTTTTTTTTCTGTTTGTGTAAGTTTTTTTTTAAACCAAATGTGTGAGACGCCACGCATGTTTAAATCTCACATTTTTCTAATAAATATAAAACCAAAAGGAATTTAATTTAATACAAAAAATATACATCATCATATAATAATTAATAAATCGAAAACCAAAAGAAACTAAATTTAATCTAAAAAAAATTAACGTCACATGTACCAAAACATATCGAGTAATATCCAAAACTACATCTAGTAATTTCCAAAATATATTGAAATAGAAATTACCATTTACCGATTTAATAGAAATAAATAATATATAATATAATTTATTAAGTAATATATACGTACGAGTACGACGGGGCGGGGAGTGCGATACCTGTCCCCGTCCCCGTCCCCATCCCCAGTTTGAGCCAAACGGGGATCCCCGTCCCCGTCCTCGAGACCCGGTTTAGCAGAGAATCCCCATCCCCGACCGAGGAGGGTGGACCGGGTTTTTCGACGGGTCGGGGCCAATTCCCATGCCTAAAGCCAAGCCAGTAAACGAAACCAAACAAAACCATTATATCCCACACAGAGGTAAATTGGGGAAGGACGATGTGTGCGACCTTGCCTCTACTTTAAAATGTAGAGAGGCTGGTCATGTGAAGACCCCTTACTTGCAAAATTTACTAGGGTTAATGCGGCGTCAAAGACATGTCTCACGCCATGACTTGCCTTTTTAAAGGTGGTTTTAGCAGGAATTACTCCAGTGGCATTCCTCCACTTTAGCCACCCCGTCTTTATCTTATATGTTACATCATCCTCCATCTCTCCCTTCGTCTCTGACATCCTTCTCAACTTCCTTTCGTTCCCTATTGAAGTTGTACCATAGGTATGCCATATGTGGTCTTGGAACGAGCAATGTGAAAGCCTTGTGTTTTCAATGTCTCCCTCCATTCCAGTCTCTAGTTCATTTCTACCCTCGACTATGCTACCAACGCAATGTCGTCAATGAAGAACATGCACCATGGGATACTCCTCTAGATCCCTTAGGAAATCTCGTCCAAAATCACGTGAAATAGAATTGGGCTTGGTGTAGCCCTAATTCCTCCGAGAAATACTCCATTTCACCCATCAGGGTCGTGAAGCAAGTTCTCCTTACTTGTACATATCTTGTTTTACCTTGACATACCTCCATGGTACCCCTCTTTCTTCCAGCTCCTCTAAATCACGTCTCGTAGCATGCTATTATATTAATCAAACCAAACCAAACGAGCCTGGTAAATCCCATCCGAAGGTGGGGTCTAGTACATCATATGCCTTCCCCAAATTTATGAACACCATGTACATGTTCTTACTATGCTCCCTATACTTTTCCGAGGCGTCCGAAGATGCGAATTGCCTCGGTTGTTAACCTCCCCGGCATGAACCAAATTGGTTCTCCAACACCCCCATTCTGCCGCATCATGGTCTCAATCACACGCTCCTAAAATTTTATGGCGTGGCTAAGTAGCTTTATAACGTGATAATCGGTACAATAGTGTATGCCGCCTTTGTATATAGCGGCACAACCACTCTAAGCGCCACACATGGCTATCCTAAGGGTTACATTATAGAGCTTCGTCAACCACTATGCAATCTCCCCCAATCAAGTCCTCACCTTGATGGGGATATTGTATGGGCCTATGGCCTTACCCTTACCCTTATCTATCTCCTTTTGTGCCTTTTTCATTTCCTCTGCTAATTCTGCGACAAATACATTGATTATGTAGCTATTATGACCAAGAACTCTCTATGCAACACTCTCCTTTTCCTTTGCCTCGTTAAATAACTTACAAAAATAATTATGCCATCTTCCCTTAATGTCCTCCTTTCATACTAACACCCCTCATTCACATCCTTAATATACCTAACATTCCCTAGGTCCCGACGCCTCTGCTCCTTGGCTTTCGCCAACTTACATATTCCAACCTCCCCCTCTTTGATATCTAACCTCTTGTACATCTCCTCAAATGCCTTATCATTTGCCGTATAACCACCTTTTTGCCTCTTGTCTTGCTTCTCTGTGAAGATTCTTCAGGATGATCCTATCTGCAATCTCCTTACAACACGTTTGTTTCTCTTTGACCTTTGCTTGTATGCCTTCATCCCACCACTAAGACTCCTTGTCATCCCTAGTACCTCGTTATGATACTCCAAGCATATCTTTGGCCACAACTCCAATGGTGTAGTCACTATACTCCATGTCTTCACAGTGTCGTACAACTATCCATTTCTTCCCTCCTGGCCAACCCTTCCCTTAAATACCTTTGTTGCCTCTCCGCTCAGGTTTTTCCAGAGGATCCTTAGTCTAGCCTCCTTGCTTCCTTAGTTGCATCCCTTTTCATGTATAAGTCCATTACTTTTGACAAGATACCGAACAACATCTTCCCGGAGCAGGTTGGAGTTGCACTTATCACAAATAAGTTGAGAGAGGGGATACTAAGGTGGTTTGGACATGCTTGAAGGAGAAAGCTGGCGGCGTGTGATGGTCGAGGGGGAGAGGAGGAGCGGCATGCCGAGGAGGATGTGGGATGAGCAATTGAGGAAAGACATGGAAACCTTAGGCATTTTAGAGGACATGCCATCTGATAGGAGTTCTTGGAGACACAAGATTAGCATAGCAGACTAGGATGTAGACTTGTAGCTAGCATAGACGGGAGGAAGGGACTTGATGTAGATGGTAGGGGGAGGGTTAGGGTAATGAGCCAGGAGATAGGCTACCAGACTCTTAAAATATACCAGGAGTTATGTCGTTCTCTTACCTTCACTATGTTTCTTTGTACCTACTTTTCTTTCTATGGTGCTGCCTTTTTTCTAGTCATTTGAACTCTTCGGGCAAGCTGTCTTCCGGAAACAACCGTTGGTACTCTTTGGGCGTAGAGGACAGGTATCTGTACACCTCCTACCCCACTTCTATGTCAGATATATTGGGCTCATTTGGTTTTTCTAAAGCAAGGAGTGTAAGATGGCATGTTTAGGATTGCTGATATAGAGTCGTAACGTTGAATGTGTCATAGTTAGTTTTTGAATGTTATTCATGTTCTGTGATCATAGCTCACTCTTAGTACGATGATTTTGGTAAGCACTTATTTCAAGATTTAAATTGTAAGGGCTCTGAAGTTGATGAAATGAAGTTTTAGTTTTCTACATTTTCAAACTTACAGCACAGGAGACTTATAAAATAAGATCTTTATAGCTAGAGCACATGGAGGAGTTTGAGTATTTTTGGAATTTGGACTGGTCCTTGAATTTTCTGAATTTGCAAAAACAGTCTCCTTGCCTTTAGGAAATTTCAAAAGCAAGTATTTTAGCATTTTCTATGAATGTCCTTGGATTTCTGGTGTTTGCCATACTTCTAGAAACTAGGTTTTGTGTGCTTTGAAAGATGCATCAAATCCGGGCAGGGAAACCAAGCCAGGTTGAATCTTGTGACAACGATTATTGATTTTGCATCAAATTGGCATTTCTTAACCCTGTCCTGTAGTAGTAGTTCAGATATATCAAAATATTTGAGTGAACCTTTCCATATATAATGTGAAAGTTGCTTCCACAACATTGCTATCTAAAATTCTTTTTTCCAAGTAATTTGATTATTTTGGACCTTTATTTAGCATAGAAATAAGTTCCAAACAGGGTAGCTAATCTCTATGAAAGGAAATCTGCAACGTAATTAAAGCAGATTCTCCATATCTTGGGAAGACCATGAACCAGTAAAAAGTATCTTGCTGGCACATGGCGAAATGCTTCTTAGTTTCTATTTTCTTGTGGTGCTAAACTGGTTTTATATATTTTATTAGGTAATACAGGATGAAGCGGCATCTCATCACAAGAAGCGGTTGTTCTATTCTACCTTAAGGAATGACAACGCATTAGATTGCATTGTCTCAAAAGTAAAAGTACTCAAAATAGTACCTGGTGTATGTTCAAAACTTGTAATTGAATATTGTCATCATATCCAAGTGAGCGACCAAAAGGTTCCTCTCAATATCTCCGCTAGCTTGCTCTAACAATTGAGGATTCCTGTCTTGTTATTGGCAGGTAGACTTCAGGTCTATTCCGGCATGTGATTATTATTATGACATGAAATACAACATAGATTACTCCACATATTGTACAATAAAAGATGGTAAGTGATTCACTTAGCTGCTTAATGTCATTTTAATGCCTCATGATAGGTGTACGGATTAGGCTTCAATGTTATGTTTATTACTTGGTGAAAACACAATATAAATAATGTACAAGATGGGCTCAATCGCGAAGAAACATACAAATACATACTTAACTGTTACAAGAGCCTAAGAGACATAATGGAAACACTGCTGCTTAAGTTGGAGAAAGATATCAATTCAAGCAGAAATTTCCACCGATAAAGTCTCCTTCATGGTTCCATTAAAATGCTGATACATGATACTTGGTCGGCATATAAACAAGCGGGATAGATGTAGGATTAGTTGTACACAGAACATAAACAAGATGGCAATCTATCTCTACATCCTTGGTTTTCTTGTGAAAACATGGTTCCTGACTATATGGATTTTGGATACCAACAACATTAGATAATCTTGGAGAGTGTCCAACGCACATAAAAGTGTATTAAATGATGTACACCTCATAAACATAATATGTTTTATGTGTTCCATATGATATAGTTGTTTGGCTGAATCAAAACCATCAGATCTTTCTACATTTTGAGATCCAAATCCCGTAAATAAACATACCACACTCATCTGCATGCATGTCACTCACTCACACACGTTCTCAATCTCATAAGCACGCCAATAACAATTACAAAGAAGCATACACCCTGATTAGGTTCTGCTGTGCTCATAGTTGTTTATATATATGTAAAGGCTTTATGGAGAGAAAAAACCAATCATCAAAACATCTTGTAGAAGAAAAAACGAGGATTTTAGAGATAAACATACTTCCAGTAAAAATTAACAAACCTTTATCTCCATTGAAGATGAATTTATCATGGGACTTCTAATCTTATACTGTTGTTTATGCATTACACCTATTCATGACTGAAGAAATAAATTTTCCCATACTGTAAGTACCATACCATTAGTGGAGCAACAGAGACAGAGTTCTAATAAACAAGATGCTAGTATAGTACAAATCACTAAAGTGAGCAGCTAGAATTAGCTTGTACAGCTGTACTTGATTTACCCCAACAGCATGTAGCTTGTGTCACTTTCAAATTCAGAACATTGGATAATGTGGCAAAAGTGCTGTGTAAAACTGATACTAAGAAAAACAAAGAGGAAATTACGGAAAGTACAGATAACTTCTACCAGCGGCGAATTACCCCCTTCACACACAAAGTGATATAAGCAATCAAGCTTAAGCTGGCTTGCGATACAATAGTATAAGATCTTGATGAATCTCCTGTCAACATACCATGTGCTAAATAAACTATTCCATATTGATAGCACTTCATATATGATTTATCTCAGCATGTTAATTGTTCTGGCAGTTTATTTTATTATTGTTCCATTATTTCTGCTTATTATGATTCTCTTATGGTCATGATCTGGTTAATGAGCATGCAAATAGCAACATTTTTGGATTGTACCAGAACTGCACCTGATGTTTTGAATGTGACAGATTTTTCTTCAGATGATTGCTGTTTGTTCTCATCCCACAATAAGAAGGAAATGCATAGTAATGGAAGCAAGACTAATCTAAATGGAACGCTAACCAGTTTTAAACCTCACAAATTAGAGTTATCGCTATTAGATATGTATTCCGGTTGCGGTGGAATGTCAACAGGATTGTGTTTTGGAGCAAAGCTATCTGGCGTGGATCTATCGACGGTAAGATATGACGAGTTAATATATTTCATTGCCTTGAAATTTATGGGAGAATGATCACTTTGAATTTGGCTCTCAATATGTAGAAATGGGCTGTAGATGCCAACCAACATGCATGTGAAAGCTTCAGGTTGAACCATCCAGAGACACAAGTCAGTAACATTTCGTCTTTCCTGAAATCGCAATTGTAGGCATTTGCTAATTTGCATTCTTGTTTTACAGATTAGGAACGAATCTGCTGAGGACTTCCTCGACCTTATAAAGGAGTGGGACAAACTCTGCAAAAAGTATATGGTCAAGGAGGAGAAAACGCAAGGGAATGATTCCACATTTGCTGGATCAGCTGATGACAAACCTTCAAAGGCCAAAAAAATTGTCCCAGAAGATGAATATGAAGTTGAAAGACTGGTTGATATATGTTACAGTGATCTTGATGGTACTAGCAAGCGTGGGCTCAAATTTAAGGTGTGCATATTATGTAGTGTTTTGTGCTTGAGTTTATTCTTCAAATTCTGATCTTTTTTCTCAAACACTGCAAATTCCGGATGGTGCTCTCTAATATTAGTCCCTCATTGGCTTTCTTATATATATACTAGATGTGTGATATGTTAGCTGTAAGTTATTACAATTTAGGCATTGCTAGTATCTTAGCATAGGGGCTTGGCTAGAGAAATGCGTCAGCCCACGTGTACGCTCATAATATACCTACCGGGTAGAATACTCTGGCAGCAAACTTTCTATGGACAGATGAATGTTTAACTCTCGAAGCTAATACTGTGCAGTTACCTCTGTGTTATCAGCAATGTCACCTAAGAGTCATCCTTCACCATGGTTGGTTTTCTTTTCACAGTCTGCTGCACTTTCCAACTATATACACTGTAGGAGAGACGCTTTAGTATGGTCAAAATATACTTTTATCTTTCCATGGTTGCATATGTGATTACAGTACTATACCACACAATTTATTTTCAAGTATATTATGGCCATAAAATTGCTTCTTCTTTACTTTTGTCATTTGTGTTTGTTGGCTACAAACTTTAGATCATGAAAGTTGGGGTATGATTAGAAAAAATAGAATAAATTGTGTTGTCAGTTTACATGTTGCTTATGAAAGTGAGTTTTCTGGTGGGTCAATTGTCCTATCTATCATATATCTATCTTCTTGTTGTTGTACCCTTGCTTTTTAAGTTCTGAAGTATAGATCTGAAGATATGTTTGTGGAAATAACTTTTAGGTACGTTGGGCTGGGTATGGTCCAAGTGATGATACATGGGAGCCAATTAAGGAGTTAAGGTAATCCTTCTTATATGTTGTAAACAATTTTGCTCCAGAACAGACATTGCCACCTACTTACATTTTTGATAATTTATTTTTATATTTCATCGCTCAGCAACTGCCAGGAAAAGATCCGTGAGTTTGTCCAGAAGGGAATCAAGACAAACAAATTGCCTCGTCCGGTATAATTAGTACAAAGAAATCCTTACTAATATAGGCAACACATTATGTTTGGTAATGGAGAGAGTTATTGTCTTTATGTTGCAGGGTGATGTTGATATCATCTGTGGTGGTCCTCCATGCCAAGGAATAAGTGGTTTTAATCGCCATAGGAATTTCGAATCTCCTTTGGAAGATGAAAAGAATTATCAAATTGTAGTCTTCATGGATATAATTAACTTTCTGAGGCCAAAGTACATCCTAATGGAAAATGTGGTTGACATATTGAGGTTTGCAAATGGTCGGCTTGCAAGATATGCAATAAGTTGTTTGGTTCGTGATTATTACCAAGTAAGGCTAGGGATTATGGCAGCCGGGTGTTATGGCCTTCCTCAATTCCGCTTGCGTGTATTCTTTTGGGGTGCTCATTCTGATGAGGCAAGTGCTTACTTACTATAAACTACAATGTATAAACTCTTTATGATGTGGTTACCATGACAATTTTTACTATGCAGCAATTGCCGCCATTTCCTCTTCCTACTCATGATGTGGTCTTCAAATATGGGGGTGCAAGTGGGTTTGAGGTGCTAATTGTAGTTAATTGCATAAGTTTTGAGTTAAGCTTATTAAGTGTTTGCTAACTTAGTTCCATATTACAGCGTAATGTTGTTGCTTATGATGAAGGGCAATTTCGGAACCTTGAGAAACCCGTTCTTCTTAAAGATGCCATTTCTGATCTTCCACTGGTCTATACTCTTGCCGTCTCTCTCTTGTTATATGCCTTTTCTGATTCTTGCATACTAATTACAAATCTTCGTCATGAAGGTCTCAAACTCCGAAGTTCGTGATAAAATGATGTATAGAAGTGCTCCAGAAACTGAGTTCCAAAAATACATTAGAGCTACCAAATCAGGTGAGCTGACTCATCAACGAAACAAATTTATGCAGAGTTATGTTAAAAAAAATAAGGGCTGATTGGGCAACCTTTACTTCTTACTTGTGAGCTTCAGATATGTTGGGCATTGCTTCTGGAAGTTCCTCTGAAGTAGAGAAGTCTGTACTACATGATCACCGGCCTTTGCAATTAAACGAGGATGACTATTTGCGAGTTTGTCGAATCACAAAAAGAAAGGTTGGTATGAATTATGATGGTGTTAGGTTTTTCAACTTCGTTTCTTATCGTTCTCTCTAATGATTGTTCTTTTCTAGGGAGCAAATTTTAGAGAACTCCCGGGCATTGTTGTTGATGATGATAATGTTGTAAGCAGGGCACCAGAGGCGGAGCTGATGCCATCTGGAAAACATTGGGTAATTGTGATGTGGATAATATAAAAGTCTAAAACAAAATCAAAAAAACTTTTTACATTATACATGAAAAATAGGGATTTACTTGAAGTTGGTCTCATTTTGATTTTACATTTTCTTCTTTGGTTTATTGAGTTCAGATTGAGTTGATATTTTCATCATTACTCTCCATAATATGATTTTGAGTTAAAAAATAGTGTGATGACAGACATCTGTTTTTTTTGATTTATTTGTTTCTGTAGGTTCCTGACTATGCAATAAATTTACATGAAAGGAAGTCTACAAAGTGAGATATTCTGTCCAATTAAGTTTTCTGAATTTTTGTTCTGTTTCTTGCCTTTCATGAACTTTTTTCCCCTTGATGGAATGCAGACCTTTTGCACGGTTATGGTGGGATGAGACGGTTTCGACCGTGATTTGTACGCCAAATTTTCGTTGTGAGGTAACTTTATGCAACCATCAAATGTTACAAACCCATTTTCAGTGCTGTATTAATTTTGCTGTACTTCAGGCAGTTCTACACCCAGAACAAGATAGGGTCCTGACTATTCGTGAGAATGCAAGATTGCAAGGCTTTCCCGACTTCTATGCATTATGTGGTACTGTAAATGAAAGGTATGCATTCATTATCATTGATGATCAACTCCCTTCATCCTAAAAAATGAGTTCATTAGTTCCAACTTTCTATTGCCATGGTTCATGGGCCTTCACTCCTCAACCTCCTGTTTTACAGGCCATATTTTGATATCACTATGAAGTATTTTTTTCTCTTTGATATTTGAGTGATTAACCTTTGTAATCTTTGCATTTGGCTTTAAGTAAGTAAACAGAAAAACCATTGTAGCTGTAGAAATCCCTGAAATCATACTATACTTGGGAAACAGGAACATATTTTCAGCAATTTCTGCATCTACTATGGTTTTATTTTATTTACCAATGATGGTATGTTCCAAGTATATTGTTTTATGTGGATTTCTGCAACTATACTTGTTTTCGTTGAAAGCTGAAACCAATTGTAGTGGTTACTAATGTTGAAAACACGTTGATATTTTATTGTAGGGACGAACACTAGGGCTGTAAACGAACCGAACGAACATGAACGGAGGCTTGTTCGTGTTCGTTCGTTTAACTTAACCGAACAAACGAACGAACACGAACGATAAACGAACGAAAATCTTTGTGTTCGTGTTCGTTCGTTTAGAAATAAGGTGTGTTCGTGTTCAATTATGTTCGTTCGTTAACATGCTAAACGAACATAAACGAACGGGCTAAACGAACATAAATGAACAAGCTAAACGAACATAAACGAATATTATTTGAATTCAAAGTAAATAAATAAAAGATTATATATTAAATTTAATTTATAAACGAACATAAACGAACGAACATAAACGAACGTGAACGAACGGTAAATGAACGAACGTTCACGAACATAAATGAACAAACGAGACTCTTGTTCATGTTCGTTCGTTTAACTAAACGAACAAAAAAATTGTTCATGTTCGTTCATTTATTAAATAAACGAACATAAACGAACTTCCAGCCGAACGGTTCACGAACGTTGCGCTGAACGTTCGATTCGTTTACAGCCCTAATGAACACTGTGACACTTTTTCTTTTTTAGATGTCTGATGGAAGTTGTAAGATTTTCTTGTTTGGTAACTCATAATAAGAAATTGCTTGTTTGGTAATTTAGGTGCATAAGATTCCTCTATTTTGCAGGAGTATTTAAGAATTTTGGTTGATGATAGTCAAAGATTTCTCTTATATAGTGTGCAACAATTGCAATTTTCGTGGGACTAAAGAAGTCCAAATTTGACCTTTTTGAGTGTCAATCCGTTACTTACCCTTGAATGAAGACAATAAAGAGATCTTATAGGATGATGACTGTTTCCTAGCTACTTCCGAATGGATTTTATGGGTGGTTTGGTTTGGTATAAGATTGCTGAGAATGAAGAAGGATTTTGTGATTTTGTTGCTAAATTAATTAATTATTGTGTTGGTTTTCCCCGGATTGATGTTGTGTTGGTGTTGTTAATTTGCAGATACCGACAAGTGGGTAATGCTGTGGCAGTCCCAGTTGGACGTGCATTAGGCTATACGCTTGGAATGGCAGTACAAAAGCTGTGTGGAGACGAACCTCTAATCACTCTCCCACCAGAGTTTGCGCATTCTACAACCCTGGACTTGTTGCAGGCATCCTCATTAGCAACCGAACCTTGATATATATAATTGTTGTAACCATTTATACACCATGTCATTTGTCCAGAATTAGGGCCGCTAACTACAATAAGCAACTGTTGGTTTGAATTTCAAGTTCCCGTACACACCATACACTTTTGCATCAAATAATGATCTTCGTTTTGTGCTGTAATATGCACTGTGTTCTTAGTCAAGCTGATCACCGCAGGCTTTTTCTCAAGGAACTGGTAGGATTGACCGAGTGGCTCGTCTCATGTATCTATGCCATGAAAGTTTCATCTGAGTATCCCATGCCCGAGGCCGAAGACCACGAGCCCGCAAAGGAGACGCGAAATAGAAGTAGTGGGCAAATGATGTATATGTCATGGACACATCTTAAATGGTATGTCAGATTCGCTCCTTGATGTCTTTCATCAGAACATGGAATCGTCAAAGAATTTGTGGATGCCCAAGAATCAAAACCCATGGCCGAGGGTGTAGGTCTGGTTGGACCCAATCCAAAATTGAACCCAATAAATCTTGCTTGAAAGTAGGTCTGGTTCATCCCGACCTCTGCTCAAAAAAAGTAATACGGTTGCTTTCGTGATCTAAATCTTACATTTAGCATATATACAATAAATTATACAGCTTGAATGACCCTTTGGGTATGTCATCAACTTGTAATTTGCTTTGACTATTTAGTCATCAGACCAAGTTGATTAATCTGTTCCATCATATCGCTTTAGTAGTAGGTTAGGTTATTCACAAATTCCTTCATATACACGAAAACCCTCCATAATCTGCTGTCTTTCTCTCTTAACAACTCCTTGGAAGTTGTCATCTCCTTATCATTCACTGCACTCTTTCAACCTACAAAGATCCTGCAATCTTATCATCCTTAATTTTCTATCAGACATGAAAACAAGTTTCAAATTTTAATGATTTTGTCACCCAATAACGTTGTTCAAGGATATCTGATCATGATTACTGCCTAGACTATAAGTTTCCAAACATCCAACTGCCTGTATATAAAAACCACACAAAAAATTTAACAAGTTATATATATATATATATATATATATATATATATATATATATATATATATATATATATATATA
>NC_037542.1:11786847-11788681 GCF_001531365.2 Cynara cardunculus var. scolymus | reverse complement strand
AGTGGTTTGCATTTGATCGCTCCCCTATATATATATATATATATATATATATATATATATATATATATATGTATCATCATCAACAACAAAGGAAAGGAAAGGAGTAATGGCATCGAATTTAGTCACTTCCAGTACTACTGCTTTGTTTTCCTTTCTAGTTCTTTACCTTGCAGTTTCTTTCAGCAATATAGCCGCCAAACACCGCCATTCCACCACCACCAGCGTCCACCACCCGCACCACCGTGACTTAGATGCATCAAACCCGCGACTCAAACAAGCTTATCTTGCACTCCAAGCATGGAAATTAGTAATTTACTCCGACCCGTATAATACAACTTCAGATTGGGTTGGTCCTTCGGTTTGCAACTACACCGGAATATACTGTGCTCCATTTCCAAATGACACTGATATTCTGACAGTTGCTGGAATTGATCTAAACCATGCAGACATCGCTGGATTTCTTCCTGATGAACTTGGCTTGTTATCCGATCTTTCGCTCATCCATCTAAACAGTAACAGATTCTGTGGTGTCCTCCCTCTTTCTCTATCAAATCTCACTTTCCTCTTCGAGCTTGATCTCAGCAACAATCGGTTCGTGGGTCCTTTCCCATCTGTCCTCATGTCCCTCCCTAGCCTCAAGTTTCTTGACCTTCGTTACAATGAATTCGAAGGGCCATTGCCTCCTGAACTCTTTAATAGAGACCTTGATGCCATTTTCATCAACAACAACCGTTTAACGTCTGTGATCCCTTCGAATTTGGGCTCAACCACAGCTTCTGTGGTGGTTTTCGCCAATAACAACTTAGGTGGATGTCTCCCACCAAGCATAGCCAACTTTGCAAACACCATGGAGGAACTGTTGCTGATTAACACGAATTTATCAGGATGTTTGCCGCCGGAAGTGGGGTTTCTTTACAAACTAAGGGTGTTGGATGTGAGCTCTAATAAGTTAGTAGGTGAGATACCTTACAGCATTGCAGGATTAGCTCAATTGGAACAGCTAAATTTAGGCCATAACATGATGAGTGGGGAAGTGCCTTTGGGTGTTTGTGAATTGCCAAATTTGGCAAATTTCACTTTCTCTTATAATTACTTCTTCGAGGAAGAGGGTCTTTGTGGGAATTTGACATTGAAAGGGATCGTATCAGATGACCGAAGAAATTGTCTGCCGAACAAACCTCTTCAGAGGAGCAAGAAGGAATGTGATCCAGTTCTTGAACATCCTGTTGACTGCTACGAGCATCCCTGTGGTGACAAGAACACCGAAGAGAACCATACGTGATGCATTGATGACTCGTACGTACCTTATGCTCATCGATCCGAGGCCTTCTAATCGTAGAAAGAAGTTATGTTATGAATGTATAGAAGACTGTAAAAAATCATATATATGTTACATGTAGTTGTGCATTTGTACTGTAAACTGTTGTTAAATAAGAAAAGGGACTTTTATTCCCTACTATTTTGCAGAATTATGAGAGCTCTCCAATAGAATCTTTATAAGTGGAAAATTAAGATTTTTAGGGTTTTTTTTACTCCAACAAACTTTTTAAACCATTTTTTTTAAAATAAAGAAACCATGAGAGAGAAAGAAATGCTTTTTTTATATTTGGAGGAGAGAGAAGAAATCTTTAAAATTAAATTTTGTAGGAGAAATTAATATAAATAAATAATTTTTTAAATTTATTTTGGAAGAGATAAAATGAGGAGCGAGAACATAAAGTTAATATTTGAAATATTAAATTATTTTAATAATATAATTAATCGTGTAATCTCCAAACTAGATCATTTGTTAGACGCTGTCAAAACCCATTTAAAAGAGCCATCGATAAGCATC
>NC_037542.1:11784649-11786687 GCF_001531365.2 Cynara cardunculus var. scolymus | reverse complement strand
GGTTATATATATATATATATATATATATATATATATATATATATTTGGAGAATTTGAATTTTACTACTTTATTTTCTATAGAAATTAATCAATTATATATGGAAAAGCTATTGGATGCTCCGCCATCTCTTCTTTACCATCCCTAGAGCCAAGAGTTTTGATATACCCGTCGTTTACTAGACGCTTATTAGATAAGCTTTTACCGATATCATTTACCTTACTCATTGAACATGATAAAATCCGAGAGTCTTACCCCTATAAGTGAAGGAAATGATTAAGACGCTTACCAACAAGTAATTCATTTTGATGACCGATAATGTGACACACAAGAAGGTAAGTGACAGGGACGGACCTACTTTACGTGCCACCATATTATTCCTCTGTCGAAGGGTACAAAATTTTAGGTTCGTGAAAGATGCAACCGTATTTATCTGTTGTGTGTCACCGTATATATTTTAAAACTACAATGAGAACAAGTTTTATTTGACAGTGTTGGTTTGCAAGACTTTTATTCCACCCCAAACCCAAGTTCCAATCGTGTATTGTCATTTTCTTAATTAAATGGTGCCACTGATTGAAAAAAATTCCGTATATTTGTTTTTTATAGTGAAACGGTGTTGTCGTTTGAAACTTTTTCCTTATAGTTTTTTCGTATAGTCAAACGGTGTCACTGTTTGAAAAAATTTATGGGTCCATCCCTGGTAAGTGATAATGAAATCTCTTGCCAGTATGTGTTTACCTGATAAGCTTTTGATAAACGGTACCTTGATAATCGAGCATATGCAAAAATAAATTTTTACAGATGATATATGATTATATTCAAACCCGTATGAATAATATTAGGTTTTAGCTAGTGCAAGTACTCTACAAACAGAATTTGTGTACATTTACCCACTATATAGCCATAAATATATACACATTGTGGCTACGGAGGAATAAAAATCTCCTTGTGACCATGGAGGTCAAAATGTGGTGACTTCGGATTATCTGCAAACAAGTGGTCGTTCTGGGATTAGTCATCTCGTATAGCGGGTTGGATATTCAGGTTAGTTATTACATATATATATATATATATATATAGAGAGAGAGAGAGAGAGAGAGCACGCTTAGTTCAAATGTTAACCAAGATTATTGTGTTAACTTTGTTAACCAAGCTCAACCAATGAAAATCCATCTTTAATTTATCTAGGTTCATATCCATCTCATAATTTAATGACAAGGGTAAATATGTAATTTTAGTTTGTATGTAACTCCCATATCATTAATTGGGAGTTGCAAAATCAAAAAATCTCATAATTGTTGTTGATTTATTATTGATCTTGTTTTTCTATAATATTGATTTATCTATTTATAATGTTCTTGATTTGTGATTGTTAAAGGAGACCCGATAGTAAAGTTTTCGATATCGTTCTAGCTAATATGTATAAACTCATTGGAAAACAACTCGACAACAATGAGAATGTTAAAATGTGTTCACAAGTGTTCATATTGTGTTATATGTACAGTAGCTGCATATCTCAATATTGGCTCGCTCCTGAATGTGTTCATAATAATGAAAGAACTATTGTTCACAAACTGTTCAAATTGTGTTCATATGTACACTAACTGCATATATCAACATTGGCTCGCTCTTGAATGTGTTCATGTAACATCCCGTCCCACATCGGTTGGTGAGGTGAACAAAGCACTCCTTATAAGGGTGTGGATACCTCATCCTAGCATGACGCGTTTTGGGGCTTGCGTTGTGCGGCTGCCAGAAACAAAACCGTGCGGCTACTGCTTTGTGGTTAAGCGGGCAGGTTAATTAGTCAAAGCGGACAATATCATTGCTACGGGGTTCTGAGGGCGTTACAGTTCATAATGAAGGAACTATTGTTCATATATATGTTCATATGTATACTAGTTGCATATTTCACCATTGGCTCGCTTTTGAATGTATTCATAATGAAGGAACTATTGTTCACAAACTGTTCATATTGTGTTAATACCTGTTTTTCTTTTATCTATTTCCTTTCCTGTAGCGGCTATTCTTATTATG
>NC_037542.1:11781430-11783714 GCF_001531365.2 Cynara cardunculus var. scolymus | reverse complement strand
AAACAATGAAATCGACAGATGAAGGTGGTTTGCACGGTTTACACAAATGAAGGCGGTTTTCATATGATCACTCCTCTCTCTCTCTCTCTCTCTCTCTCTATATATATATATATATATATATATTATAATTTGCTCTTTTTGATTAAGCTGTAAAGACATTGATCCATCAATACTTCTATGGAAACTTACACTTACAACCTAAGAAAATTTGAATTATGATCTATGATAACCGTTACAAGTTTACCATATCTGATTTACAATGACCAACAATACCAAAAATGTGATCTCCAACTCAGCCCCAACCATTTATCCAACGGTAACTTTCACCTGCATATCTCTTATTATATATTCCCCATTCACATCCACCTTAAATCTCATCTCTCTTCTATTTTTAACACACATAGATTCTCCATGGAACACCATATGAAGCTGATAACAAGCCTCGGTTTGCTGGTATTATCAGTAGGGTTTGTTGGGCCATGTTTTGGCCACACATTCTATGTGGGTAGCAAAGATGGTTGGGTTCTTCACCCTCACGAGACCTACAATCATTGGGCTGAAAGGAATCGCTTTCAAGTCAATGACACACTTGGTTAACAATCTCTCTCTCTCTCTCTCTATATATATATATATATGTATGTATGTATTTATGGCTGACAATATTTAATTAATGGGATGATCAAGAAGCTAATTACTAGTGTTTTGTTTGTGTTTCGTTGTGTTGCAGTTTTCAAGTATAAGAAAGGGTCTGATTCCGTTTTGGTAGTAGACGAAGAGGCTTACCACAACTGCAACAAAACGAACCCCAAACAAACCCTAGATGACGGTAACTCCGTATTCAAATTTACAAGATCAGGTCCATTCTTCTTCATCAGTGGGCACGACGATAAATGCGAGAATGGTGAGAAGCTGATCATCGTAGTCTTGGCAGTCAGAAACCGCAGAAACATCGTGAACTGCGATGCGGCTCCTCCCACACCACCACCAACAAAAACGCCGGCGGCGGTGGCGCCATCAACAATGGCACAAGGTACTGACAAACCTACGACCAATGCCCCGGCTCCTTCGACTTCAGCCGTCGCATCTGTCTTTGGAGGTTCGATTGAATTGATTTTGGGTTTGGGTTTGGTTTTGAGCATTGGTATTTAGGGTTTTGGCTCTCTTTTGAGGGTAGAAGCTTGTTCCATTCTATATTTTCAAGGGGGTATTGTAAAATGAAAATGAAAATGAAAAAGAAAAAAGAAAAATTAAAGTAATTTTCTATAAAATTTATGTTTAAAAGAATGGAGATGGTTGTTAGATGTTCATGTTGAACGGAGTACATGTGAAATAATATTCTAAATTTTCGTCATAGATGAAAAAAAATCATCTGAAATAACACAAGTTCTCAAAGTTAATAGGTTCTCAAAAGAATTCCCTCATCTATTGTAATTGCTGTATATGTATAACTTTAAAAAAAAAAAATTAAACTTCATAAAAACTAATTAATAACTAAATAATCATTTAAATACAATACAATCAACGAGTCATATTAATACGATAAAAATACTTCATTATCATCATTACAAAACAAATACTCCCAATTAACATTCACATTACATTTTTATTTTTAAATCTAAAATATTAAATTGTAAAAAGAATTTGGATTAAACAAATTTTACCAAAAATGGAGAATTTTACAATATTCAATTTGATAACAATGTCTACATATTTTTTTTTGTGTCTCTTTTTTTACAGAATCTTCAAATTAGCTAAAATAGGAGCCACAACTATTATTTGATTCAAATATAAGTTTTATTTTTTAAAAAACAAATATATTTACTTTTTCATTCTTAGTTTTTACGATAAAATATTAACTATCATTACATCAGATGAATACACAATTAATCCAATATTTAAGTTTGTTTATCAGTTGGTTTTATAATGTTATAAAGTTTGATTTTTTTAAAGCTTTAGGCATGAAATAGTTGCATATATATACACTTGAAATTTAAGGGGCATATATATGTACATAATTGAATGTGTAAATGTTGTTTTTAAGATTTTGAGCAAAATATGTTATAAAAAGGTATGAATTAATTCTTCATAGCAATTACTTTGATATGATATTTGTGAAAAATTATCAATTAATTGTTTGTAAAATATTTATCAAAACCGATAAATTTTTTATTGATTAAGTGAAAAAGAAAAAAAAATTATGGTTGGTTGAATGAAGTTAATTTGCATGGTGTTGGTCCCAAAAGGGTCTACAAGAATACTAAACAGTTTGTAGAAGGGGGGGGGG
>NC_037542.1:11776603-11781330 GCF_001531365.2 Cynara cardunculus var. scolymus | reverse complement strand
ATCGTTGTCTCTGAATGAATTTCAAAACAAGTTCTTCAGCGATCACTGAACAAGCTCAGTGTATGATCGCTGGAACTGAAATTACAGATACAGAAATACATCGAAAGGAAAAAGGGATTATCATCAAATCACTGAGAGAGAGGATCAACACATGGTTTGTACAAATGGTTTGGTTTGCAGAGTAAACCACCTTCCCCCCGCCCTCTCTCTCTCTCTCTCTCTCTCTCTATATATATATATATATATATATATATATATATATATATATATATATGAGTTACAGTGAGAAAAAGAGTAAAAATGAGAAAAATAAGAAGATCATCACCCTTGGATGCACATTAGGATGAGATGCACCAAAGTGCACCAGATCAATTTATGTATCAAACACAGGGTCCATATCCCTTCTTATGTTTCTTACATAAACTCTCTTTCTCACACCATACTTCGCCCATATACAGTGGGATTATTCATTGAAAATCCTCAAGATATGTGAGATCTACGAGATCCATTCTAACCACTCGTTTAATATAATTAATTTTATTTATTAACTAAATATGTGAGAGTATATAAGTTAGTAATTTAATTAATTCGTTTACAACTAATTAAAATATTAAATTGATTTTTCTTTTATCAAATTTAGCTTTTTTTCTTGAAACCTCAATCGTATCCGTAGCCATGGGTTTTACTTCAACCCACCTCATCTTTGAAAGATGCAACACCTTCATCCCTTCTAAGCAACTCCTTTTCTTGAAACTTCCAGCAACTTCGTCCCTTTCAACAAGCATTAGATTTTGAAAAATGACAGATCTATCGATTAAAAACCCTAGGTCTATCCTAACAACAACGTCCAGATCTCGTGAAAGAGCACTGAAGTCTAATCTCGATCTCATAAATGTATTCATCCCGCCTTCTCTTCCCCCTCTAGATCTAAAAATCTACTCACATTCAAACAAGATCTCTTGAACGGTTGAGCAACGATGGTGTGTGTACACTATGCACAATGTGTGGTTGTGCATATTGTGCTCCCACCACATAACCCAATTGCAAACTGTGCACAGTGTGTTCATAAAAATTAGGGTGATAGTTGAATGTGTTTGTAATACTCCAAGATCACATTTGCATATAAACATATATCTTCATATATCTAGAAATATAACTTTACACATTCGGTCCAAAATGTATACAAAGGTTGCAATACATAAGTAACTACCAAACATATCTTAGTACAAAACTTGTACTCATAACAAGTAATCAGACACAAAAGATAACATAACTTCCCAATATCCCATGCACGCAAATATAAATTATTCACAAGTTTTCCTTCCCTTTATCGTCTGATCGTGCCCGACCTGTAATGCACATTTTGAAATACAAATGAGGGCTAGACCTTGAGGTCTAGTATGAAATCCCTTTGATTGCCATTACAGGGTGAAAATCACCAAAACATCTTTTTAAAAAAAAAAAAAAATATCCTTCATTAAAGATATCATAAAATAAGATTTAATTTAACAAACCTTCTTTTGTCGCATTAAAAGATGAGACAACTCCATTTTATCGCATCGAACAATATAATAAACAATTTGTCGCATCAAATCCATAATACATCAACTATTGCATTACACATACAAATGAACATATTTTGTCGCACCCAATTAATGCGATAACCCACTTGTCGCATCTGAAGGATGCGATAAACCAACTCATCGCATCAAACACATGCGATAACCTCCCTTTGTCGCACCATACTGATGCGACAACAGTAACTTGTCGCACCATATAAATGCAATAAACCCATCATGTCGTACTACAAGGATGCGATATTCACAATTCATCGCATCACACTAATGCGATATAACCAACTTCTCATATCATTTTGATGTGATAATAATATCCAATGATCAAAAATCTTCATTTCTAGAAATTGATTATGCCCCCCTTATACCAATATACTCAACTCCTGATTATTTCACCCTTATTACAAAAATATACCTAACTATTGATTATGCCACCCTTATTACAAAATATATCCAACTCTTGCTTATACCACTCGTATTTACCAAATATACCCAACTCCTGATTGTACCACTCTTATTACAAACAGATGATAATAACATTTCAAAACCCAAAATTATGCTAATAATTAGCATATAAACACCTTCAAATCTCAAATATGAAACCACGCGGTTTCTTCACCAAAAGCAAATCAATTGACGCTTTTAAAATAATACTCACCTTGTAAAACACAGTAGATGAAGATGATAAACAACAACAAAAATTTCAGATAATAATCAATTAGGCATATTCTTTTTCTTCTACTTCTTCTGTTTCTGTTTTGATCCGAACGAGAAAGACGCGCGCGCACACACACATACACACTCTTCTTTCTATTATTTATCTCCTTCAACAACCCCGAAATAATAAAAGAAACATATTTATATTTTAAAGTAAGAGGCGGTGAGGTTGATTAAAATATTTTGAACACATAATCAAATTAACCCCCTTAACTTTTCACCATTACTTGAAAACAACCCTGGATTTTATAACCGATAAACCCGATTAAATACAGTTTTTTGTCCACATTGTGTTCACAAAAATTGGAGTGGAAGTGTTCGAACAAGTTAGGGACAAAGAAGGAGAAGTGAGAGAGAGAAGAGGGAGGAGGGGAGATATTTATAAATACACAAAATGTCTTTTATTTAATTTTTTAATTCTAACTACAAAAATTTATAATTCTAAATTTAATATTATTTAGTTGCTTAAAATGGACCTCATAATTCCCATAAATTGTCACATTCTTAAAAAAATGTCCCCCCCCCACACACACACACACATACACACACACACATATATATTTCAAAAAAACATATCGAACTATCCCATTTTAAATAACTAAATATCTGAACTATTTTTATGGATAAAAAAATCATTAAACTTTCACATTATGAATGATTAAGTCTCTGAACTCTTTTTTTTTTTGAATGAGAAAACCATTGAACCTTTTCATTTTGAATGATTACGGTGGCATTTGTTTTGTAAGAGTTGATGAAGTCTTAAATCTTAGTTCACTTTTAATTGATAAAGAGGTGATGCCGAAGTCTGAAATCTTATTTCACTTCTAATTGATAAAGAGGTGATGCCGAAGTCTGAAAACTGAATCCATATGACAGTTTCTTTTGTAAACTAATAAATGTCTGAATTTGTTTAAATTATCTAATTTACCCATTAAAAAATTATAGTGTTAAATTTATAGATAAGTTTATATACTTTTACATATTTATTGATCATCATTACGGAATTTACATCTAAATTATATAATTAGCATTCATTTAAATAAAAATATGTCACGAATAATATTTAACACATTTAAATCCTATTAAAATACATCAATTGAGAGAGGTGATGATTGATTTGGCAATGATCGACTGAGAGAAATGGTCGATTAAGTTTTAATCGATTGAGAAATGTCGTTGTTGAGAGTTTGAAGAACAACAATATAGAGAGAGGTTGGTTTACCTCTTACCAGATAATAGGATAATAAAACTTAAGTGCCTTTGAAAAATTGGATAAAAAGAGCAGTCTGCATGACCCTATCTTTTGAAGAATCAGACATAAGAGGTTGATAAAAGATTTATTTTAAAACAAACAAGGCCTAAGTCCTTAAACATTTTTTTCAATAAAATAATCATCAAACTTCTAAAAATTGGTTATTTACATTTTTCTGAACCCAAAAAAAATACATGTAACCAACTAGGAATGTATTAAAATAAAAAGAAACCTAAATCAGTTTATCGTTCCCAAAATCTACGTCATTCAAACCCCACTCAAACACCAGTATCATTCCCCCTCGGCACTCCTGATCTTCTCATTGTTGTTCGTTCTCCATATCGCCTATCACGTTGTCGGTCGTTGCTATCGATCTCACTTTCTATATGTTTTTTTTATCTTTTGATTCTCCCTCTTTTTATTGATAAAAAATAGATCAAAAAGAGGGAGATCAATGGTATGGGGAAACAACGTGATAGGCGATATGGAGAACGGACAACGAGGAGGCGATAATGTGTGGCGAGGGGAGCAATATTATTGTTTATGAGAGGTTTGAATGACATAGAGTTTGGAAACAGTAAAACTAATTTAGGTTTTTTACTTTAAAACCTTCCTACTTAGTTATATGTAATATTATTTTTTTTGTTAAAAAGATGTAGGTAACTAGGTTTTAAAAGTTTAAAGATGTATTTGTTACCAAAAAAATGTTAAAGAAGTTAATTAATCAAAATAAAAAAGTTTAATGATTTTTTCATTCAAAAAATAGTTTATGGATTTAATCATTCAAAAAATAGTTTATGGATTTAATCATTCAAAATAAGAAAATTTAATGGTTTTTTCATTCAATTCAAAAAAAATAGTTTAATGATTTAATCATTGAAAATTAGTAGGTTGTTGAGTTTTCTGATATATATATAGACTTGGGATTATGTGAGACCAATGGTTTTTCGTGAGACCCGTAAGATCAGTTCTCAACTCTTGGATTAGATTTAATCGTCAGATCTGAACATTCATAAACGCCACGAGACTTCTCAATAATTACAAAATTGTCATTGTGCAACTTTAGACTATTAGATCATTAACTTATAAAGTTGATCAATGAATATAAATTAGTTTTACGGGTTCCACGAAAAACTCTTGGTCTCACATGAACTCAACCCTATATATATATATATATATATATA
>NC_037542.1:11774350-11775873 GCF_001531365.2 Cynara cardunculus var. scolymus | reverse complement strand
CTTTTGAACCAATCAGGTTCCATACAATGCCACTTTTTAAACCTTTTTCTCAATAACGAGGTTTAACAAAGCTTCAGGCCAAACCAGATCTTTTCTCCTCAATAACATCTAGTCTATTATTTCCAAATAAGAACCTTGATCCTAAATTCTTAAATCACAAAGAAATAAAGATTCCAGATCTCGGTAGTCTTAAGGATATAATAGAAAGAGTTATATAAAATCACACACAGACAATGCCACCCTTATATCCAATGGACACTTCTCCTTGATATGCCACCCTTATAACAAATGGACACCTCTCCTTGATATGTCACTCTTATTCCTTCATTAAAAACAGAGCTACTTATCAGAACAAACAAAAGTCACCACGTCTGAAAGTACTCATTCCCAGTTCCAAGCCAGAACATACAAAAGTCACCACATCTGGGGGAACTACTTTTTAAAACAAATTTCATACCAAAACAGACTTACGTCACCACGCTTGGTAGAAACCATTTATATCAAAACTTCATTTTTATGGTAAAATAATAATTTTCATCAAGCCACAAAATATCATCTCAAAACCGATCAACAAATCCGGTCAACCAATCCGATCAACAAATCCGGATAACACATTGTAACACTTTGTCCGGATAACAAGTCCGGTCAACACCATAATAAAATTCATCTTTGTCCGGATATCTAATCCGGTCAATCATACCACACACTTGTTAAACGGTTTAACACTTAGAACAATTTCAAGTTTGTCCGGATAACAAATCCGGACACTAGTCCGTTCAACTCTCATTCGGTTTAAAGATAAACCGGTCCCCATGTGGTCGTATTCCTACTTCTCAGTTTAAATACATAAGTAATTTCTTTATTTATAAACCGCTCAATACTCAACCGGTTTACCAACTCCGGACAACAAACCGCTCAAGGCTTGTCCGGTTTATACTAATCCGGTCACTAAACCGCTTAAGACTCATCCGGTTTAAAACAATCCGGACAACAAACCGTTCAAGGCATGTCCGGTTTATACCCTTATCCGGTCAAGCTTTGTCCGGATAAACACTTGAACAAAATTTAGCAAGGTTTCTATTCAAAGGAAACTAATAATACGAAATATGAATTCAAAACCAGTAGAAAGCTTTTATATAAAAAGTTTTAGAACCACTCACCTTATAAAGCTTTTGAACACAAACTGCTTGAAATCAACCTTTTGAAATCCAACCCTTGCAAAATAGCTTGAAATCGACTTCTTGAAGTAAAAACCGGGCAACACTCTTTAGAGCACTCAACTCTCTCAAAATGGCAGGAAACCTCAAAATAAAGAGATGAAGCCTCTTTTATACTCTYCCAAAATGGAAAGTCGGCTAAAAACTCTTCCACCTCATGCATAACTCAACTCATTTATAACCACACATTCATGCACATAATGCATGTATACTTCCCCACATATGCACAACTTAATCCACATATATATATATATATATTATTATATATATGCTCATCATATAAGTATATATATATATATATATATA
>NC_037542.1:11765101-11772130 GCF_001531365.2 Cynara cardunculus var. scolymus | reverse complement strand
AAGAATAAAATGAAATATTAAAATCACGATATATCTCGCTGCTTTGCGCGAGTACGCTTCTAGTATATATATATTGATGAAGAGATGTTCAAAGAAAACCTTCAAAAAATTGAAAGACTAAGGAACGCCCTAATAACCATTCATTTAGACGGTACTCATTATTGGTTTTTGTGCACCTTTGCATTTTGTAACCTCTAGATAAATGATTACCATAATTTTTCCTCAGTTTTTCATTTTCTTTTACGTTTTTTTTTACAAAACATGACCATGACCATGACCCTATATTGATGAATATATTCATTGACGAATTACATGTTATAACAAGGTATTAGGCATTAACTGTTATGGTTCTCAAATAATTGAAAGCTATTTGGCATGTAGATATTACTTGTGTATTATGTAATAAATGATTATATATCACAACAGTCAACAGATAATGTTATATCTGGAAAGAAAACCTCATAGCTGGTGAGATTAAAAATATTCGACTAGACTAGAATATAGAAATTAACGGCAACACTTGCTTACTCTGACTTTCTTGTAAATTCTCTTCTCTAACTTAACATATTCATTGGCAGCATCTCCAACTCCCATTCCCATAAAGTCGATTGGATATCAAAGTCCCATTTACTTATATTTGATGATGATGATGATGATCCATTTATATCGATATCATCATTCCCCAATTCCAATTCCAGTTCCAGTTCCTTCATTTTTGAGGATCCTTCAATTAAATTCTTGATCCTCTTGGACATTTCGTCAGCTTCCATCTATGCATCCACAATTTGTTTAAATGTTAAGAAAGATATATATGCCGGTACGTTGCAATCGGAAATCAATTAAGAAGGTAACGGGATTGACCTTTTTATGGCGGAGGTGGAAGATGGAATGGCCGGAGCTGGAGAAGTTTGCAAGTGCTACCTCGGTGCTATATCGTTCAAGTAACTGAACCACGTCGCAAAAATCTGAATGGTTTTTCAATCCTGTCACCAGAACGGCATCCAGATCAGGACTCATTTCCTGAATTTGAACATCGAGCGATTGGCGGACGATGTTGGTTTTGGTGTGTTGGAATGATCTTTTTTTACTCAATAACTGCTCCTTCTTCTTCTTATTCATCTCCAAGCTGTCTTTCAAGGTTTGAATGTAGTCTATGGCTCTATCCACTCGATCTGACACCTGAGCACCTCCCTGAATCCATAAATTAATCAAAGTTAATTAAAAAGGATTGGATTTAATCATTCAGATTGGAGATGGGAAGTTAATTAATTGAACCTTGGAGATGAGATGAGGAGGGATGAGGGAGAAGAGATGAGAGTAGAGAAAATTCATGTTGTTCCTTCTGTTCTTTTCAGTAATCTTCCTTTCTGGTTTCTTCATTTTCAGAGAACCCGAACCCGAACCAGAACCAGAACATTTGTTTTTCCTCTCCATCACTCACTTCATACAAACTGTGATAGTTAATTTTATATATATAGAGTATGTGTGTGTGTGTGTGTGTGTGTGTGTGTGTGTGTGTGTGTGTGTGTGTTTTTGAAGGTATGAAAAGGGAAAGGGACGAGGAAAAAGAAGAGGGGGTCCACGTAATTACAACTTTATAAGTTACGTCACGTCTCTTTCGTCACTCGCCTTCTTTGTTTTAATGGAGCTTCAAAATATCAGACAAATTTCAATTAATTTTCAATGCAATTTCCGGTGCTGTTATATTACATAAAGATGACTCAAACATACTCGGTTTCATATATGATTTTATAACAAAATTAGTATAATATTATATATGATACGACCGTTTTCATATTCTCTTATTTGATTATTGTTTTTATTTTAGTTTTCGCCTCTCTCTTTCAACCTCTCTTTTTGTATATATAAATCAGGTTAACTATATTATAAATATAAAAAATATGTTTTGATATTGATGTTATATGCATAGGAAATTAGTAAGTAGATGTAGATTTAGTTTACCCCTAAAATTCATTTCATTAAGATAACATTTAGTATGCAAACATGATTGAACATGAGTTGATAGGATAGGACATTATTGGACTGAACATAATCAATGTTTTTCTAGTGTTTGATATAACTAAGATTGGACTAGACATAACCAACACAAAAAGAATAAATAATTTTTTAATTTAATTCAAAAACATTTTTACACAATTTTTCATATACATAAATACATACATGTATGTATAATAGTACCGAATTTAAATAAATTTTTTGATATAATTGATGACAGTTTAAAAAAACTCGATTCGTACGAATGAGAAATTATATTTTATTCGGTTTAGAAGATCTTTATCAATTGGCAAAGACACAATGAGTATTGTTGTAATAACAACAGTTGTGGAGGTAGACGATGGTGGCTGTGGAAGACGTGAAGATGATGGATAATGGTGGTGGTCGCCAGTGGTAAAAGAGGTAGTTGTGGCTAATTTGACGGATGCAGTGGTGGTGGTAGCCAATGGTATGATGGTGGTGGTTATGGTGGATGTGGAGGTTATAGGCTTTGATAAAAATAATAACTACCAATTACATATTTATTACGTTTATTTTTGTCAATTAAAATCCAATTTAAATCATAAATTGTCATAGGATTTTTTTTAATTTAAATTGACCATTTTTATATGTAACAAATTCTAACAACAAGCTTTCGTTCTTTTATTTTTTTGTCATAAAAAAAGTTCATAAAAAAAACCAACCTTTTTAAAGATTTATGATCAATTAAAGTGCAAATTCTGTATAACTTACTACTTGGATTTAGTCATTCAAATGGTTCAACGTGGTCCACCCAACTTATGCATGACTAACTAAAACAAGGAAGGTTCACACAAATTTCACAAAAAAACTTTTTCACAATTTTATATATAAAAGGTAAAGATTGTCGTGTCCAAATCTATCTTATTTCGCCTCTTTCACACCCATCCTAGATCGTAACAACATAGCAACATGGAAAGCGATGTCGTGCTAATAGCTTTGGCTGAGGATTGGTTGATTGTGGTGGTGGGGTTGCAGTGTGAAAAGATGGCAATATACATTAAATTAAATTCGGTTATATCAGTTGTTTTTGCCTAACAATTCATACTCGACATGAACTAATGACTTTGACGCCCAAATACAAGTAAAATAACAATTCGTTGGTCAACATATATATACTTAATAACCTAGCTAAACGAGGTTTTGTAACTCTCAAATGACTTTCGAAACAAAAACGATCCTCAACAACCAGTTGATAACGCACACATATGGTGGTGAGGTCTTTTGGCGTATATATCATGTTAAAAAACTTGAAATTTGTTGTAATTAAAAAATAGACACATCTTAGAAATAGTATCATTTATAATAATATTCCTATTTGATAATTAAAAAAAAGTCATGTTACAAGCTTATTGAGGGGGTTTGAAATATTATGTTAAAGAAATTCGTGAAAAAAAATTAACATTTAAAAAATATGTATTGTCAAAAAGATGTGCACACGTTAAAGAGTTTGTAATAACAACATTGGACTATGTTAGAATTTATCCTTAAAAACTATGTCATAGGAAATAAGCAGATTTTTATAAATTTATTTTTGTCATACACAATCTATATACGTGGTCTCAAGACATATTGTCCCTACGCAAGAATAATGGCTCTCGACAAGCTATTGGTGGTTGGAGTATGTGTGGAGTAAAACGAAGTCATTTATTACATAATGTCTGACTATCCTCTGTTGTTATTAAAATGGTGAGACTTTTCTTTTATGTGTTGTGTTTAATAATTTTGACGTGTAGAGATGTTGACATACATGTACATGTACATTGTGATAGTGGGATTATTCGATTATAAAGCTTGGGGATGTTTTTAAAAGGTAATGGTAAGTGAAGGGGTTGAATGTGTCATTGCACCTAAATTCTTTTTAAAACTCTCACTGTCATAGTTTTTTTTAAATATGATTTTAATTAAGATTCCTTGATATATCTCTTTGGGTTAGGATTTAAGAAAGGAGAGTTGGTAAAAACTTTTCGGTGTGTATGATCCTTGGTGTGAAACAAACAAAACCAAAGAAGGAAGCTTGTAGAATTGATTCTGTGATTATTTCAGCTGGTTAATTGCTACGGTTGTCTGTATATATCACTGTGAATTGATAGGGTGAGTTTAATTTTTATCAACTATTCTTATTTGAAAACTGGGTATAGAACTGTATGGTTTTTTATATGAAATGTTGTGATAAAACTGTTTTGATGCCATAATTGGCAAAATTATGGGTTTTTATTATGATTATTATCATTGTGGGAACAAAGGTGACATATCAAGTATATGTGTATTTTGGTTATAAATGTATCATATTAAAGAGAAGTGTATACCAGGATAAGGATGACAAAATCATGAGTTATAAAAATCTGGGTTTTTGATCAACATTCATAGTTATCGCATCTTTATCATGCAATGACTTATGGTTGTCGCATCTATGTGATACGATGACTTCAAGTTGTCTCATCCTATTGGTGCGATAAAATGTGGTTATCGCACGAGTGTGATGCGAGGAGTAAGTTTTGTTGCATTCTTGTGATGCGACAAGTTAACTTGTCTCACCCACATGGTGCGACAAATTGGGTTTATCGCACAGTATGATGCGATGAGTTGATGTTCTTGCACCAGTGTGATACGAGGACATGAGTTTGTCGCATCCATGTGATGCGAGAAATTGTATAAATTTTCTATATGATGCTATAACTTTTACCATAATGTGTTTATCAAATTATTTGAGTATTGGATGCCATAAATGAGGTTTCTTATATCAAAAGAATGTATATTTGTTATTATTATGAATATGATTTCATAAATATAATTTAGTGATTTTTCATCTTGTAATTGTATCAAAGAGATTTCTCACTAGACCTCAAGGTCTAATCCTCATTTTGTGTTTAAAAAATGTGCATTACAGGTTGGACACAACCAAAAGTTAAGGGGAAGGGAAAATTGTGAAGTGATAATATTATGCTTGCATGAGATTTTTGGCTAGGATATTTTTTTAATCTAAGTACTTGTTATATATTCATGTATTGTATAGAGATTTTGTGAAAAAGTTGATTAGCTATTTTGTAATATAGCTTTTGTAAGAGGTTGAGACCGAATGTATAAATTATATTTATTGATATATAGAAATATAGGTTTATATGTAAATGTGATTTTGGGGGGTTGCATACATGTACAAACTTTGAATCATTTGAGAAGAAAAACACTTTTGTAACACAAATTGTGAGCTTTTGGATGTGTTTTTTCTGATCTATCGAATTTTCACAACAAAACTCCAAATATTACAAGACATTCATATGGGAAACACAAGTAATATTCATCATAATTCTTTTTTGATGAAATATATATTAAATATCAAAGAGTGAATCATACTGGTGGTTTCTTGGGTTTTGCTCAAATTTTGGATTTGACTCCTAAAACAAACTATCTATACAGATATTAGCAACCATTATAAAGGACTAATCAATCTTTGAACAAACTACAGGGACCAAAAATATAATTTGTTCTAAAATTTAATAAGATGCATGAATTTTTTAAATTTTTCTTAAAAAATATTTTATGTATATCCAATCATAAATGAAATTTCTTAAAATAAAGCATATATTAAATAAAAATTATTATATTTATTAGAAACTACTAAATTCACAAAAAATTAGCTTTAAAAATCTCTAAGTTTAAAAAAACAAAGAAAATCAAGATAAATTCACATATCTTTTGGGTTGGGATGAAAAATGCGAGCAAAATATTGAAAATGAAGTTCGGTTAACGTGAGATTATTAATATATAGTCAAACTATAAAAAATTAAAATAACAACAAAAGATAAATTATAAATTAAGATTAAAGAAAAAAACACTGATTATTCAAATAATTAACTATAACAAAATTAGGTAGATATGACGCCAAAAAAATTAAGCATCCTAAAAACCCGTCTTTTTATAAGACATTTGTTTTTATTGAAAACAAATTTAAATATATCATATAAAATTGTTAATGCGACGCTTTGTATTATACGTATCATAAAAACTTGTTACAACACCTTTAAATATGATTGCCCGTTCGGTTTGTGCAACATTAGATTTCAACACAAAAATAGAACTCAGTGCGAATATACACCTTAGACTATTATCATCTTGTAACAAGTAATAATGATATAAGTACCAGATATCGTTCTCACAGTGAACGCTTTGTAAAGTTCTTCAAAAGTCTAGTCTATAAAAATTAATTTCAGATGACGAATTCGAGAGATTTGTTTTATCTAAAATTGAGAGGTTTGATTAGCAACTAAGAAAATATCAGTCGTAAAAAGAAAAAAACATGATACAAAGGTTGATTAAGACACAAAACATATGATCCAACAGAAAGATAATATAGCACTCCTATCACAGTTCTATAAAACCACATGATAATGTTATAAAACTTTCACAATATCAACTATTAGGTCAGACGGTCTCTCAAGAGTACACACTGGCCAACGTGCTATCGATACGATATCATTTATGTTAGACGTTATGAATTTTAGCACAACACAGTGTTACCATCATACACCATAGAAGTATAGTGCTTGTGAGATACTGAAGCTCTTTATAGCTTTCTTCTATGTTTATTTATTTATTTTAACTCTGGAATTTAATGCATTTTCATACACAAAATTAGTTGTCAATTAATTTTAATGTAATCTTCAATGAAATATTAATCACCTGAAACAAATAGTTAGACGATAACGCTAATAAGACATATTTGTACTTTCACATCGGCTTTGGTCTTAATTTTCCCTTACACCTCAAGCTAAGACATTTAGCCCACCATCGCTCGATTTCTTTGCGAATAATGTAAAGACTAGGGCTGTAAACGAACCGAACGAACACGAACGGAGGCTTGTTCGTGKTCGTTCGTTTAACTTAACCGAACAAACGAACGAACACGAACGGTAAACGAACGAAAATAATTGTGTTCGTGTTCGTTCGTTTAGAAATCCGATGTGTTCGTGTTCGTTCATGTTCGTTCGTTAACAA
>NC_037542.1:11749598-11763606 GCF_001531365.2 Cynara cardunculus var. scolymus | reverse complement strand
TGTAAAAAAGTTAATTTTTATGTTTAATTAGTTATTTTAATTGATGAGATATTTATAGAAACCATTTGTATTAAATTTAAATAAGGAAAAAGTTTAGAAAATTAAAGAAATTGTTCCATTTTAAATTATTAAGTTCTTGAACTCTTTTTTTGATTAAATAAGTTGTTAAACTTTTTTTCGATTAAATAAGTTGTTGAACTCTTTTTATGTTAAATGATTAAGTTGTTGCATTTTTTTTTTGAATAATTAAATGATTAAGTTGTTGCATTTTTTTTTTGAATAATTAAATGATTAAGTTGTTGCATTTTTTTTTTGAATAATTAAATGATTAAGCTTTTTAGAAAACTGGTTACTAAAATTATTTTAAATCTTTTTTAAAATTGTATAATTTGCAAGTTATTTTTATAAAATGACTTAAAAAATGTAATCACTATTACATAAAGTACTATTTCAAAAAGACAACAAAAAGACAAAAATACAAAAAGATAACAAAAAACATCATTATATAAGAGATAGGGATGTCATAAGTAAGGGATAGGGGTGAAATTAACCTCCCCATGTTAGAATGGAATCACCTATCTAAACCTTATGGGTTGTTTGACAATTGCTGAATGATTTGGTACAAAATAATTAAGAGATTATCATGATATAGTACAAAATAAAATATAATTGTTTGATAATTGTGTATAATAAAATTAGGGCTCTTAATGGTTAAGGGAGATCCATGATACAAAATTATTCAGAGGGTTTTAAAATCATTAAAAGGCAAAAAAAATTTTATCAAATAAAATTCATCTTTTAATGATTCAATAATTACCTTTTAATAAAATTATTAAAAAATAAACAAAGAACAATAATCAGGGTACTATACAAATTTCGGCGGACAAAATCAACGCCAATTGAAAAAGGAGGTCACGTCACGCGGATGTTATTCATGTTCCCAACTGATGCTTCCTGGAATGCATGCTGTTCCAACAAAACCACACCGCCCAATCTCCCTCTTAATTCTCTTCCTCAAATCAGTATTTA
Source organism: Cynara cardunculus var. scolymus (assembly GCF_001531365.2). Classification (NCBI taxonomy): domain Eukaryota; kingdom Viridiplantae; phylum Streptophyta; class Magnoliopsida; order Asterales; family Asteraceae; genus Cynara; species Cynara cardunculus. The sequence continues at coordinate 11,762,577 of NC_037542.1, read as the reverse complement.
ATTCAAAAATATTCTATACTATAAATAGAAAAAACAAACTGATATAATAAAAATTAAACAAATAAACTTTAATTTTTTTAAATATAAACTCTTCAATATTAAATATTTATTAGGTTTGACCAAAATATTATAAAAAAGAAAAATATTTTATAAATGATTAATTAAAATAAACATCTCATTTTTCGTATACATTCGTTAGTTGAGATGTCAACATTTTTTTTATTATTTTTTACTTACAACATGTCTAACGAATTCTCTAAAATAGAGAAATTCTCTACTTTATTTCAACAAATTTATTATATTGCTCTTTAAAATAGAGAAAACCAGTGAAAGATCTAATATCGAAAATTCTCTAACATTATGTTCTTGAATCTTATTTTACGAAGGAAAAAAAAGTAAGAGGAAAGATATTGTAATATTAACATAACGGATATTAAAATCTATAAAATTCTTTATAGAGATTTGGACTTTTAAGTTATCTAAAATTATAGAATATATGTTTTTATATTTTTATCGGGATACTCATGTTGATTAATATGATTTAATATTAAATAAAAATAATATCATAAAATATATCATGTACATAAATGTTTTTGTCTCAATAGCCAATTAAAAAATATAATGACTTTTATAGTTACAAATAATTGTAGATATTTAGTGAATGTCAACAATGATCAATCTTCAAGTAAATCTTTATGAATCCATGGCAAATATTATGAACGTTAAGAATAATCTTGGAAGGAGATGAGAGAGAAAGTCAAACTCAGTCAATGCAAATATATCTCTCAAATGTATACGCAATCTTTACAATGAAACTCATACGCAAATTCACTAAAGACAAAACCTTTATATAGGGTCAAATTACAACCCTTATAAGTCAAAGTCAAACATAGTAGAAAAGTCAAACACGATGTCTATTTAATTATAGACAATAGTAACTTTCAAGACGAATACAATTTTAACACTGAAATTCAGTCATAACATTTGTCCCTTTTGTATTCAGGCTTGAAAGATTTTTTGCGCTTTGAATCTCGTTTGATTTTAAAATAGCTTGCGAATTTGTTCACACTTTAAAATATTTTTTTGTGGATATTTTTTAAAATCAAATTTGAATTATTAGCCGATCCCACAACCATGTGATTTTTGTTTTTTTAGCTTAAGTCAAAATGGATTGTACAAATAAGAAAATATCAATAATGTCCTAGGTTTTTTTTTAAGGAATACACGTCCAACCGTTATATTAAAAATTAGAAAATGTTATAGATCTAAAAATATTTTAACTTCAACAATTATGTTAAATTAGAGAAAAGAAAAGACATCAGGTAAAAATCTATAAATTTGAAGAAATCTCTAAAATTATATAGAAAATAGAAAAATAATATTTTAATTTTTTCCAACCCGATAAGAGATATTAAAATTTTGGATATAAATAACTGAGAAGTTCTTCATTTTCAGTGTTTTTGTCTTCCCTATCGAAAGACATCCACTCTAACCCGTGAATAGCACAAGACTTTCTTAATCTATTTCTTTTAGCAAGTCTTTTCTTTCTTATTTTCTATAACTTGTGTGTTTCTTTGAACTTATGTTCATTGACTATGATTGTCAATACAGATTTCAACAATTATCTAAGTTCCATCTTTGTTCAATAGATCATTTGAAATATCTTCGAACTTGGTTGAACGAATATCTCCCTGGCAAGATGATGGACCACAGGATTCGAAAGGAAATACTCAGACAAAATATGCAAGGAGAAGATGTTTCAGATTACATCAACTTTAGAAATCTACATTCGTCAAACTTTCAGTCTTGTAAATCTTGTATTTCTTTATCTTTTCTTCAAGTGTATAGCTTTTATGTTTTAAGCCTACCAAAATCGATTGTAATCAGTTGTAATATTTTCCTTTGTAAAGTATTTCAATAAAATGATTGGTCCACTGAAAAAATCCCTGAAAAGAGTAAACAAGACAAGTACTTACGAGTTCTATTTATTTCTTATATTTGCTGACACTTTTCTAGTCTGTGAATATGCTTTCAGTATTCAATTATTAATATTGTGTAAGTTCATTCTTTCCTTGTAATCCTTTACAATTAAAGTAAATTTTCATAGTAAACTGTATCACTGAAAAAGATCCCAAAACAGTTAAAAGTGACAAGTATTTTACTACTACCTTTTCCTTATTGTAATACCTAAGCAAATTTTTTATGTTGCTTTGTTATCATCAAATAGGGGGATATTGTTGATCATCTCTCTCAGTGATTTGATGATAATAATTTTTATGTTACAAAATGTACTATCTATGTATTTAGCTTCAACGATCATCACTGAGTTTGTTCAGTGATCGCTGAATATGTATTGTAATCCTCTCAGAGACATGTATTCTTTAGGACGACAAAACTCACACCACAAGACCTTCAGCAGTATCGAAGATAAAGCTAAAGACAAAGACAAGCAAGTTCGTGATCTCATGCGGTTTTCAGTGATAACAGCTCGTCTACACAAGTGTAAAATCTACTCAAGATTTAGCGAACACTGAAGAAACCTCAACGTTATTCTAGTGTCACCGATCAAATGAATCTTGTTGAACAAGATTAGTTTTTGTCTTGTCCATCTTCACACAAACAAGATTAGTTTTTGTCTTGTCCATCTACACACAAAGGACAAACTCATACCTCTCAAAGTAAAATACTATACGGAGTCACTCTATTGTCTCCAAGCGTGCTTACCTACTATAGGAAAGACACTGTTCATATACGGCTAAAGTTTGTATATCTGCAACAAAGGACAAGCTCACCTCTTGAAGCTTGACACGTGCTTTGTACCTTCTTGCATTTAATACACTGGGGTATAAATAGCTGAGAAGTTCTTCCTTCTTAGTGTCTTCGTCTTCCCCTATCTAAAGACATCCACTCTAACCAGTGAAGAACACAAGACCTTCTTAACCTATTTCTTTTAGCAAGTCCTTTCTTTCTTGCTTTCTGTAACTTGTGTGTTTCTTTGATTGTTTAAATAAATTTTGTATCTTATCTTTTCGGCAAACAGTCTGTAAAATTATGTATTGATCTTCTTTATCAATAAAGAGTTTTTACAAGTCCAACCAGGACCAACAGGTGAGACAACCTCATTTCCTCACAACATACTGTGTGAGGACCTCATCTCATTGCATCATATATGTGCGATATCCCAACTTTTTACATCAATAGGAGGCGATAAGTTCATTTTATCGCATCACAAGGATGCGATAAGTTCACTCCTCACATCACAAGGATGCTATAAAACCTCTTCATCGTATAAATAGAATGTAATAACTTAAGTCATCGCATCAAACAGATGCAACAACTCCAACTCATCACATCAATAGGATGGAATAACTTAAGTCATCGCATCACACAAATGCAACAACTCCAACTCATCGCATCAATAGGATGCAATAACTTAAGTTATCACATCACACAAATGCGACAACTCCAAGTCATCGCATCATAAGGATGCGATAATAGATACCAAAATGATCAAAAACCCAGATTTTACATTCCATTGATTATGTCACATTTATCCTGGTATACACCTCTTCTTGATATGTCACTCTTATCCCAAAACACATCCCTCCTTGATATGTCACCCTTATAACCAAAATACACCTCTTCTTAATATGTCAACCTTATTCCAAACACTTGGTATAAATATATCAAAATCATACAATTATGCTAATTAAAGCATCAAAACAGTTGTATAACATCTTTCATATAAAGAACCATAAGAGAGGAAGACTAAAACAACAACAATTCAGTTAAAGAATCACAAAATCAATTCTACAAGCTTTCCTTCTTCAATTTTCCTTTTCTTCACACTCAAGAAAAGTTGTTCTTTTTTCGGCTTCCAAAAACACACATATGCCCAGGAACCACTTTTTATTTTATTTTCTTCCATCACCTCCTCGTCCCAATGAGATAACACTCATTTACCCAAAATAAACATAAACAGTTACATAAGGCGGTAAGTTTTAAACAAATAATTTAAGCATAATAACCAAATAAACCCCTCAACTATCGTCATCATTCAAAAACAACCCCGAACTTTATAACCGATAATCCGATTATCACACTTTTCAGCATCAATGAAAATATCTGAAAACCAACCACAATAGTGGTGCCTGATTGGTTTGAGCTTGGACTCCAAAGGTCAAAAGTGTCTGGAGGTCCCAAGTTCAAATCCAAATAGGAAAAAAAAATCCACTTGTAGCCACGGAGGTTCAAATGCGGTGACTCCGGACTACCCGCAAAGCAGGTGGTTACCCTAGGATTAGTCGGCTAGTATAACAGGTTGAATATCTAGGTTAATAAAAAAAATCTGAAAACTTGAGATTCTAAAAAAAACCAGATCCTGCTTCAAAAATCATGCCAATACTTACTGCTTCCTATATTTTCTTACAAACACAATCGACCCTTCTCTTCAGAATATAAAATATACTACTCTTAAATTCCAGCAAAAAAAAAGTTAAAAACTGGTATGACGAAGTTCTAATTACGGACCGTCGAGCTTTTACGTGGCTATCTACACTGCACTTACTGCAAGTTTACTGAGCCTGGTCTTCTCAAGACGTGCTCTCCGACCAGCTTCTTGGATCTGCCGCTCATGATCTTTAAGCATCCGATCAACATTTGATGAAACCAAGGGACCAGAGAAATGAATCTTGTATACTTCACCATCCTATAATATACATATAATTCAAACACAAACAAACAATAAGAACCATAATACCTAATAACAAAGATTTTTAAAGGAGGTGGCCATGAATTGGAATGGTTTGATTTGAAGACTCACCATCATGGGTTCTTGATTACTAGCTCTTCCACTTTCTACACGACGTGGACCAGCCGGAAGATCCCTCTCTTCGTGCTTTCTTGTATGCATAAATTCTTCGGTTGATTCTGATATCTGCTTACCCATTTGACTCTTTGTTAGATGGGAAGAAATTTCACCATATTTCTTCTGTGATTGTGTCCATCCACCACCTGCCACCAATGGCCCTGAATAAGATTCCATCATTGGAGGAAGACGTTCCACATCTTTAGTTGCATCTTTTGTTGAGATTGCGGGTTGCTTGATAGGAAAACCCTTGGACTTGCTCAACAGCTCGCTTCTTGCACGCTCCTGCGTTCTCTGAAAAACAACAAGAATCCTTGTGTTAACACCACCCCGTTATTTCTTAAAAATATATAGCATACAATTTAAAAGATATATGACATTCACCCAAATTGGGGCAAGTTCAAACTAGAACTGTAAATATCTTGAGAATCTGGGAACCAACTATTCGTCATGAATCATGAAGTACCTGAATTGATGCGACTAACTCAGCATTAGCATCCGGAGCTGGCACTGCACAAGGTTCTTTTGGTCTTTTGCTTTCCTTGTCAAGCTTTTGGTCCTTCACTCCTGCTGCTCTTTGTCTACAAGAATCAGTAAAATCGGTTTAACTGAAGTTCAATTCTGAGTAATCAAGAAGTTGGTTCAGGAACACCCACAAATAGATTTTTTCTAAAAATGTCATACAAATTATAACTACTTCTCAAGCACGAATACCATCTCAGAAAAAGGAAAAACTAACTGTAGCTTCTAAAAAACAAGAGGATAATTCTTCATTCACATGTGCACATGCATACCTTCTAGCTTCTTCATCTCTCATTTTGGCATCAATTTCTTTGCTAGGAGGATATCGTGGCAAACTTGAAGGATCACAAGCATGCGGTTTAGTTGTAAAGAACTGGAACGAGATGAAAAGGCTATATAAATCAACTGACCACATTAAGTTGACACGTTCATAAGGAAATGATGAACGTTCATAAGGAAATGATGAACGTTCATAAGGAAATGATGATAAAACCAAGTATTCGATATCAAGAATGATCATAACCTCACTCTTGAGAACGAGGGCTGCAGTTCCTCTTTGTTGAGGATCTATCGCAAGTAAGGTCTCCATTAGCTGGATAGCAGGTGAAGGAAAATCCTTAAAAGCTTCTTGCATACGTCGTTCATAAGGCTGGGCAGGTTTGAAGACTGTTGAGTGTGGTAATTTTGATTTCGTCCAATAATCGTCGGATGGTGAACCACAAAGCTTAAAGATTCTATGTAGTTGCTCAACCTACAAGATACAGTTCAAATTCAAATGAAAACCAAGCCGAGAACTACACACAGATAAGAACTTAGCTTTTGATTGAAGTTTTTCCCTTGAAAGATTTGATTCTAAAGGGAGTAACGTTTATTCAAACAGGCAAGAATCGAGAAACGGGTTGCTATAGTACCTCTGTTCGGCCAGGCATGATAGGTTTTCCGGCATATAACTCTCCGAGGATGCATCCTGCACTCCACAAGTCCACAGCAACTCCATAAAGAGTTGCTCCAAGTAGCAGTTCTGGTGGCCGATACCAAAGAGTCACAACCCGGCTTGTCAATGGCACATTTTGCCGATGATCAAAGAAACTTGCCAGCCCAAAGTCTGCAATTTTTAAGATTCCATGATTATCAATCAAAAGATTTGACCCCTTTATGTCGCGGTGCAGGACACCTTGAGTATGACAATGATCGAGTCCACTTAGCAGCTGTTTCATGTAGCATTTGACCTGTGAAACAAAATTGAAATAACACATAGGCAGTATGATGAAATAAGCAGATGGCTGAAAATTGGGTAAAATTTGAAAGAAGCGGTTATAAAAGTCTATCGAACTGTACTAAGTACTTTCCAATTGAAAACAATTGTACTACCCTACAACAAAATCGCGTTTATAAGAAGCCAAAATATGTCTAAATGTCCCAATAGACTACTTTTTAGAATATGTTTAAAATAAAGTATGATCAAGTACCTGTGGTTCTGTGAACTTGACCCCAGGTAGTGATGCAAGTCCAGTTAGATCATGTTCCATATACTCCAAAACAAGGTATAAGCTGCATGAAGTCCGTGAAGTGACCAATCCTTCGAGTTTTATTATATTTGGATGATCAAGCCTTCGCAAGATAACTATTTCCCTTGCCATAAACTTGACACTCTCGGAATCCATATTATCAAACCGCACTCTTTTCAATGCAACAATTTTCTTGTTTATTAGATCACGAGCCTTGTACACATTGCTATATGTTCCTTGACCAATCTGCAAGAATGGAATGCTATAAACACAGCACGAAAACCATCATACAAGTATATCGATTCACAGTCCCAATCGAATTAATTCACCATTAACAAGAAGTAATCCGATAGTCTTGTTTGAGTCTATAATATTAGGGTTATTTAGGTAAATGACCTCCCAACAGGTGTTTTATAAATCCATGACCTTTTGACAGGTTTCTCGGCATTCTTCTGTGAAACGTTGACATTCTCAAACCTGTCAGAAGTTATCATGGATTTAAAAAAAAGTCTAGCATAAGGTCATTCATCCAAAGGACCCCGTAATCAGGCACTTGAGCTATCGAAATTGTAAACAATACGACGAGCATACCTTATCTAATTTCTCAAATGTATCTGCTCTACGAGGTAGCCAACCACTGACAGCTTCTCCGGCTGCCTCAGCGAGCCAAGAAGGCCAACCGGCCGCAACCTGTTCCCCTTCTATAGCTTTAGGAATTGTTCTAATACTCGAAATATTACCAACAATGACTCCAGAACCCTCTTTCTTCTTCTCAAATTGATCATACCGCACTCTTCTAGAAGAATTCAATCTCTTGTCAATCGACCCAGTTCGAACTTCAGCTCGATTTTTGGAGTTCGACTGTAATACCCGCGATTCGGATGACAATTTACTAGACCTTCTCTCCCTGGGGCTCCCACCAGAAGGCTTAACGCAAATCCCACCCATCAAATTTACCAACAAACAAACAAATACCCTATCTTCTTACAGTCCTAAAAGGTTGTAATTTCACCAAAAAAGCACCAATAGAATTTGAAAATTTAAACTAACCAGAAGGTCAAAAATTCACTTCTGTCCCAAAATTATCTATTAATCATGATTATTAACACTAACACATAATCCCTCCAGTTTCAACCAAGACAGCCGCAAAAACCAATGGTCCTCAATATGAATTTGAAAACAAGTGATGAATCCGATTCAATAGAAACACCCATTAACTCAAGATTAGGGTTTGAATGGGCTATTCAAAGTTGAGAAATTTGGGACCGTTTTCCGAAGAAGCGAATTACAGTCCGAACCCTTTGGTTCTTGAGATATAAATTTAATCTTAATAGAGAAACAAATAATCATATATACCTATACAATACACACCGGCGGGAGTCGGTGAAAGAGATGATACTCTGCTGAATCTACCTCAAAAACTTAATCCGTTTGATTGATTTCTTGGTTGTTAATTTGAAGAATGAAATTGGGAGCAGAGAGATTGAAAATAAAAATGGAATGAAACCCTAAAAAAACAGAGGATGCGTTAATGGTGGCAGTGTGGTGGTCTGGAATCAATGATGGCAGTCTTGTTTATAGAAACAAGATACTTTCTGGGCATGTCAAAAGAATCTACCACCTCTCCTTTCAATAAAATAATCCACTTAAAATAGTAATTAAATCAGAAACCAATTTCAATGACACTTAAAAAGTAAACAAGGAAATTATTTTCTTTAACTCGTCAAATTTAGAAACAATTTAGTCAATCAAGTATAGTTTGTAAATTATATTAGAATCAAGTTAGTCTTAAGAATATTAAAAGCCAGAATTTAAAACTATTTACATAGTTTGGTCGTTTTTTGATGTTCGGCTGTTGTTTTTAGCTTTGTTCGGTTTCCCTTTTAACTGTATCTCCTAGTTATTGTCGAGGTTTTATTTATTTATTTATATTATGTGTTGTTTTTGTGTTGTAATATTACATTGCTTTTCAAAACAAAAACAGAAGACTACTTAAATATAATTTTAAGATTTGGATAACAAAAATCAGAAAATGAGGAAAATGGTAAAATTAATTAATTGATTAAGTCTCAAGGAAATATAATGGAAAATCTTATCTAACCTGGTTTGAATCCAAATGCTACCAAAACTCTTGTAGCCATGAAGGTTCACTAGCGATGACTTTAAATAATTCATGGTTACTCGGTATTTGTAAGTTGGCCTAAAATAGATGATTACTAGAAAAAACAAAAAGAGAGGTGAAATTTTGATTGGTTTTAAGAAACATGAAAAGTAAAGTCGTGGTGGTGGTTGGAGTTAGGCGTGCATTTGGCCACCAATTACCTAAATTTAATTTATTAGATCTTTTTTTAATTATCAAGACATAACCTTTTTAACAACTTTGTAGGAACATAAATCAAATAAGCTTTTACGACAACATGGGAAAATAATTCGATTTCACTTCAAACTTTTAGGATTGGGTTTCTTAAACCAAATGATGACCATGCCATGATATCATCAGGTCATACTAAGTTGTTCCGACCATACATAGCAATCCAAACATTTTGCTGGTAAACCATTCTTTTTAAGGGATTATATAAAGTGGATTAATCACCATTTTAATGTAATTATTTTATTGGTTAACCGGGGAATTAGGGATTTATTTTCTGTGATCAATTTCCCAATTTGGTTGCAAGGCTTAAAGCCTTGTGTCGTAGACGGATTAATTTTTGGTTGAAAATCTTAATATGGATTAATTCTTTCGTTCACGTTATTTTGTTATTATGCTAATCAAGGGGACTCACTATATCTTTTGGTTTAACCTTAGCTTTCACTGTCTTATTTCTACAAATCTACTTATATTTGCATAAATAACATTTGAACTTCAACATTATTGAACGTGTTGTAGGAGGTTTTATAGTCAAATCTGAGGATGCAAATTCTATTATGAAACCGTTGTTTGTTTAGTAATTATTGGCTTGAATAGGAAAAAACCTTTTATCAAACAAAATGTACAAAAATTGTAAAGAATTGAATCAAAACGATAAATAAAACTACTTTTTAGTTTTAAATAAATTATACAAGTATCTTTTATTTTTGAAGAAGATTCAATAATGAAATAAACATATTTCACAAGTATCTTTAGTTAAAAAGGGGTATGTGGTTATTTATAAACTAGTTGTGTATTCGTGCAATTCGGCGGGAGCCGTGAATTTTAACGATTTTGAAGTTTCACTGATATTATTATTGAAGATTTAACGATAATATAAGTTGCACTTGGTCTTTACATATTAATACAATTGGAATAAATAAGAGTTATGGTTCTAATTACAGTATATCGATGAAAAAAATTGTATGACAGTTTAAAATGCAATATATTTAAAATCCAACATATTTAAACGACGCCACAAATGTGTTTGATTTACACCAAGAGCAAAGAATCAAAAGATCGAGAGCGAGATTGAGAGTTCTAAAGCAATTGAATGAGAGAACTTTTAATAACTCATGAGAAATACCAATTTGAATCTCATCTTGGAGGATGGAGAGAAGACATAGAGGCATGAGAGGGTGAATGCACGAGTGAAAGGTGTCAAAAGTATCTTAGGAACATGAAAAGAAAATATAATAATGTGCGTTGATAACTTGTATTATATGTTATTTTAATTGTATATTAAGATATTTTATGACTAAATGCATAAAGTAGTAGTACTTAATGTATTATGAGTAGTTTTTCAGACTTTTAATGTTCATAAATATATAATACTTTATGCATTAAAAATTGTTTTTAAGACTTTTGATAAATCTGATTATAAAATAATATAGATTTATAAGATATGAATTATATATTTAAAAATAAAAAAAATTAAGATAATAAGAATAAGTGTTTTAGTAATAGCATCAAATCAACTCATGTTGGATTTTTGTGCACAAACTTTTCAAAATTCAATCGAAACACGTATCTTATTTGACCAATTTCAACACCTTTACTTCCTCCCCAAACCAAGAAATTAGTATAAGAAACTATTGAATATCTGAGTATAAATATGGCCTCACTTCATACATAGTAAGAACACGTGCTAAAAATATATTTTTAGTTTAAGACTACAAAATCACAAAACTTAACACAAAATTTGTTAAGAAAGATGATTATTACATCAGGGTATTTTAGTTGTTTCTCGGCTTTAAACAAGGTAGTAGATGAAGGAAATGAGAAGGTTGGTGCATCAAGAAAAGCTCATAATGTTGATGCTGAGCACGAATCAAAGAGCAAGAGTAGAAAAAGCGCAGCCATTCCGGTGGCTTACTTTCCCGTCGGCTCAAACTTTTCACGTTTGTAGGCATGACGGACCATGCTTTTGCAAATTCTTTCATTTGTTTTTCATATATGCTATGGAGTAGGGTCTCTTTTTTTAACGTTATTGTAATCATGAGATTTTATTATTATATAGAAGTTATTAACCGATAAATTTGAGCATAGTTCTCAAAGTTGCCTTAAGAAATTCACAGTAAAAACGTGGTATCAAATGATTTCCGAGAAAAGTCGTTTGGTTAATTTACAGGACATGAAAAAGAAACTAAAGTTGATAAGAGAAAAATATATAGACCAGTTATCTTAGAGGTTGACTTTTTTTGGAAAAAGACAAATAATAAAATAGTATACAAATTATTATTGACTATAATAATAAAATAGTATACTAAATACATGGACTGACCTGTTTACTTATTTTAAATTTTTGCAAGCAATGGTTCATTTAATTTGTTACTAGTTGTGCATCGAATGACAACACGAAAAAAAATGCATGAGGACATAAGCAAAATAATGTATATCAACAAAAACCATCGCTCTATACCAAACTCAAAGCAAAAGTTAACATGTACTCTGGTCATTGGACGACATATAAATTTGAACTCATGCAATTTATCATACTTCATGATTAAGCCTTCTTTTAACATTAGAAATCGAGGTTCGTCTTGTCAATTTTACGTGCTTCATTTTTTATAACAATAAATTAAAACAAAATATACGACACACATTGTGAATATTAAAAAAATCAATTTTAGTAAACCATAAAAAAATTATAATAGGATTTAAGGTAGTTAAGAAAGAAAACAAGAAGATATTTAATTAAATAGAGACAAATTATTTCTTGGCCGCCAAGGCTTGGAAACATGTGTACAATAACTTTTCTAATCTTTGACTAGTCAGTCTCTAAAAATACGACCAATTTCAATACCCTTCTCCCCACGTCAAGAAAATCCGGAAATTTCCAAGAATAGATCATGTTTTTTTTTTGCGTATAAATATGGCAAACTTATAATAACAAAACAACACAATTAAGAAAATCTTTCTTCTTAGAGTCAAAAATCTAAAAGATTCAGAATTCCTTCGTTTGCAAATTTACGATTAAAATAGGCATTATGTTCAGTTTTGTTAGTTGTCTGTTGGGTTCAACCAAGGTGGGAAACGAAGGATTTGGGGAATCGAGGAAAGCTCAAAACGTAGATAGTGACAAAGAAGCAAAGAGCAAGAGTAGAAAAAGCGCAGTAATCCCCGTGGCTTACTTCCCCATCGGTTCGAATTTTTCACGTTTGTGAAAATAATGAATCGTTTTCTTTTTGAAGATCCAATCGTATGCATGATCTTGTTTTTGACAAATAGTGGCTCAATATGATGTTGTGGTGTTTGAATAAGTACCACACTTGATGGATAGGGTGCAAGTTTGTAATGTATGGAATTCTAGTGATAAATGAGGCAAATTGATTAATGTTGTACATCTATTGATTAATTGTTATGGACAACATGGTTTGTATATAGTAAGGCTAAATGTTAGGAAGCTATTTGTGCAAATAGTAAATGTACCAAAGCTCAAAGTACAATCCTAACATCAAGATGACTTTTTGACTTCAATAAAGTTTTGAGTTTCATATCTCGAATTTCCTTAGTTGTGTGTTACCATAACAAAAACATGTGATGTATTAACTTGTTATGATGTTTAATAAAATCATTCAACTACTAATCACATATTTATGATAATTATAGCACTTTTTAATCACCAAGCTCGGAAGATATGCACATCTAAACACTTGACCTGTTAAGGTGAGA
>NC_037542.1:11742468-11749418 GCF_001531365.2 Cynara cardunculus var. scolymus | reverse complement strand
AAAAAATATTTCAATTATTATGTCAATTTAATAAGTTACTTATTTGATATTTCAATTTAATAATGTTCACAATAGTTTAACTTTTAAAACATGATTATCTTTTTCATAACAAAAACTATTTATCATAACGAGCAAATTTTAATATATAATTGTCTCACATCAATTCTACTTAGAAACATTTTTGATAAAGAAGTTAAAAAAAAATATTTGAGTCACAATTAATTTCAGAGTAAATTACACTTTTGGTCCTTGTAGTTTGTCCAAAGACAATTTTTTCTCTTTTAACGATTGTTAATTAATGATATTAACTCCAGAAACTTTAAGTGTTATGAAATGAAAAAGTCCAAGTCCATCAATATAAATAGTTATTTTAAGGATAAAATCTAAAACTTAAGTAGACCCATAAGTATAATTAACTTTTATAAAATATCTTTTATTTTATTTTATTTTTAAATATCAACAATAGAATCAGAAATTCAGAATATTCAACACGTGTCATGAGCTAAAAGTATATGTTTGTTATAAATTTATAAGATATAAACTGAATATTTAAAAAAAATCAAAATAACTTGCAGAAACTAAAAAACATATATTATTTAATAAACATCAATATTTGAATACAATTTGCAGTCAAAATATACATCTCATTTGACCAATTTCAGCTCCTTGTTCCCCAAGCCAAGAAAGTATAGAGAAACTTCCAAGAAATTAACTGAATTTTTGCGTATAAATATGCAAAAGGATATGAATATCAGCTCATTGACATCATAGAAAACCTTTTCAGTTTAAGAGTCCAAAATCGTTAAAGTTTACCAACGAATTTCATATTTTTTATTTTGTTCGATTAAGATGGCTATTATATCGGATTTCTTTAGTTGTTTCTCGGCTTCAAACAAGGTGGTTGACGAAGGAAACCAAAAGGTTGGTGCATCAAGAAAAGCTCACAACGTCGATGATAAGAATGAAGCAAAGAGAAAGGGTGGAAAAAACGCACCGATCCCGTTGGCGTACTTCCCTATCGGCTCAAACTTTTCGCGCTTGTAGGCGTAACGGATCATGTTTTTGAAGATTCTTTCATTTTGTTTTTCATATATACTCTACTATTCGGCATAATCTCTTTTTTACATTGTTGAAACCATGATAATTTATTATTGTACAAAGGTTATCAATCGATAAATTGATATTTATTAATATAAAAATACTTTATTGATTCATTTAAGTTGAATTTTAATTAAAAAACCATTGTATTTGTTAATTTATGTATCATAGTCATTGAATTAATATACAAAATAAATTCATTATACATAAACTTAGTGAAAAATATATAATAGAGTATAATTTATAATGTCATACATATTGTAACATATATTGATTCTTAATTATGATTTTTTACACTGAAAACCAAAATGTCATCTATATAAACGGCTACAAAATTGCTATGTTTATTAAAAAATGTCTTCTATTTTTCTTTAAAATATACTCGGGACGTTCTTTAGCCCAAAATGCATGACTAACCATTCAAAAATGACCTTCTTAAAGGGATTCCTTATTTGGTTAGAACACAACACACCTTATACACAAGAACACACTACCACTTACACACCCTACACCTACATCAAGATTCTCCAAATAATTTCTACAACCACCAAACAAGACAAATTTCTACCAACCCCTTTTCCATGTTCTAAACCTTCTACCAACACTTTTAGCAGAAAAATCTTAAGAAAACCTCCATCAATGCTCTAGCTTCATCATCGTCATCACCATCACCAACTTCTTCCATCCTTTCTCCAAGTCAAGGTTACTAAAATTTTAGCCGAAGTAACTTTTCTTTTTCTTTTCTTTAATATTTGTATTAGTACTTAAGGGGTTTCCCGAAAGGGAAATCCATATGGTTTTCTTAATGTAATGTTAGGTTTGTAACAATAATCGAAGGACGATAACACTGGCTCACTCCAGCCTTAACTCAGTCCGTAGCTCCGGGTCACTCAAGATCAATACCGGTAATGTACGAGTTTATCAAGAAATCGACTTTTTAACATGCAAACACAAACTTTTAAAAACATTAAATCAAGAACATTACTAATGAAACCTCTTTCTCCGGCAGCACTTATGGATGCCAAGAAGGCTTACTCCGGCCTTACTTACGGGCTCCAGGTCGCTCAAGATTAACAAAATTAATATTTTGTTTCTTTGAAAACAAAAGTTTTAACACAACAAAATAAAATACATTAGACACAAACATTTTATTTAAAGATTATAATACAAATAACAAGGGAAGATTGTTACAATTCTAATATTACATTAAGACAACCATGACGATTTCCCTTTCGGGAAACCCTTGAGTACTAATACAAATACTAAAGAAAAGAAAAAGAAAACTTACTAGGCTAAAATCTTAGTAACCTTGACTTGGAGAAAGGATGGAAGAAGTTGGTGACGGTGACGATGAAGATGAAGATGAAGCTAGAGCATTGATGGAGGTTTTTTAAAAAAATTCTTCTGAAAGTGTTGGTAGGAGGTATGGAAAAGGGGTTGGTAGAAATTTGTCTTGTTTGGTGGTTGTAGAAATTATCTGGAGAATCTTGATGTAGGTGTAGGGTGTGTAAGTGGTAGTGTGTTCTTGTATATAAGGTGTGTTGTTTATTAGTTGAAGTGATTTGTATGTATCCATGCATGCAAATTATTTTTGTTTTTTTTATTTTTGTGTTTGTGTTTTCTAAAGGGAAGATTGCCTACTTTACTAACGTTATGTTCCAAAACTCCCTCTAAAGAGAGTACCAACTAGAATCTAAGATTATTTGTGTCATCAACCTCCTTTGAAATTTTATTTATAATAGTCATCTTATTTGCTATTAGTGCCGTCTTTATAACTGTCATCATACAACTGCCTACATATATTTATCTATATTTATGATTTTTAACTTTTTAATTTCATAGCATTCAAGGTCCATAGAGTTAATATTGTCAATGAGCAACTTTTAGGAGAGACAAATCAGTTTTTTGGCAAGCTACATGAACCAAAAATGTAATTCACTCTAAAATTAATTGTAATTCACATTTTTTTTCAAAAAATTCTTTATTAAAATTATTTTAAGTATGGTTAACAAAAAATATTTCGATTATTATGTCAATTTAATTGTTGTAACTTATTTACAATTATTTGATATTTCAATCTAATAATGCTCACAATGGTTTAACTTTTAAAACATGATTATCTTTTTCATAACAAAAAATATAATTATTTATCATAACAAGCAAATTTTAATATATAATTGTCTCAAATCAATCCTACTTGAAACATTTTTCATAAAGAATTTTTAAAAAAAAAATATTTGAGTCACAATTAATTTCAGAGTGGATTATACTTTTGGTCCTTTTAGTTTGTCCAAAGACAGATTTTTCTCTCTTAAGAATTGTTAATTGATGATGTTAACTCCAGAAAGTTTGAGTGTTGGGAAATAAAAAGGTCAAAGATCATCAATATAAATAGTTATTTTAAGGATAAAACCTAAAACTTGAGTAGACCCACCCGTGTAATTCACTTTTATAAAAAAAAAATTATTTTTAAAAAAAATATTAACAATAGAATCAGAATATTCAAAAGATGTCATGAGCTAAAAGTATATGTTTGTTATAAATTTATAAAATATAAACTGTATATTTAAAAATAAATAAAAAATCAGAATAACTTGCAAAAACTAAAAAAACATATATTATTTAATAAACATCAATCAATATTTTTTTAAAGAAATCAAACAATTTGCAGTCAAAACATACATCTCATTTGACCAATTTTAGCTCCTTGTTCCCCAAAGCCAAGAAACTATTGAGAAACTTCCAAGAAATTAACTGAGTTTTTGTGTATAAATATGCAAAAGGATATGAGTATCAGTTCATTGGCATCATAGAAAACCTTTTCAGTTGAAGATTCCAAAATCATTAAAGTTTACCAACGAATTTCATATTTCTTATTTTGTTCGATTAAGATGGCTATTATATCGGATTTTTTTAGTTGTTTCTCGGCTTCAAACAAGGTGGTTGACGAAGGAAACCAAAAGGTTGGTGCATCAAGAAAAGCTCACGTCAATGGTAAGCATGAAGCAAATAGAAAGAGTGGAAAAAACGCACCGATTCCGTTGGCTTATTTCCCTATCGGCTCAAACTTTTCGCGCTTGTAGGCATAACAGATCGTGTTTTTGAAGATTCTTTCATTTTGTTTTTTATATATACTCTACTATACGGCATAATCTCTTTTTTACATTGCTGAAACAAGATAATTTATTATTGTATAAAGGTTATCAATCGATAAATTGGTATTTAATAATGTCAAAAAATACTTTATCAATTTAGTTAAGTTGAATTTTAATTAAAAAAAAAACCATTGTATTTTGTTAATTTATGTATCATAGTCCTTGAATTAATATACAGAATAAATTCATTATACATAAGCTTAGTGAAAAATATATAATAGTTAAATAATCACTCATTATATTTTCAACAAATGTATATGGTGAAAGATGTTGATTGACATAATATTTATAAATCAATTAAATAATTAGATAATTTTATCATCAAAGTAAAAGTAAATTATATAAATCATATCCTGCAATTTTATAATATAATTTTTTTTTAAACATGTTTGCAAGCTATTTTAAAAAAGTAAACAATAAATTGAAGGAGAAGTTCGGAAGGTACGATCAATCGATCAACTTTTAAACGTATTTTTTTTTCGGGTCTCCTTTTGTTACTTTCAGATTCTTTTTCCTCCACGCACCCATCTCTAATTACTCATCAATCTTCAAATGCAAATCTGAATGTTAAGAGGGAGAAGTTCGATTTGAGAGGGGAAAAGGTATGATTGATTTGGGAGAGTTTAAGGTTTTTAGATACGATTTAAAAAGTTTTAGGTTTCATATTTTGTATTGTTTGGAGGGTAAATAATATCTTGAGCTAAGATGTGGTATCGAGTCATTTACTTGTTTCGAAGAGAGTGGGTTGGTCGATGTACATGATTTGAGAAAGGAAGCGGAGTCTATAAACGAAAAACCTAAACAAGTTTCCATTTTTTAGGAAAACAAATGATAGTATTGAGCACAAATCATTATTTGTTAAAAATAACATATTAAATACATTGTAAAAAATAAGTTTAGGCAATTGTATAATGGTTAAGCCGTCTTAAAATTGGGTTCATTTGCTTATTTAAGATTTTCTTTTTGCATTCGTTTTAAAACAATAGATCATTTAAATCATTGTCATTTGTACATAGAATGTGTGGTCCATTCTATTTTGAATGTTTTCATTGAAGAGGTAGACAAAGAAATGACATTAACCTCTCAACGCCCAACATAAGCATAGGTTAACCTCCATTCCTGTCATTGGAAGTAGACATGGCCAAAAACCGGTCCCGAGATGGAATAGTCGCCTTTCAAACCAATCCCTGAATAATCAAAACTCCCTTATTAAAAATTCTTAACTCCACCTCTTGTTACTCGATATTTCACTGTCTTATTTCTATAAATCTAGTGTCTTATATTTGCATAAGTAACATTTGAACTTCAACATCATTGAACATGTTGTAGGAGGTTTTATAGTCAAATATGAGGATACAAATTCTACTATGAAACCGTTGTTTGTTTAGTAATTATTGACTTAAATAGGGAAGAACCTTTTATCAAACAAAATGTACAAAAATTATAAAGAATTGAATCAAAACGATAAATAAAACTACTTTTTAGTTTTAAATAAATTACACATGTATCTTTTATTTTTGAAGAAAATTCAATAATGAAATAAACATATTTCACAAGTGTCTTTAGTTAAAAAGGGTATGTCGTTATTTATGAATTTACAAAATACGAATTATCTATACTATATTATAAAGTATTTGACAAAAACTCTTAAAAATCATTTTTATGCATGAAGTACTGTTTATTGATGTATTTCACTTAAAATTTAAGATTACAAGTAAATTGTGTATAAGTACAACTTATTAAAGCTCTATGTTTGAACTCGTGTAATTAACTGCAGATAAACATAATCAAAAAAGAGATAAACATCTCATTTTAAAATATAAAAAATCTAAAATATAATTAGAATAATTATTGAGTTCTAACAGAATACTTAATTATCATCTTTATAAAAAATATATTATTAAACCTAAATTAACTTACTTCGTTACGTTAAATTAAATTATAATAAAAAATTTGAATTAAAAAATATACAAGCAAGAACTTTTATATAGTTAACTTGATACTAATATTAATATATTTTTTGCAAATTTTATATGATATTTTTAAATTTATGTTTTATTTAAAAATAAAAACATTATCGTTTTCTCAAAAACACATAAAATTGTATTATATCGATATAGATAAAAAATAAAACGAAATATTAAAATAAAAATGTGTCTCGATATATCGTATGAGTACTCTTCTAGTATTTTAAAAATAGAAAAAAAATTAAGATAATAAGAACAAGTCTTTTAATAATAGCATCAACTCATGTTGGATTTTTGTGCGCAAACTTTTCAAAAGTTCGAAATTTTCAATCGAAACGCGTATCTTATTTGACCAATTTTAACACTTTTACTTTCTCCCCAAACCAAGCAAAATTTCCAAGAAACTACTTGAATATTTGAGTATAAATATGGCCTCACTTCATACATAGCTAAGAACACGTGTTAAAAATATATTTTTAGTTTAAGACTACAAAATCACAAAACTTAACAGAAAATTTGTTAAGAAAGATGATTATTACATCAGGGTTTTTTAGTTGTTTCTCGGCTTTAAACAAGGTAGTAGATGAAGGAAATGAGAAGGTTGGTGCATCAAGAAAAGCTCAAAATGTTGATGGTGAGCACGAATCAAAGAGCAAGAGTAGAAAAAGCGCAGCCATTCCGGTGGCTTACTTTCCCGTCGGCTCAAACTTTTCACGTTTGTAGGCATGAC
>NC_037542.1:11734091-11742263 GCF_001531365.2 Cynara cardunculus var. scolymus | reverse complement strand
ATTTACAGGACATGAAAAAGAAACTAAAGTTGATAAGAGAAAAATATATAGACCAGTTATCTTAGAGGTTGACTTTTTTTTGTAAAAAGACAAATAATAAAATAGTATACTAAATATATGGTAGAAAATTGTCTACATAAGCCTTAGCCAATTGTCTTAGGACTATTTGGTAATTGCTGAATGGTTTGGTGCAGAATGATTAGGTGGTCAGAATGATTAAGAGGCTCTCATGATATAGTGTAAAATGAAATATAATTGTTTGGTAATTGTGTACAATGAAATTAGGGTTCTTAATAGTTAAGGAAGATTCATGATACAAAATCATTCAGAGGATTTTAGAACCATTAAGAAACATATTTTTTCTTTTGCTAAACAAGATTAACCTCTTAACGGTTCAGAAGTTGCTTCTTAATAGAACTATTAAAATGTAAACAAACAATCCCTTAGTAGAGTTAAGTTGGCCTTGACAACCTTAGACCTTAGTAGCACTTTAGTAGTCAAGGACTGACCTGTTTGCTTATTTTAATTTTTTGCAAGCAATGGTTCATTTAATTTGTTATTAGTTGTGCATCGAACGGCAACATGAAAAAGTGCATGAGGACATAAGCGAAAGAATGTATATCGACAAAAACCGTCGATCTATATCAAACTCAAAGCAAAAGTTAACCTATACTATGGTCATTGGACGACATACGATTTTGGACTCATGCAATTTATCCAACTTTATGACTAAGCCTTCTTTTAGCATTAGATATTGAGGCTCGTCTTGTCGATTTTACGTGCTTCATTTTTTTATAACAATAAATTAAAACAAAATATACGACACGCATTGTGAATATTAAAAAAATCAATTTTAGTAAACCATAAAAAAATTATAATAGGATTTAATTTAGTTAAGAAAGAAAACAAGAAGATATTTAATTGAATAGAGACAAATTATTTCTTGGCCGCCAAGGCTTGGAAACACGTGTACAAATAACTTTTCAAATGTTTGACTAGTCAGTCTCTAAAAATACGACCGATTTCAGTACCCTTCTCCCCACGTGAAGAAAATCCGGAAATTTCCAAGAATAGATCATGTTTTTTCCCGTATAAATATGGCAAAATTATAATAACAAAACAACACAATTAAAAAATCTTTTGTGTTAGAGTCAAAAATTCTAAAAGATTCAGAGTTCTTTCGTTTGTAATTTTTACGATTAAAATAGGGATTATGTTCAGTTTTGTTAGTTGTTTGTTGGGTTCAACCAAGGTGGGAAACGAAGAATTTGGGGAATCGAGGAAAGCTCAAAACATAGATAGTGACAAAGAAGCAAAGAGCAAGAGTAGAAAAAGCGCAGCAATCCCCGTGGCTTACTTCTCCGTCGGCTCGAATTTTTCACGCTTGTGAAAATAATGAATCGTTTTGTTTTTGAAGATCCAACCGTATTCATGATCTTGTTTTTGACAAATAGTGGCTCTCAATATGATGTTGTGACGTTTAAAATAAGTACCACACTTGATGGATGGGGTGCAAGTTTGTAATGTATGGAATTCTAGTGATCAATGAGGCAAATTGATTAATGTTGTACGTCTATTGATTAATTGTTATGGACAACATGGTTTGTATATAGTAAGCTACTTGTGCAAATAGTAAATCTACCAAAGCTCAAAGTACAATCTTAACATCAAGATGACTTTTTGACTTCAATAAAGTTTTGAGTTTCATATTTCGAATTTTTTTAGTTGTGTGTTATCGTAACAAAAAAATGCGATGTTTTAACTTGATACAATGTTTAATATAGTCATTTAACTACTAATCACATATTTATGATAATTATAGCACTTTTTAATCACCAAGCTCGGAAGATATGCACATCTAAACACTTGACCTGTTAAGGTGAGAACGTTACTCCAAATCCGATTAGCTTTTGGTGTGTTTTCAAGTAAATTTAGCGTCTTGTTTTGTACAASTATCACATAGGCTTTGCGTGATTTGAAGAATTGAGGAAAACCCCTCTCAAAAAATTATTTATTAAAATTATTTTAAGTATAGTTCACAAAAAAATATTTCAATTATTATGTCAATTTAATAAGTTACTTATTTGATATTTCAATTTAATAATGCTCACAATAGTTTAACTTTTAAACTTGATTATCTTTTTCATAACAAAAAACTATTTATCATAACGAGCAAATTTTAATATATAATTGTCTCACATCAATCCTACTTGAAACATTTTTGATAAAGAATTAAAAAAAAATATTTGAGTCACAATTAATTTCATAGTGTATTACATTTTTAGTCCTTGTAGTTTGTCCAAAGACATATTTTTCTCTCTTAACGATTGTTAATTGATGATGTTAACTCTAGAAAGTTTTGAGTATTATGAAATAAAAAAGTTAGAGACCATCGATATAAATAGTTACTTTAAGGATAAAATCTAAAACTTGAGTAGACCCACCTATGTAATTCACTTATATAAAATATCTTTTATTTTAAAAAAAATATCAACAATAGAATCAGAAATTCAAAATATTCAACAGGTGTTATAAGCTAAAAGTATATGTTTGTTATAAATTTATAAGATATAAAATGTATATTTAAAAATAAAAAGAAAATCAGAATAACTTGCAGAAACTAAAAAAAAACATATGTTGTTTAATAAACATCAATATTTGAATACAAGTTGATATTGTGCACAAGAACCTTCTTAAAGAAATCAAACAATTTGCAGTCAAAACATACATCTCATTTGACCAATCAAGCCAAGAAACTTTTGAGAAACTTCCAAGAAATTAACTGAATTTTTGTGTATAAATATGCAAAAAGATACGAGTATCAGCTCATTGACATTATAGAAAACCTTTTTCGTTTAAGAGTCCAAAATCATTAAAGTTTACCAACAAATTTCATATTTTTTATTTTGTTCGATTAAGATGGCTTTTATATTGAATTTCTTTAGTTGTTTCTCGGCTTCAAACAAGGTGGTTGACGAAGGAAACCAAGAGGTTGGTGCATCAAGAAAAGCTCACATCGATGGTGAGCATGAAGCAAAGAGAAAGAGTGGGAAAAAGGCACCGATTCCGTTGGCTTACTTCCCTATTGGCTCAAACTTTTCGCGCTTATAGGCATAACAGATCATGTTTTTGAAGATTCTTTCAATTTGTTTTTCACATATACGGCATAATCTCTTTTTTTCATTGCTGAAAACGATGATAATTTATTATTGTACAAAGGTTATTAATCGATAAATTGATATTTATTAATGTAAAAAGTACTTTATTGATTCAGTTAAGTTGAATTTTAATTATTGTTAATTTATGTATCATAGTCATTGAATTAATATAGAGAATAAATTCATTATACATAAGCTTAGTGAAAAATATATAATAGAGTATAATTTATAAGGTAATACATATTGTAACATATATTGATTCTTAATTATGATTTGTAAATAGTTAAATAATCACTTATAATATTTTCAACAAATGTATGATGGTGAAAGATGTTGAATGACACCAAAGGGTCTTTGGTCTAGCGGTATCGTAGCTCTTGGCTTTCTAGGAGGTCAGGAGTTCAAACATCACCATAGGTGAGAAAGGTATGTGAGTTTATTTGTTGTATTTGACGTATATAAATATAATATACTTAAAAAAAAGATGTTAAATGACATAATATTTATAAATCAATTAAATAATTAGATAATTTTATCATCAAAGTAAAAGTAAATTATATAAATCACATCCTACAATTTTATCAACGTATAATTTTTTAAAAGATGTTTGCAAACTATTTTAAAAAAGTAAACAATAAATTGAAGAAGAAGTTCGGAAGGTACGATAAATCGATCAACTTTTAAACGTATCTTTTTTCAAGTTCTCCTTTTGCTACTTTCAGATTCTTTTTCCACCACGCACCCATTTCTAATTACTCATCAATCTTCAAATGCAAATCTGAATGTTAAGAGGGAGAAGTTCGATTTGAGAGGGGAAAGGGTACGATTGATTTGGAAGAGTTTAAGGTTTTTAGATACGATTTAAAAAGTTTTAGGTTTCGTATTTTGTATTGTTTGGAGGGTAAATAATATCTTGAGCTAAGATGTGGTATCGAGTCATTTATTTGTTTCGAAGAGAGTGGCTTKATCGATGTACATGGTTTGAGAAAGGAAGCGGAGTCTATAAACGAAAAACCTAAACAAGTTTCCATTTTTTAGGAAAACAAATGATGGTATTGAGCACAAATCATTATTTGTTAAAAATAACATATTAAATACATTGTAAAAAATAGTTTTAGGCAATTGTATAATGGTTAAGCCGCCTTAAAATTGGGTTCATTTGCTTATTTAAGATTTTCTTTTTGCATTTGTTTTAAGACGGTTGCTCATTTAAATCATTGTCATTTGTACATAGAATGTGTGGTCCATTCTATTTTCACCGTTTTCATTGACGAGGCAGACAAGGAAACGACATTAACCTCTCAACACCCAACACAAGCATAGGTTAACCTCCACTCCTATCATTGGAAGTAGACATGGCCAAAAACCGGTCCGGCGTCAAGCCGAAGTCGGTCCCACGATGGAATAGTCGCCTTTCAAACCAGTCCCGGTCCCATCGATATTAAAGTCATTTCTAAGTCGTAATCATTATAGCAATTTCAACAACCCTAACTATTGATTTATTCGTCAATTTCACGTGTTTCATTTTTCTAAACAAAATAAACGACAAATACTATGAATATATATTAAAAAAATCAATTTTAATAAAAGATAAAAATATTTGTGTATAAAAGTTTAAAATTGAATATAGAGAAATAGTTTTCCTTGGAAACACGTCACCAATTGCTTTTCAAAATTTTGACTACTTCACTCCCAAATGGGACCAATTTCGAGAAGTTGTTGCGAAATTTCCGAGAATGTGACCGTGTTTTTTCTGTATAAATATGACAAAATTATGGGTATCCATTCATCAATAACAAAAAAAAGCATTTGTAAATTTCTATGATCAAGATGGGCATCGTCTTCGGTTTCCTTAGTTGTTTCTTGGGTTCGACCAAGGTTGGAAATGAAGAATTTGTGGCATCGTGGAAAGGTCAAAAAGTCGAAAAAGAGCAAGAAGCGACGAGCAAGGGTAGAGAAAGCGCATCAATCCTCGTGGCTTATTTCCCCGTCGGCCCAAACTTTTCACGCTTGTGAAAATAACGAGTCGTGCTTTTGAAAATGCACTCGTCTTGTTTTGACAAACAATGACGTTTTTTGAGGTTCCCGGAAGAAGTATTACACTTGATGGATAGCATACAAGTTTTAATGCATGAAGTTGTAGCGCTAAATGAGGCAATAAATGTGTACACTCGAAATAACACGGTTTTTGACATGTATAATTATTACACTTTTTGGTTAACCAAATGACATCTTTACTCTTTTTCGATTTATTTCTATTCACAACGCTTAAGTATTTATGCATTAATTAACGTAAATTTGAGATTTTTGTTACTTATGAAATTGGACACTTGTTTTGGGACAATTATAAATAGAAACGTGGACATTTATTTTGGGACGGAGTGAGTAAAATTCTAGGGGATTAATGGTCCGAGCATTTAACTAGTTACTCGAGTTTGAGTTGATCTCGAACACAATAAAGTTCGTTTAAATTAATGAGAGTCGAATTCCGTTTAACCTTTGATTGCTTGTTCGAAAACTCGACTAAAGTTTTCGAGTCAAGCCAATTCATATGAACTTGCTCCATTCCAAGTCAAATATGTTTATAAATCATACACTCAAAATCTAAATGAGCTTATAAACCAAGAAAACTATAAAACGGGTTAATCACTCTCGAGTTCAAACCCATAAACTAACTTATAAATTATGACTTTTAAGTCATATATTATATATAGTGGGTCTTTTAAAATTAAGCACTAAACTTGAACATTGAAAAAAATGAGTATTTTGAAAATTATTTCGATTATCTTAAGACGAGCACAAACAACCTGCTAACTCTAACTCATTAACACCCACTACTCTTATCGGAGGTACTAATAAGCAACATGACAACACCCTACATTTAATACAGTCAATAGCATTTTCGATTCTTTTATGGTTCCATATGAAAAACTAAGGGTCGTTTATTAAACACTTATAAGTAAAAGTCATCCATCTTACTTGCTTTATGGGGTAACATTTCCAGCCATCAAAATGGATTGTTGGTAAGCATTTACTGGGTAAAAGTATTCTCCCTCATTTACCCAAATAAGATTCTTGGTCTTTATCATGCTCACTCTAAACATAATTGATTGAAGAGATACAGCAACACCATTTCAATATAAAACTATGACAACAAGAAGAATTAGCCTCAGGAAGATGAAACAAAATTCTAACTACACAAAGATTAGAGTTGTTTTCTTCCACTCTCAAAGGTTGTGCTGACTATATTCTCGAGTAAATTACATTTTTTGTCCTTGTGGTTTAAGTGTTTTAACGGTTTGAATCCCTATTTTAAAATATCAACCAATTGCATTCCTATGGTTTGCATTTTATAAAATGTTGGGTCCCTAAATTTAGCTCCCTTAGATTTTTTTTCTGTTAAGCAGATTAACCAAGAGGACATTTTGGTTATTTTAATCACACGGAACAAACATTTAATAAGAACCAATGGACCAAACATGTAATTTAGGGACCGTTTACTAAACGCTTGCTTGGAAAGTGCTTACCGAATAAATTTTCATATCGAATGAACATGACAAGGGCCACGAATCTTACCAAGTAAGAGCAATGAGAAGGATATAGAATCTTACCCGATCGGTGTTGACTCTTACAGGTAAACGTTTACCGGGTAAACATTTGAGTAAGATCCCCTTAGTCTCTAGGTTTTACCCATCAATCAGAAACAGAGAAAAAGGAAAAAGAAAAACCAAAACCAAAACCAAAACCAAAAATCATTTAAAAAAGAGAAAATTACCAAAATAACCATTTTATACAACCCACTATAACAAAATAACAACTTTCTAGAGACATTGCGAAAATAACCACATGGATCACCCCCGGGAACGATCCGTATATTCATAAAGAAAAAAATTGCCATGTCACCCCGATCGCCCCCCAAGGGCGAGCCACGTCAGCATCCCTCCCCTTGGGGGCGATCTAGCCTAGAATTGGTTGTTTTTTCATTTTTTTTAACGGTATTTTTAATAAAACTGATACGCCGTTTAAATTGTATTTTTTAACTTTTTTAACCAAATTTCATGGGTAAATGTTTAAAAATAAACCATGATAATTATGGAGACACAAAAATTATTTTTATCAGATTTGGGTTTCGTAAATCAGATATAATATCTGATTTACGAAATTTGACCTCTATTTCGTCATTTTGTGTTTTTAATTTGACAATTAAGGGGTGTTTTTAACAAAAATGAAACAATACATAAACTGTGTTTTTTAACGTATTTAATTTAAAATTTCATGGTTTTTCGTTATAAAATAAGACAATGATAATTGTGGTTAGAAAAAAATTATTTTTAGCTGATTTTTGGAGAAAAAAATCAAACATTATATTTGATTATAGAGACGCAAAAATAAACCATGCTAATTATGGAGACGCAAACTTAAATTTTTCGTCACACGTTTGACGACCCCAAAATACGTTATTGGCGAAGACAAACGTATTGCACATGTGGGGAAGGTTATCAGAAGGTACTTTACAATACCATTTATATCTTGGAATAAACTGGCACTTCAAAGATACACACAAACATCTTGATTTTGACGTGATTTTATGTTTTGTGATGGTTGACTGTGTTTAATGGGTTAAAGGTTGTGATGGTTTATTGTGTTGAAGAGTTAAGGGTTGTAAGAGTAGAATATATGAGAAGAGAAATGAAAGAAGAGGTGTGAAAAATTGTAAAGTAGGAGGTTAGTATTTATAGTGAAATTGGTATTAAAAAAATAAAAATAAATATACTTGGGGCCGGATCGCCCCCCGGGGACGATAGGATGACGTGGCTCGCCCCCGGGGGTGGATCACCCTTGAGGGACGATTTGGATGGTTAGTTTGGCAAAACCTCTAAAATATGGTTATTTTGTTACAGTAAAAAAAAAAAAAAAAGAAACCAAAATATCTCAAATCTTCATCGGCAGGGATGAGGGAACCAGACCCTACCCTCTATCTTTCCGAATCTTCATCGGCAGAGAACCAAACCCT
>NC_037542.1:11725919-11733816 GCF_001531365.2 Cynara cardunculus var. scolymus | reverse complement strand
CCCCCTCTTCCGGCGTTCCCCTCCGTCTTATGTTCTCCTTCGCTCGAACACAGATGGTTTTTGCAGCGATGAAGATGATTTTTTCAGAGGTCAAGATCTCTGTTTTTGCAGCGATAAAGATGAAGATCCACAGGTCAAAATTCATGGTTTTTCACTGATGAGTCTCTAGCTTTTTCCCATTAATCGGCTTTTTCTTTAGGGATCTTCTTTTTCAAGAATTTCTATTTCGCATCGATGGAGAATGCTGTCGGTTTCTCATTCCTATCGCCTGCCCTCCCCATCGCTGGTTCCCACACTTCAAAGACCAAACCCCCTCCCCACCGTTGTTTATGTCCGTGGTATTCAAGTTGCCGGAGTTGGTAGACGGTTTGGTATCTGGTGAGTGAGGGTCGGATTTGGGCAGTCTTGATGAGTGAGTTCGACCTTCTTCCCCTATTCCAGATCCAGTCTTCATCTTCACAATCAACGAGAAGCTAGGGTTTCAACGAGATCCAGATCCAATTGTTGTCTTCAATCAACGAGAAGCTAGGGCTTCATCGAGATCCAAAATCCAGTCTGTCCTTAATCAACAAGAAGGTAGGCTTTCAATCTTTTTATCCAGTTTAAATTCGATTTACACTTGGGTTTCACTGATTTAGGATTTTGATATTTGGTTTCACAATGTTAATATTCTTGATATTTTTGCATACTGTGTTCTTGGTGTTCATGTAATGTTAATAATTTAATGTTCTTGATATTTTTGTACAATGTGTTTGTATTCATGATAATTCTCTCTGGGAGGAAAGATGAAATCTGGGTTGATGTTCATGATAATTTTTTGGATGGAATTAGATTTAGGGACCCAACGAATCATAAAATGCAAACAACAGGGATGCAATTCGTAGATATTTCAAAATAGGGACCTAGACCGTTAAAACACATAAACTATGGTGACGAAGAATGTAATTTACTCTATATTCTTCTATAACATAATTTCACTTTACAAGAAAATAAAGAATATAACGGTTGGCAACTGCTGTGTCTCTCATTTTAACATACAAAACTACACATTTCACATACTAATGAGAAACAAACAAGCCTGTAAACCATCTCAACTTCTATATGCTATCATCTACTTCATTCATCCCAACATCAAACCTGCATACAAATTTATCATAAATACTATAATTAAAACCAAAACAAACCCGTTATTTCCTACTCGAAGGTAGAGTATCAGGTAAATGCAATAGTTAAAAAAACATCATCATACGCACAAGTTTTGTATATACAATTCAAGGAGTAGTTGGTAATCATGAGGCATAACTCTTACATGAGATTTATTTGTTTAGTTTGGTTTTTATCATCGTTGTTGCTCATAGAAACCACTAAACAAGTTGGAATGATGGAAAATAGCATATACAGGTGTATGACGTGCTCAGTTTCTACTGTTTACATAGCTGCATAACTAATATCAAAATAATAGGCTTAAAAGGTTGCATAAAAGTTCAGATGCTTTATCAATATGGATCAATGGAATTCCCCCAAATAATAATAAAGAAATAAACAAAAGATCTGCAGTAGGAAATACATGTTTTTGAAGAAAAAATGGACATAAATTGGCCTCACACACACACCACAAATCTTTGAATGCTTTAAGTACTCTATATACTACAGGTATTGTCACAACCAAAATCAAACACACACTAAAGATAATTACGTTGCTTTTCCAAAAAGGGGTTTAATGACATTCGTGAGTGTTTAATGGCAAAAATCACGACCCACAAAAGAGACAGTAAAAACCCGAAAATGATTATAACAGCAAGAGAAGATAGGACAAACCTATGTATAGAAATGTCTCAGGGCACTCGGCTTCTTCTGAAAGAATATAAAGCAGAATAAATGTAAAGCTCCACATTGCATAAACATCTACAAATTATACATAAAAGATGCATCCAACTGCATGTTGCTTGCAACAAAAATTCAGAATCATCATGAATATCAAATGAAGTATCACAAACAATTAAATCATACACAATTAGTTCGTCTCTATACTGATCAAATTGGGTAACATAGGATTAATATCAACATGTAGCGTGGAGCAGATGTAAAAGAGATGAAATTTTTTGGATTTTACCTCGAATTAGAATTCAGCTTTAGATTTCTTTCCAACGATGATCTGGAATATCCGCAAACCCCTACTAAACGCTTCATTGAACAAGATTCTGGTTTGCATTGACTGGAACCCCGGCATCCATGACAAAACCGCCACTGGGGTCAAGACAATCACACCAAACATTATATCATACGTGCGGGCCACAGAAACAACAGTCCCCCAGATGAAAGTTTTCTCCAAAATGGGTCGGAATACTTGGGCAATCAAAAGAAAACCCCAACCAGTGGGAACGAATGCCAACAGACTTGTGAAAATATCAAGAAACTTGAACTGTGTGAACTCCATCAAAGCAATTATTATAAGTACGCCAAGAATGATAACTAGGAACTGAACCAACCGATAGTAGATGTGTTCTCTAGCAGAATATCTATCACGCGCATATATGATAACCGAATAGAGTCCAAGAGCCACCACCACATAGATCCAAGAAAGTACATAAACAGCAACGCTTTTGCTACCAGCAGCAATACCCAACTGGTAGACAATTCCATATTGGAAAAAGAAAAACCGTAAATCCAAAATAATTTCCAACAACTTTCCCCATAAACCAGTATTTCTCAGATGATCCTGTTCCTCATACCACCATCTTTCCCAACTCTGTTCAGACTTTGCAAACACGCCGCCTTGAAACCATATCCACTTCATAAAATCATCAAAATCATACACTGTTTTTAACCAATCAAATCCAGAAGGATTGAACACGAAAGGTGCCATGATCCATGAAACCACGAGGAACCAACTTGAGATGGTCAATGCAATGTACGTAAATGTTCCTTTAGCAACTGGGCTATACGCAGCATAAATAGTGAGGATCAGACCCAACTCAATTGCTTTTGTAAAATGACTACGAGCATAGAGTCTGTAGTTCTCAGCAAAATTCTTGTGTTGCACCACAAAACCACGCCCAGTTGCCCGATATTTTGCTCCCCCATGAAGGATGGTTCGCCCAAAGTAATGAGAACGAGTTCCCAGAGAAAAGGTATAGAAAACCGATGAAAGTTGTAGCTGCATTGTTATGAAATCCCAAATGGCTATGAGAAATCCTTGCTCAAGAGTGTTTTCGACAATCATGGGTAAGGCGGTGAAAAGGCCAAGTTGGACAATAAACTGCTGGTTTAAAATCGTCCCCAATGCATTGTTTGTGTTGGCATTGTCTTCTACAGAATTCTCAACTCCACTTAGTGCTAGATACAACCGGCCCCACAAAAACGCGTAAACGGTCAATGAAATCATCATCGTGTTGAAAAAGAATCCAACGGTAGTGTAGAAAAACGAAAGCATTCTGAAAAAATCAAGTCTATGACCCAATCTGTACACATCTCTACTAAGAACTTGCTCACCGTTCCCACTTGCAACTTTTGCTTCAAACATAGATACTTGGTTTAACCCAACATCCCTTCCTTTCCCGACTTGTATGTACTCATGATGAGTGACATTTCCGCCTCTTAACGTGCAATTAAACCCAGCAAAAATGTCCTCACTTAAGTTGATCAATCTTGAAGCTTTACTAATTCCACCACGAGTTAAGAACCAAAACCTATCAAACACATCCGGATGGCCATAATGCAACCGAATCTTCAAAGGGTTTGCTAAAACACGCTGACCCAAGGTCACAAAGCTTGTTTCTTGAGCTGACATGAACCAAGCAAGTGAGGAGACAGAACCAGTAAAGATGTTTTCTCTAACTCCCAAAATATTTGGCTTACGAATACCATAATAGCTCTTGTATTCCTCAAGTAAATTCCTCATTTTGAGGGCCTCCTCAAAATAATTGTCTTGATTCATATCAATGGTCTGAACTGCATCTCCCCGAGTAAAAATGAGGGCATGGTTTTGATTCTCAGGTTTTCCTTCCCCGAGCTTCAAAGGGCCAGGCAACTTCACTCGATAAACTTCAACTTCTTCTCCCTTCTGCTGATCATACTTCACAAGAACGGAGTAATACTCTGTTCCGTTCCTTATGGGCAACTCATCAACATAGGCCACACGAAGAGCTTCATTGTTTTTCATCAAATACAAAATCTCATCAGCATGAGGGTCCTTTTTGGCCTTTTGAGTCCCGTATATCTGACAAGCAACTACGTAAGTGTATTTCATTAAAGCCGTTCCATATTCGTGGCCTTTGAACAAAGAACTCATTGTACTATCTGCTCTACTTAAATTTCTCCCTAAAGATGTCATTTCTAAGCTCGAACCACCACCCAAATTGCCACCATGAGCTTGTGATCCTTCACGAATGTCCATCTCAGAAGCAGAATCAAGAAAAGCCAACATCTTGAGTGCCCGATAATAGTACATCATTCCCCTAACTGTACGGGCAAGTGTCTGCCCTCTGTATGACGCCCAAAGCCGAAGATCTCTTAGCTTAGTTGTCCACAACTCATCCTCTGACACCATCCCTTCTCTCCGCATTCGCTGCAAAAAGTTCACCCATTCATCGGCGTAGATAGTTTGCAAATAATAAAGAGTGGAAACCCCATCTTCATTCTCGGTTCGAAGTTGTTCTTTATTGTACACCACGTCTTCATTGTAATACGGTGTCAAGACACTAAAAGCCATCATCTTTTCAACTTGGGGAGCATGAGGCATGTTCATAAACAAGGAGTTGCTGAAGAATGCAATCCTTCTCCTTGCCTCAAGATTCACAGGAATGTTGTTCATCGAGTCACGTGACGTAAGAATGATGTGCAGTCGTCGCACCTGTCGATAGAAATTCCCGTTGTCTGAATCAGGCAACTCGACGGCATTCTCAAAAAGAAGCCCTACACCCGGAAGTGGCCTGTGAGGAGCCAAACCATCCTCTTTCAACTGGTTCTCGGTTCTTTTATCTTTAAAGAAATCCCTTATACATACCTCATAAAGTGCCTGAAGTGCAATAATCACTTTGTTAACATCTTTGTTCGATTTTATTAACAAATCAACAAGAGTGATGAGCTTTGCATGAATCTTGGGAAGAGCGGACATGTTAAATGTCTTGGTGAATTTTTCAATATTGATTGAGTTATCGATTTCTTGAAAGAAAGTCGTCATAATTGAGTGTTCTTGTGTGTTGTACTTCACAATTGTGAGCAACAAGTGTCTGAAACTATCGTAAGCTTCGATAACCGCACAACGCCTGTACTCATTCTTTCCAATCTTGTACCATAGCCACCTGTCTGGAGCATCAACTAACTCCTTTGCCTGGCTGAGAGCTAGAAGTAACTCGTTACACAAGAGAAAAGATGGCCAACGGACAACTCTAACATTCCATGTATTCTGAGGCAATTCAAGAAGCTCGACTTCATGATCACTAACAATGTCTTCTTCTCTAAACGTCAAAATGATCTCATTCCAAATCAAAGCAAACTTATGGGCCTCAACTTCATTTGATTCAAGTTTCTTGAATGGTCTGCCAAGACCATATCTCAACTTCAACCTGTGAATGGCATCTTTGAACTTACTCCTGAAAGTCCCTCTTGTATTCAGCAACTGCTCTTCAGGCATGAGATTAAACTGCATTGCACTAGCGAAAAACTGAAATCGCAACCTCAGTTGTTGCACGTTTCTAATCTCACCCAAATGGTTCAACAACCCTACTCCAGCACCCACAAAAGAAGAGTAAATGGAGTACCAGATCTGTAAATCCATTAAATAGATCAATACAACAGGTAGCCACAAAAGCCCAACAGCAAACCTATTGCTGTTACTAAAAAATTCATGCCATTCATATCTCACATCCGAGAGGTCTAAGATATCTTTAGTGGGCCGAATCATCGGTTTTATCTGCAAGAAGTAGCTAAAACAAAATTTTGTTGCGAGAACCACGATCCAAAATAAAGAATACTTGATGTTATCTATCAGACCTTCCCTTAGTCCTCGACCCACGAAAGATCTACTTTGAAACCACCAAGTTATCAGGTAAAAGACCCTCCAGTTTGTGTTTTCAATAAAGTTACGAACCCATGGTAGAACAAAAAGAGCAAGTGCTAAAAGCTCGGGGAGGATGAACACCAACGCAGCCACTATCATCCGCTTACTTGTTGCCCCTGACCAACCCCGATCAGTCTGGCTCCAAATTGTAGCATAAAACGCCACAAAAATGATGATCCAAACAACAGAAACAATGATCTTTAACACCATCCTCACACCAAGCCACAAAGTCTCTCTAGAAACCAATTTATACTGCATCACAGCATCAAGAAGAGCCTGAAGAAACCTCAAAGCACTCCAAGTGATGAACACACTCAAAACCTTTGCCTGTATATCGTTATCCTTTAAAGACTGCCATGGATAATCTTCTCCCTCTTTCCAAGCAATAATGATGGCAGCCTGTAAAAACAGGAACAACATAATCCACAACTTATCGAAGCTCCTAAACAAGTTCAAAAACGACCTCTGCTCCACGAAACCTGTCTTCCCTACCCTCTTCCCTTTGGTCGTTGTTGCAAAAAAGTTACTCCCGATGTCTATAGGCCACTTCAACTTATCAAAACACCTCCTACTCCAAAAGTATTCGTTAATATCATCATAATTCCGCCAACTTGAATGTGGTGCCGTGCCATTCTTACTGCTTTCTACCTCGGTCTTAACAGTATCGTAAATTGGTTTAACAACCTTATTCAAAAACGCGTTTTCACCGGATATGGAGGGCAAAACAGGTCTACCTGTGTTCTCATCAATATAATCTTCTAGAATTCTATTTAGCTCCATAGCCATATGATGAAATATATAACAAATACACTCAGGTATGAAACGTAGATTCGCAGACTCACCCCAAATCAGTAGATAAAGTGCTACATAAAGGAGCTCCCGACGGTGGTCCGAGGCGGAAAACTGGCGGCGTGATTCAGAGATCCAGATGTTGGATTTACAGCCAAGGAAGGAGCACCAGTGAGTGTAGTTGCTGAGAAGCTTACGGCGAAATCGGCGTATGACGGAGGGGTCGAGAGTGTCGATGTTGTCGGGTGGTGGTTGCAGGCGCATCTGAGCGTTGGCCAGGTGGAGAACAAGGTGTTCCCTCTGGTTGGAAACGTTGTGGTTTTGGAAACCGAAGAAGGCACCAAGCCAATCGAGGAGGTCGTAGTGTGGCTGCCATGGGATGAAAGGAGGTCTACGGAGGTCACCAACAGATCGTAGAGCAGCGGTAGCAGCACGAACTTCTGGATAACGGAGGGATGGGTGGTCAGCGAGTAAATTGTGAATTGGGATTATGTTATAAACGGATTCATCAGACAATTGAGGTTCTGGGGGAGGACGGTGTCGGAAGTTCATGTGGATCTAGCTAATGGGGTTTATTAGTTCAAAATTTGACCGGCCGATATTAGAATCGAAAAGAGAGATATTAAGAAAGAGACGATTACTATCTTCTTTTTGTTTTTGCAATTGTCGACTAATAATATAAAATTCATTTATTTGACCTTTTCAATAATAACAACATATATATATTTATAGAAATGGGGAAGGTGGGGC
The DNA here is from genome assembly GCF_001531365.2 of Cynara cardunculus var. scolymus. Lineage (NCBI taxonomy): Eukaryota > Viridiplantae > Streptophyta > Magnoliopsida > Asterales > Asteraceae > Cynara > Cynara cardunculus. Next base: position 11,726,216 of record NC_037542.1, on the reverse strand, counting down.
CATATAAACGCGTTATGAGACAATTTTCTTTAAATCTATTACTATCTTCTTTTTCTTCATGGAATTTTCAACTATCATTATGTAATAATATATATATATATATATAATTATAATGTAACGTGATATATCGTGATTTTAATACTTTATTTTATTTTTTATCTCAGTCGATCTTATAATATAACTTTATGTAATTTTGAGAAAGCGATAATGTTTTTATTTTTGAATAAAATATATGTTTGAAGATATCATAAAAATTTGACAAAAATATATCGATATTAGTATCAAATTAACTATTTG
>NC_037542.1:11696853-11724439 GCF_001531365.2 Cynara cardunculus var. scolymus | reverse complement strand
AATTTAAGTTTAATAATAAAACAATTTATTTTTTGTTTAATATTATAAATTTTATAAAGATAATAATTAAGTATTCTGTTAGAATTTAATGATTATACTAATTATGTTTTAGATTTTTTATATTTAAAATGAGATGTTTATCTTATATTTGATTGTGTTTATCTGCAGTACACGAATTCAGATATGAGATGAAATCGGATAGGGATGAAATCGTTTAGGGATGAACGGGTTTAAGAGTTTTTAAGAGTTTTACCCAAAATGTTTTATAAGATAGTATATATATATATATATATATATACACGAGGAGAAACCAAATAGAATGATTTGATATTATGAGATTTGAATATTTTTCAAATATTAAAATATGGTTAATTTGCTTATCGCACATTGATGGAACGAAAAAAAAGTAGAAGAAATGATATATATATATATATGTATATATATATATATATGTATGTATGTATGTATATTGAGATGTATCATACTCTATCAATGTATCATATCTTCATCAATAAGATGCGATAACTTATGATCATCACATCATAAGGATGCGATAACAAAACCCCATGATCAAAAAGATCATAATTTTCAGAAATTTGTCACCCTTATCTCAATATATTCAGCTTCTGATTATGTCACCCTTATTACCAATTTACTCAGCTCCTGATTATATCACCTTTATTACAAATTTACCCATCTCTCGATTATGTCACTCTTATTACAACACATGATATAATCATGACAAAAACCACCATTTTGCCAATAATTGCATCAAAACAGTTTCATTACAGTAACTCATATAAAGAACCATACGGTTCTCATATAAAGAACCATACGGTTCTATACCCAGTCTCACCATCATGCTCAAATAACATCCAAAAACAGTTTTATCAACATCCCCATGTAAGAACCATACAGTTCAAATTTCAAATACTAAATAAGGAAAGTTGAAAAACTAAACTCACTTTATGTTCTCGTAGATGAAGATGGATTTAATCATAGCAACAAATTTCAAATAGAAATCACATAATGAACTTTTCTTCATCTTCCTCACAGGTCTGTTTGTTTTTCACCACAAGAGCACATACACAAGAAAACTTCCTTATCCTTTTTTTTTTTTACCTTTTCCACATCTCAATGAGATAATAGACATTATCTCATAATACTATTTTAAAAAAATGAGGCGGTGGAGATTATTTTAAACATTTAAGCACATACACAAATTAAATCCCTCCACTTATCATCACCTTCCAAAAACATCTTGAACTTTTATAACCGAATACCCAGGTTACCACACGTTTGATGTCAATTTAATGTTTCCGACACCTCTAGAGGAGCCCAAGATGATATTGATGAAAATATTAAGTATTTTTTATTGTCTTAAGTCATTAAAAGAGCGATATTTATAATCGAGTTCACGTCCAAATCTTGTTGCCAAGAATCAAGATGATGATCAAGTTGATGAACCTTCTTAACTAATTTGTCGAATCTTGTTGCCAAGATAATGATCCTTAACAAATTTTATAAACGGGTTCATCAGAAAATTCAAGTTCCGACGGAGGACTCTATTGGAGGTTCATGTCGTTCTAGCTATGGGGTTGATTAGTTCAAAATTTGACTAGCCGAAATTAGAAATTTAGAATCGAAAAGAGAGATTTTAAGAAAGAGATGATTAGAAAAGGGAATTTGGGACCGTATGACTGCGTTATGAGACTTTTTCTTGATCACTCCCCTCTTTGTTTCCCGAATTTTTCAACTATCATTATATGATAATATAAAGTTCATGTATTTGACTTTTCAACTTACCCTTTTAATAATAATAATAATTTTATAATGATAATAATAAAGTTGTATATGATTTAAATTTTAGAATATGTTTGGTATCATTATCATGAACAACGTTTTATGTCGATTAAATGTTTCCTACACCTCCAGAGGGGCCCAAGATGATACTGATGAAAATATTAAGTATTTTATTGTCTTAAGTCATTAGAAACAAATATTGGTAATCGAGTTTATGTCTCAATCTTGTTGTCAAGATGATGATCAAGTTGTTGAACCTTCTTAACTGATTTGTTTGACTCTTGTTTCCAAGTTGATGATCCTTAACAAACTCGGGAAAAAAAAAAACAGTCGACCGCAAACTTAATTGGTGGGAGGAATGGTTGCGCTACTCCTTGTTCCAAGCCGAAGGGGCATCAACTCGGTCCATGCTCTTAACTTGTTATTACTAAAATAATTAAGAGAAATAATGATGTTGAAAGATTTGATCTTGAGATTTCAAATGTATGTAACACCGTATTTTCAGTGTTACAATAATGACGAGATTATACCCATTTAGGTGTCTTACATCTTTAAGATAAAGTGTCAAGTATAACAATTTATAACAATCTTGATATACAATCAATAATGTAAGATATTTATCCGGTATTGAGGCATTTACATCAAATGCAAAAGTTAGAATATTAATATTAAATATTCAAAATATATTGAATTATGTATTAAATAACAAACATAAATATTTAAAAAATAATATATATATATATATATATATATATATATCAAACGTGTAAATATATATTATGATAATATTTTATTATTAATTCTATTTAAAAGGTGTTGATGTTTTATTTAAATTAGTTAGTCGTATGGATTTTTATGAAATGAGACTAATTTACTTTTGTGACCAGCGATTTATGGTAATCACAATGAAACTTTCAGATTCAAAAATCGACGAAGTTTTATTTATATGACTGATTCGATATTAAATATATCGTTTTTTATTAATTTTAGTGCTCAAATGGATTTAAAAGTTATACAACGCATACATATTTGGACTAGACGATTAATGTAGATTGTAATTGTAACACTCTCATTTTCACCATGAGTTGTGTCACGTCATTCTCATTAAATAACAATAAATAACCCCAAAATATAGAGGCTAATAAAGCCTTATTACAGCGGAAGTCTTACAAATTCAATTAAAATTAATAGCTCAACGCTAACTCGTCCCATACCGGATTACATTACAAAATGAGTTTAAGCATAAACCTAAACATCCGAAATATAATAATATAATTATCTAGAAGAGAACCTTGCTCTTGTCCACCCTTGAACCTCTTGCACCTGAGATGCATATTAATAGTCAGTTTTACAAAGCTCGGTGAGTTCATGGTTTTTGTGCACAATCATACACACCTCATCATGCATAAAACAAACAATGTCCCAAATAAAATAATATGCACATTTGTTTCAAACTCTTTTGAAATAATAATGAGATCTATTAATTTCCCGTCGGGTTAAGGTCTTACCGTCATCGGCACTTACCCGGGTTACACGGCTATCCCTTGTCCGGTTACCCCTCCCTAGGATGTGCCATCCCTTATGACTTTTGACCCCTTCCCATACCCGACAAAAATAGTAACCCGTTTATAACATGTTAATTAATGTTTAAAACACGTAAACAAATAGCATGCAACCCACAATAATAATTCATATTCATGTAATAAACCCATAAACATGTACATATAAAATATCGTAATGCTCAAATAATTTGTACGTAAGCATGCATCCCAATTAAAATCTCATGAAAACTCACCTGAATAGCTTTGTTTGGCTAAACCTCGTCCCTGAGTAATATCCTATAACATGTAATTATATTTCAATAATTAGAGTATTGACATTTCCCCAAAAAGTCAACCCGAAAGTCAAATAGGTCAACTTTGGGGTAAGAATGGTCAACGGGTCAAACCCAAGCATACCTCGTCGCCATATACCCCCTCCCCCATGGAATTCTTTTCACATTCGCAATAAATTACGACGTATTAAACCCAACATTTAATTAYATACGATTCTYRTTATAAAAACGTCCGATCCCACAATTATCTAGTCACAACTCCCAAAATAAGTTATTAAATTATTTCTTATAATTTAAATATGAAACTCCAATTAATTAATAACTTTTACAATTGATGTTCAAATCTTGACCAACTTAATCGAAACATCCCGATTTATTTCGATTAATCCAAGTAAATAAACGAGTCTCAAATCTTTTTTCAACAAAATCTTATATACAATATTAATCCCAAATCATATCCAAATTTACAGTCCCTACGGTTCAATATTAAACTCGTATTTTGAGTTTTTGTACCTGAATCTCGTCGAGCCACCGCCACAGCAGCTTCTAGCCTAAACCACTCGACGTACAAGCCACCATAGCTCACGAGACTTGTACCAACAGAAAGATAATTGAAAAACGAAACCAACCATATATTATACATCAATTTTGGTTGAGTATTTTACTTCCAATCGCTGTTTTTTGTGCGGAATGACCCTATGCCGCTTCAAACTCGATATCTCTCTCGTTTCTTGATGAAATCTCGAAATTTCAATGACGTTTACTCCCTTACCCTTAGGAACGTCTCCACAAAATTTCAGCCGAAAACTCCAATTTATAAGCTGTTAACCATCTCTAAAATAAGAAAAACGTGATTTTGGGAAATGATTTCCCAAATCTCATTATTTCCAAATTAATTTTCTACTTTTGGCATAACTAGTCCCTTTTGTTTTTCTTTCTGCATTTTCATCCCAAATCAATTAAATACAAAATGTTTCATTTCCTTTTTTTTTATTGATTTTATTTATTGCAATAAAATCATTTTTTTCGAGTATCGACACTTTAATCCCGTATGTCATTTACTCTTTAAATTTTAACCCTTAACATTTATTTATTTTACGAATCAAAATTTTTTAGGGTGTTACAGTAATAACGCTTTGCAGAATCGAAAAAGAATAAAGTTTTTATTTTACGGTTATTTGAGCAGAATGACAGAAATACGTCATTTCTAAATTATAGAAATGTCAAATGAAATCCAAATTTCATATTTGTATACGTTAAAAACATAGATATCGTAAATGTCAAAAATATAAAATATGACTACATATATTTATAAAACTCAGAAAAAGGTAAAGTAATAGCATGCTTATAGATAGGTATTATCGAGTAGATCCTAAATATATGTTAAAACCAAGGTTTGAGATTACGAACAAAGTTATACTATATAAACACGACAGTATATATAATAAATAAAAGTTATTATATTTTTTATATATATGGATGCAAATGAAATCGTAGGCACGAAGTCATCAAACTGTGAAATACCGCCAATATTTACCGTCTCATCCGAATTCCCCGTCTCATGCTTCCGGTTTTTCTATAAATAGATAGATACGTTTTATTTTATAAAACACACATAAAATATCAAAGATAAATTAGAGAGTTACATCCATGGTAGATCTAGCATTACGGTTAAGCAATCAAGGTGAGTACGTTATGAGATTTACTTGGGATACATTAAGGGGTCGTTTACCAAAAACTTACCCGATAAGTACTTATCGGTAAAATCCAACACTATTATTTACTTATTGAGTAAGATTTTAGTCCACCGAAACAGTACCATATGCAACAATTTACACGATAAGCTTTTATCGTGGTAAGAGTCGTTGTCTTCACTTATTATTAGTTTTTACTTTGTCTAAATAATGTATTATTGTACAACGTTTCTAGCAATTACTCTGCTCAACATGTTGTTATAAAATATTTTATAGTTACTCTGTATGAAATAATATTTTGATAAAAACACGTGTTTTACATGTGGTGTATGAAAAGTTTTGTGCATATGAAAGTATGGTCATGTTAAATATCAGACAAGGTATATGAATGAAGGACGTGTTACAAACGGACCTCTGGAGGAAGATCATGTAACCCCAATACCTTTACCAATAGGCTATTGGCACTTTTGCTTAATTTATTGGCTCATTTTTCTTTTATTACTTTCCACGTGAACCCTTAAATTTTAAAGTTCATAGTCTTTTATGTCAACACCTATTTAGTTGGAACAAAAGTAGTCACGCCAACAATACATAACTTTATGTGGGTTTCTGTAGAAAATTAATAGGGAAAAGTCAAAAAAAAAAAATTCAATGGATTTTAGTGTTTGGAATGATTAAATCATTGGACAATTTTTTGGAACAAATAAGTCATTGGACATGTCAAAACCTATTAAATAACTCCTTGGACTTTCTAAAACTTGTTAAAATACATCTTTATGACTTTTAGAATTTGATCCAGGATTTCTGATTTAAGTTTCAATTTTTGGTTTGTATAACAAATTTGTGGTATGAATTTGTACATAATTGTGATTTATGTATGCGTTCTTGGTATTGATTTTGATGTTTATATGTTTTTGATGCATCACAATTCATGTGTTCTTCCCTGTATGTTCATGATCAATTCATATGTTTAGGTTTATGTTTGTAAAAGAAAAGAAATTAATTTGGTCTCGTCCTTAGATCTTGCTAACTATAAAAGAAAAGAAGTCAATTTGAGATTCGTTCTCAGATCTTGCCATGAACAGCAACGATTGAAATGCAAGTGATTTATGGTCGTAGGAGAGAGAAGATGATGAATAATTAATGAATATCTTAAAATAAATCTTAGTTAAAATAAATTACATATTTGGTCCCTATGGTCTGAAAAAATGATAAAATAAAGAAAATAATGTTGAAAAGACCAAATTACCCTCATAGTTAACGGACAAATTGGATGGCTGTTAGTGTAAGGGACCAAATACAAATTACATAGGTGGAGTGTTCTTTTGTAACAAATGAAGATAAATGACCAATTCTATAACAAATGACAAACCTCAAGGATCAAATCCATAATTTACTCTATTATAAACTATATTAATATATAATATAGAGTAAATTACATTTTTTTTAATTTTATATAACACATGCATATATATATATATATATATATATATATATATAGAGAGAGAGAGAGAGAGAATAATTTATTATTTATGTAATATTTTTGGATTGGGGTGGACTAAATGCACCCCTATGCATTACTTAATGCACCCCTATCCATAAATTTCTTCCTCACACACATCAACATTAATACATGCTTTTTACATTTTCAATGCTTGAATGACCTGATTCTGACATCAAAGGGGGTGCCATTAGCACTCCCCTTTTGGATTTTGTGTTTTTTCCAATATGGCAATTGGGGCAACATTAATAAAATAGTTGGACATGTTACAACTCACGTGTCCAATTTAGTTCGACATTTATTCTTTTTACTTCTTAAACTATTTTTAATTATGCAACATATATTTGAGAATCGGATGTATTGAAACTCTTTATTTTTTTAGACTACCATTACTTTATTATTAATGATTTTTTAAACTTATAATTATTCGATTGTAGGCATAAAGTGTGATAGGTACAAACCGTATAAACTGCAACACATTTTCTAGTGTGGTTTGGTATGGTTTGAGGGTTGTGCGGTGCGGTTTGGGAAAATGCTCAAACCGCATATACGTAAACCGGACCATGAACACCCTAAATATGTTTGGTTGACAGACATTGGAATGGAATATGTTAAAGGAATTGAAATATGTTTCTTTGGTTCACATTATGTAATTTTGAATTGGAATGAAATATTGATAAATGACCAAAATACTCTTTTTGAAACTAAAATACAACTACTGTGGTTCAGATCTGTGGTGGTTGAGATTAATGGTAGTCGACAGTGGTTTAGACTGATGGTGGTCGGCAATGGAAATTTGTTTTTTTATAATAAAATAAAATAGAATGGAATTGAATTAAATTTTTTCTCAATTGTGATGGAATAACCAACTCAACCATCTTCTATCCTGCAACTATTTACCCATTTATTTACAAATGTATATCGTTTTAAATAACAGAAATAATATTTTATAATAGATAGTAATGAACAAACATATTTAACATTCTTCAACATCTTAAAATGAAAAATACGACTTTTTCAAGATCTTATACTTGTGTAGAGGGAGGTGTAAGGAACTAAAAAAAATAGAACATGACAACTGTTCTTTACGGTTAGATCAAAAGAATAAATTGAGATTCAAGTCTATATAATTATTGATTTTGTTTTGATCTAAAAAATAAATTGATTCGAGAAACTCGAGGGACAACAATTAAAAAATTGGTGGTTACATGTATGTAAATAGTTAGTAATCTTTTTGGGGGTAAACCTAAATTTCATACACAACTACATATTACATGCTACATGTTACATGTATGTGCATAAATATGAAAAAGAGTGATGTTAGCTAAATTTCAATTATGAGGCGAGTAAAGGGGCCTGTCATACCGAACATTTACACCATCTTCTAAATAGAAACAAAACTCAAAATTTTATGGTAAAGTGGATTACAATATGAGTTATGTTGTTAAAATATTTATACTCTTTATGAAATACTATTTCTTTCTCTTAAACATTTAATTTTAAGTATTTTTATTCCTCTGTTTACTACTTTCTCTAATTTGAAGAATGTTTTGGAAAATCTGTTGCAGTAAAAATCTTCAATTTAGAGAATATATTGGAGATGTTGTTATGTTATTGAGTTTAGGAAAAGAAGAAATTAAATTTAGGAAGAAAAAAGAAGTGAAATGAAATAAACCTTTTTATTTGTGACTTAAAAGAAGACGGTTTTTTATGTTTCTTTAAATCGAATCGAATGAAAAAAAATGATATTATTTTTACAAAAATTACTCTTTTATATCTGTTTTTCTCAATTTTCTTTATGAACTTATTTTTGTCATAACTTATAAGAAAATCAAAAAATCCTATCATCATTCCTTTTTCTTCATTTCTTTCCGCATTTGGAAGAAATTTTTAAGAGCGCTCGATCAATAAGTTATTATGTACTCTTTTAAGAGTAGCTGCTTCTAGACAAAACTTCAATTTTTATCGATCAATTAAAACTGTCTTCCAAGATCTATAATTGCCTCAAAAGACCAATTGAGATTCTCAATTGATACAAGTGAATCAACTAAATTTATAAATGAAACAATGATACTTTCCCATCTATTCAATTCGTTTCCACCAGGTGGGTGCTCCATACAAAAATGAAAAAAAAAATTGAATTATATTTTCTAAACCCTAAATCTCGTATTTGCTGCAATCTTTTCTCATCGATGCACCGATACTCATTTACGGCTCTCGACAACCTATTTAATGATTTTGATCTCTTAATTCTTAACAAATTTAGTGTTTTTTAGATGATTCTAATATTCGAGTCTAAATTTGTTTTGGATGCTTGTAATTTTGTTTGATTTAGTCTTCTTCATTGTCATTAATGATGTTTTACTAAGTTTTCTAAGAAACCGGAAAACATTTAACCCAAACCTTATATAATTTGGATGGTTATTGCCTTTGGATCTTTTTTCATTCACTTACAACGACTTATTCAACTTTAAATATTTGAAACTTTACATCTCTGGTACTAAAACAAATGTATAAAATTACATTACCTAAAATATGAATCAATGTAAAAACAGTGTAAAGTTTGCTCAAATAGGAAACCAGATACAGGATGGAATGGAAGCACCGAGTTTACAAGATAACAATATCTATTTCCTGCGAACTCCATTTTAGAAGTCTATGATCACCAACACAAGATTTCAAAACCAACTTCTATTCGAAATTCACCAGGATAAAAAGCTCAAATCATTCAACACTTATTACACAAACATTGCTGTTCAAGATCAAACCAAAAAAGCTGGAAAAAAGTACCTCAAATGGGATCATCATCATCATCTTGATTTGATACTCTCCACAAATCCACTGCTAAGAAGCTTCTCCACATATTTCCCCAATATATCCACTTCCAAATTCACCTTCTGCCCAATTTTCTTCAATGGAATCACAATTTCTTTTTGTGTATACTCAACCAACATGAAATTAAAACACCCCTCTTGATCGAACACCTTCACCACCGTCAAACTAGCCCCATCCACCGCAATAAACCCCTTTGGTACGATGAATTTCAAAACCTCCGGCGACGTTTTCACCTTAACCCACAACGAATCTCCCTCCGGCACCAACGAAACTATCTCCCCTGTACCATCCACATGCCCCTGAACAAAATGCCCGCCCATTCTTGTCGAGGGTTTCACAGCTCGCTCCAAATTAACCACTGAACCCTGTTCCAATTCCATCAGTGAGGTCAGTCTTAAGGTCTCCGGGGCCACTCCGACTGTGAATTCCAATCGTTTGGGGTCGAATTCTGTGACGGTTAAACAAGTGCCATTTACGGCTATGCTGTCGCCGAGATTGACGTCTTGTAGGACGGTTGGTGAATGGATTGTCATGTCGAACGATCGGCCGGATTCGTCGAAACCCAGTTGCCGGACTTGTCCCATTTCTTCGACGATTCCAGTGAAGAGGGATTTGATTTGGGTTTGTTGGTGGGTGTGAAGGGTAAGTGGTTTTTGTGTGTGGGATCTGAAGATGAGAGACAGGGGGAGTTTAGGCTTGAGATATGCTGCAGAGGTTGATCTGAGAGAGTTTTGGGGTGTGTTGAGGTGATTTTGAACTGGGAATTTGGGGATGGGAGTTGATCTTTTGATGAGGGTTTTTGAGATTGAGATACCAGAGACGAATGAAACCGCCATTGTTGAAGGAGCTTCTTGGTGTATGAATCTTGTTAAGGCCTAAAACAAGCATCGACTATTTAGCCATTTTCCGGTAGATTTGTTTATTCTCTCCAACCAGAAATAAAAAGATCATATCAGGAACATGCAGTGTAGTTGGCATAATTTTTTAATTAATTAAACTAAAAAAATCCATTTTACATTCGTAATAAATGATTAAAATGAGCATTAAGATTTGATTATGCTAATTTTTATTGTAAAATATGAGACTAATCAAAATAATATTGGTTTATAAATCAATTTGTAAAATAAAAAACAATTGTCGCTTTGTAAACTTGGCAATTGGCATGGTGCATGCCACCTCCTTTGTAAACGTGGCATGGTTCCTGCTATTCTTCAACTTCAACACAGCTTGAGGCTAAAATGAATCTTGTTACTTACCCAACCATGCAACATATCAAAGATGCTAAGCAATCTATCAATAATTTAACTGGAACTAATATATAGAATGACTAAGGTGTCGTTTATCAAACGCATATTCGGGTAAGTATTTACCAACTCAATTTACTTTCCGGATGAATATGACAAGTACTAAGAATCCTACCTGGTAAGAACGAAGGCAAGAATCAAAAGTCTTACCGGGTAAGTGAAAATGGCGACTCTTATCATAGTTAGAGCTTACCGGAATAAATTGTTGCATACGATGCGTTTTAGTGAATAAAATCTTACCCGACAAGTAAACGATAGTGTTGAATTTTACCGATAAGTGTTTACCGGGTAATTGTTTATGTAAACGGCCCCTAAGTATCATCGATAAAATATGTATACAAATTTCCTCAAACTAATTGAAGTAGAGTAATTGACAAAAGCATAAATGAGAAAATAACATCGTTCAAAGTAGTGATGGCCAAATCGGTTCGGTTTTTGGCAGTTTCGTGGGACCGGGACCGGTTATGGACCGGCCCGGCCCAGCCCGAAAATTAAAATAATTTTATGAATAAATGTATTTTTAAATAATTTTATAATGTATTTTTTAAGACAACGTAATTTTAATTATATTAAAATGCATTTTTAAAGTGTATTTGACTGACCCGATTACAAATTTTATAATATATTAAAAATATATCATTAATTTTTTAATATCAGGACCCGTACCGCGACCTCATAACCGGTTATGATTCGCCTTGACCGGCCTTCACCTTTTCAACCGGGACTGGGACCGGTTATGACCGACTTCATGTTCACACATTGATGCACAACTTACCAAACCTCCACACACAATTTACCTCCGGTGACGACTTCCTCCCCTTACCGTTCATCTTCCCAAATCCCAAATCATACCCAAAAAACCAATCTATATTTAGCCCATGTACTTTGTAACCCATGTTATGTAAATTTAGCCCAATGAGCCCAAACTCCAACATAATCAATAACACAATTATCAATTCATGCATTTGAAATTGAATAAAGAAAAATTGGGTTTCATAGACACAAGTTTTTTCCTCTTCATATTCTTATGTTACGTTGGAGAGGATAAAAATATGATGTCCTCAAATTTTCTTTTGTCTCCGATTTTTCTATCCACCAATCATGTAAAGAGACTTCACAATGAAAATCGTAAATTTAGTGGGAGTCGAAAGGGTTCACATCCAAGCCAGAGATCATGAACGTTTACGCATGTAAAAACAAGTCCAAGCTTAAAGGATTGATACGACCATTTCTTTTTGTTTTGTTGAAAACCAATTATGATAGATTTGATGACAAAAATGTTGATACAACAAGGATAAGTGTCCCATCAATCAAATAGCAAACATATCATCACACACATATATAAAACATCCTTCAACCTTAATAAAAACAGGTAAGTCGTAGCATCTTAATTGTGATGCACTGTTGACGGAACAATTATTGATGTTGGGAATGACCAAAAGAGGAATGCAACCATTTTTCTAAATCTAAATCATCATGTGACTTCAACATGCGATGTTCGGAGTATTTCACACAATTTTTTGGATATTTTTTTTATGTGTGACATGTTATTGTATCGATCCTATGACATGGATGATTAATGGACAATTACGTTTGAATTCTATGGTCATCCACACTCTACTGGGCTAAATCACTTATTTTTTCTTCAATATGTCATTTAAAGATACATGTTACAAGATAAAACAATTCATATTTTCTTCAAAAATACTAGTATAATAATAATAATAATTGTGTAGTAACATTAGAAGCTACTATATAAAATTTTAAAGGCCAACTATTTCACATATGTAGTTGTCACATAAAATAATTTAGAAAATGATAAAGAATGAAAATGGTAATTAATTTTCATTCCCGTCAGTTTAACTAGAAATAAAATTTTGGGCTTCTTGAAGAAATGAGCTCATTATATTACAGAAAACCAAATAAGTTTTTTAATTTTTATTCTCATTGATTACTATTTAATACCTCTAACTAAACACCAAAATCTTATATCACGTTATTTTAATTGTATAGCCGACAACAAAAATAAAATATCAAAAACAATTTTGCAAATTGGAAAAACAAACTTCACTCTCCCATATTAATTAAAGTTGTAAACGAACAGAACGTTCAACGAACCGTTCGGCAGGAAGTTTGTTTATTTAACAAATAAACGGATATGAACAATTTTTTTTGTTAGTTTACTTAGATGAACGAACATGAATAAGAGTCTCGTTCATTCATTTACGTTCGTTTATATATTAAATTTAATATATAATCTTTTATTTATTTACTTTGAATTCAAATAATATTTATTTATGTTCGTTTAGCCCGTTTGTTTATGTTCGTTCATTTAGCATGTTAACAAACGAACATAAACGAATACGAACACACCTGATTTCTAAACGAACGAACACGATCACAAAAAATTTCGTTCGTTTACCATCACCTAATACAAGTTATTAGTATTTTGGAACTCATTGTTATGTCTAATGATAAAAACAATATATCGAAAGTCTTTTCGTACTTATCTAGGGCCCCTTTTTACATTTTGGCCATAGCCTATAAAATGTCAAAAACGGGCTTGAAGGTAAACCAATACCTAGTTGATACAAAATTAGGCTAACCCACATCTATTGGGTTCAAATTGAATTAGGGTTATTTTAACCCAACCTAACCCGATTAATCGATGCACTTTTATACTATACTATGAAAATATGATTTTTAAGTACTTGATTAACATATATACATTAGACATTCGATCAATCCATAATTAACTATATTCAAAATTATATTACAATATCAACCGTAATTTTATTTTTTTATTTGAATGAACCTTCAACTTTCTTTTTTGAATTTGTTAGTCTTTTTTATATATTATCATTTCGGTTTTATTTCATTTAAAAATAAACATTTGGCTACATTGTAAAATGATATACCAAAGTTTCAACCCGACCAATCTAACCCGCATGGTTTGGATTGGGTTGAGATTTTTCAAACCACAAATATTGGATTGGATTGTTCAAATGCCTTCAATTTGGTCAACCCAACTCATGTACAACCCTAAAGAAAAGTAATGAAAACAAAATGAGACAAAAAATAATCAAAAACATTAAAAGCATGGTCGTAATGCTATTGAGATTATACTTAAATCTGTTTGATTTGTAGGAATGAAATAGTTTTAAAGGATTATGATTTGAAATCCATTCTAATTTTATGTTTAGTTTGTTGGATTGTCCATATTTGCTATCTTATAAACATAATATTTTGAAATCCTTAAGAATGTTTGGGATTTCACGAAATTCCATAAGATTATATCCTAGCAAATATGTTATTTGTCTTCTCATTAACAAATCTATAAACAATTAATCATTTATGATACAAAAACCTTAAAAATCGAGTTTCACGAGGAATGGCTGAGAACGTGAATTGGGTGGTTCCTCTCTCTATTGTTGTTGTCCATTTGAAACTTGTGGAAACAGAAAGAAAGAAACGTGGACTCATCTTCTCCATACACGTGTACCACTATTATCTTTTGCCCTACTTCGCTCCAACCACATTTTAAATGTTTGGTCCTCAATCTTCCCACCTTCAATGCCCCACTCCACTCCTCTCACCCAAATCCATCATCAACTCAAAATATCTTCAAGTTCTTTCTAAACCATTATTCTTTACTTTTTTATATGTATTTCTATATATATATAACATCTCTGTTAATACGAAAACCTTTTTTCTCATTCATACAGATACAGTTTTGTGAAGAAGAGTATGAGGTTTAAGTAGAGTAGAATATAGAGATGGGGCCTACAATGGCGGACTTTTATTTGCCGCGTAAAATATCGGAAAGCAGAGTCCTCTTTCTATTACGCCGTATATATAGCAGTTATACCTGTTCCAATTTCCAACACCCCTCTTTCCCCATTTATTCCCTCTCTCTCTCTCTCTCTCTCAACAAAAATTCTCACTTCCAAAAAACCCCTCTTCACCCAATCGCTTCTACATCCTTGAAATTGGAGATCAGATCTGGATTTGTTCCTTTCACTATGAAGAAACCAGGCTTCTTAGCAGCCTCCATGGCCGCCGCTTCCGCCATCACTGGCACCAATCTCAAAAATCAACCTTCTCTCCAGGTAAAGAATTAGGAAAAACCTCTCTTACTTCAACTTCCGAGTTCCGATTGTAATTGATTCGTTGATATTTTGGTATAGGATCATGGATCATCGAGCAAACTCAATGAAGATTCGTCGCCGGAGAAGACAAACTGTTGCTCGGAGAAATTTGCGCCTCGGTTTGACGGATTGAGGTTTATAGAAACGCTGGTAACTGCTCATCGATGACAGGAAGCGTTTGGGAGGATTTGGTTTTCTTGTGGGTTAAGTTTGCATAGCATATCGATGTAGTGGTGGTGTGATTGGCTCCACAAAATAGCATTTAGCTGCTATTCTCAGTTTGCAAAGTACCAAACACTTAGAAACCATTCGATATCTTTTACTCCACTTTTTTAATTTTCATATTTTAATTAAACATGTAATCTAATAAAAATATTTGATTACTCATATCCTCTAAAATAAATCATACTGTTTGCTTAAAATAAAAGATAAAAGAATATTTTCTTGATGTTGTTTTTAGCTTTTAGAGCGTTACAAGGTTAACATATTCTAAATTTATGCTTTAAAATAAAATAAAGTTACGATAATTAGCAATCATAAATATGTGGTGAATTTTATTTTGTTAACATTATTTTTTGTTTCATCAAAATTATATTAGTTTTTTTATATTTTTATAGAATTTGTTGATCAACTGATCATTAATTTTGACGATATTCTCATTTATAGTTGATAATATTGCTTTAAAATAATATGATCCAAATTAGCTCATTTGATTTGGAGAGATAGAAACAATATATCCATTAAAACATTATTTGATTTAGCTTAGTTGACATAAGAGAAGACCATGTCAACATGTGATTCAAACTTTTGTCTGCCGCTTTTTCATCGTCACTCTCTCGTTTAAAAGTGAATCATATCATTTAATTGAAGATGAAATAGGTGACATCAGTAAAATTAATTTACTGACAAAGTGATCGGACAAAACATTCCATCGCTAGATATTTTTTCTTTCATTCGTTGGTAAAGTGCATGAGTTTCAATTACCGACCAATCAAGTTTCGACGGTTTTCTTTAGGTAATTTGTCGGTAACGATCATTAATGACAATAATTTTCATGGATGATACTTTTCTTTCTAGTGGTGTATGCACCGAACACATTTTCACCTTTATGGTGTATGCACCGAACACATTTTCTCTTTTCTGGTGTACACTTCACATATTGATTGAATCTAACTATTTTTTTAATTAATCTGGATACCCAATTTGTTATGCGAGCCGACTAATTACAGGGCGACCATCTGTTTTGTAGATTGTTCGGAGTTACCGCATTTGAACCTCCGTGGCCACAAGAGGATTTTTATTTCTTCTTGGATTTGAGCCTGAGACCTCTTGATACTTTTGATCTTTGAAGTCAAGCTCAAACCAATCAGATACCACTCTTGTGGTTAAAACCTAACTATTTTTTTGTACTATGAGTCAGATTCTACTTATTAATTCAAGATACATGCTTAATGGGTTATATGAATACTTTTTTTTAAAGTATATAATATTTATATACGACAAATGCAACAAATAAACTCACACACCCTCCTCACATTTGGTGAGGTTTGAACCCTTGACATCCTAGGAAGCCAAGGGCTATGATACCGCTAGGTCGAAGGCCCTTTGGTTATATGAATACCTTCTTTATGGTAAAATGATAAAAAATGACATATTGAAAAAATAGTCAATTACAAATATCTCGTAATATAATTCAAATAAATTTCTAACAATATAATTAAAACAAATTTCGAATGATATAATATGTTAATTAATATAAACAATATAGCAAAAAATATTATATATTGTAAAATTTGAATTTGTTAAAACAAAATTTAGAAAAAGTATATATTAATTAATGATCATAAATAACCATTACATATAATATGAACAACAATAAAATTGATTAATATTACATATCTTAATTAATTAATATTTTGTTTAAAATAATATTAATAATTTAATAAAATATTTTATTAAAATTATTTAATATTCTAATTATCTATAAAATAAAATAAATATAACTTTCAAAAAATAAAAGAATTTTATAATTCCAATCTATGTCTTAAATGCATGTTTTAGCAAGCAAATAGTCTAAGATTCTTGAATACAACAGCTATCATGGCAGTAGTAGTGTGCCTATTGTAAAGCAGGCAGAACCACCCTACTACATACTATTGGTCCATGGTGGGGTTGGTGTTATGAATCATCTACTAATCCCATTGTAATTTTAAGAAATCAGTCTGGATAAATTTAGTGGTTATAATTATTGTGGACGTTTAGAACTGAATCTTGAATCGATGAGATATTTCACCATATCCTCCAGGATCTCAACTACTACATCGCAATCCTTATGGTACAATTGCACCGGATAAGCACCTACCCAGTAAAATATTGGTAAACGGACCCTTACATAGTTACACTTGATGCTAATTGGACTTAATGGGCTACTTTGATCTCTGGGTCGGGATTGTTTCAAGAAAACGAAAGTGATATAGGCTTGGGATGTTGGAGAAGATAACACCTAGAGATGGCCAAGTTAGGCCCCCTAGGGGATTGGGAGCAGCTATGATCCGACGATCTGGGACTGGTTACACATATAAACAAGAGTGACTCCAATATCTATAAATTTGATTACAATTTATGGTATGTTTTTTCTTTGGTCGAGTGTTGATTCTAGAAGTACAAGATTGGTTAATATGTGTTGATGGCATAGAGTTTTACTCCAAAATCAAGAGGCTTAGAGTTACTTGTAGACCCCTTCTTTTGTGACTCCCTCAGTCTCATATATTTGCTCCCATTTCTTCATGCAAAGGACCTCATTACCAACCAAAACCATGTTGTGATGCCCTTGCAAAAATTGCCTGTCCTCACTTGGAAGAGATCAATGATCTCTCAAACACTTGTGCAATTGCTATGTTCGGAAACATTAACCACCACGGCCATTACCCTACCGGACTCAAGTATGACCTATCACTTTCAAAAATAACATCACTACTTAAATGGGACTGCAACATACCTACATGCTAGCTCCTACTGTAAATTATTGTTCATCCCCATTGTATATATATATAGGGGCTGGTTCAAATAGAAACCAACCATATGGTACAAACTATGTGAACTGATCTTGATCGTTCATTTTATCATCAAACGATTATTATTAAATGAAATTAAATAAACAATAATTTAATTAATGTATTAATTGATATGTGTATGAACAATTGTTTAAAGGGTAAATTGGTCAAACGGTCATTATTAAATGAGTATTAAAAAATAATCAATTAATCATTAAATTAATTGGGCTGCTTATGAACAATTGTTCACAGGGTATTTTGGTAATAAATCCTCACGCATCGTGAACCCGATATTCTCTAGCCGATTTGTAACCTACGATCGATTATGAACATATTCACAACTCATGTTCACATGTCGCCCCTATGCTCGTGTGAACAGCATCTGTGTCTTGCAATGTAAACACTATGTTCATATGTTCATATATGTTCACATGTCGGCCCTATGTTCGTGTGAACAACATCTGTGTCTTACAATGTAAACACTATGTTCATATGGTGTGATGTTTTTCAATGTCATACCGTATGACATCGTCACGGGTTCGTGTGAACAACGATTGTGTCTTTCAATGAAAACAAGTTGTTCATATGGTGAACATATATGAACATAGACTGCAAGAGATGCATAGATATAAACATTTTCAAAATCAAGGATCGTTGTGCATGTGTGCAGATATGAACATAGACTGCAAGCGTTTATCGTCTTCATTATTCTGACATTCTTTTACAATAGGATTCTCCATGTATCTTGAACGAAATGAAAATCTTGTACACTTGGACAACCAATTTCAATATATGTATAAAATCAATTGAAATGAATACCATGAACATGAAATAATAAAGAAATCATAAAAATCTCATGAACAATTAGATGTATCTTTTAAGATTTGTAACTCCCAATTAATTATTGGGGGTTACAAAAAGGTTGAATTACCAAATTACCCTTATCATTAATTTATAATTTAGATTTGAACCTGAAGTGAAGAAAGAATGTGATTGGTCAAGATCGGTTTCCATAGTTTATACCATATGATTGGTTTCTATTTGAACCAACCTATATATATATATATATATATATATATATATGCATATTACTCGTTATTTTTTGAGCCTTTTGAATCATTAATTAAAAAAAAAACAATATAGTTTATGCTGACAAAATACTATCGTATACACCTCAACTTCAACCTGTCCAATGGAATGTAGGATGCATTTTGCCATGAGGCAAAGCTTTATGGCTTTCTTGGCACATTCTTGTTGAATCTTGACCTGGGCAATTATAGTGTTTCCGCATTTTAGTTCAATGCCCAATCCCTTTTCTCTTTTACCAGATTTGTTGATTCGTCGATTACTAATTACGATTGCAAATCTTGTAATCCCTTCTCCTTAGTTCTCTAATTTGAAGATTGAACTCTCATACGCGGTTAGTCTCATTCATCTTTATTTTCCCGATAGCTAATTTTATGATTGAAGCACCAAGCACGACCCGTTTAATCTCACTCTTTATTGTTTTTTGTTTCTCTCATTCTTGTTTGACGAGCAACCTCACCTACATGTTGGTTGACTTCATCCATCGTGATATTAATTGTTCAGAATATTATAGCCCTTTAATAACACGCAAAAAAGTTGAGAGTTGAAAAAGAATTCAGCCCTAGACTCGAGCTTTGTCGGTTCTTGAGCATAAGGTAAACAACAACAGCTAGTATACGTCTATATGCTAATCTTTCAATTTAACGACTTATTAGAGAAAATTAATTATGAAGAACTTATTGAAGATTTAGTTTCGAAAAATGCTAGAAAGATTAAATAATTGTATTTAAGTGAATTTTATGTTACTTTGTCATTTTAATTTGTAATACTTTAAACATAATATATAGAGCAAATTATATGAAAATGTAATGTACTTTGATCTAATTCCTATTTTGAGAAACATATTTTTAAAATATTGATTTTGGTACTTGAAAAATGAAATCTCAAATATTTAGGTATCTCTTTCACCTAGTGACTTGAAAATGTTGATTTACATTAGGTTTTCCTGATATAATTTTAATTTTTTATTTTTTAAATTAAGGAAAAAAAAAATCCACAGTCACTTTGTTTTTTTGAACAAATATAATTTTTTTTAAATTAAACAAAAGTAATTCCATATCATAATTTTATTATAACTAAACAAAAACATTTAAAAAATGGTAAAAAAAAACCCTAAAACTAATCCAACCAAGTCGTGGCCTCCTTTTCATCTTCTTTCCGTACATCATCTTCTTCTTCTTCACATATGTTCCAATCCACCACCACCATTTGCTTCTAACTGCTTCAGATTCGGAGGAAGAAAAGAGACCAATCCGTGGCCAAACTACTCATCATCGATATCCTCTATCTTCTACTGTATAGAATTCAAATTGCCTTATGTTCTTTTAAGGTCGAGAATTCTTCTTTGTCTTTCAATGACTAACGCCAACTGATCTAATGTTATCATAAGATGCCCATGACGAACTCTTCTAATCACCTTCTGTTGTCGATTCTCCAATCTAAGATAACATCGATCTTGAATAACCCATATCATAATCGTAAATTTAGGGTTTTCACCTTTGTTTATGGCATATGAATCGTTTTATTTTTATTTTTCATTATTATATTTGTTCTAAGATTTTCTGAGATGATTGTTTTAGGTGAAAGGTTTTGTTCATGTTCGTGTTTTAGGTTGAAGGATATGTTTTTCATGTTCTTTGATATATAAAAGTGGTACAATCTTTATAGCTTTATGGTTTTTTTCTTGTTAAACTTGAATTTGTAAAATATATTATCTATAAATTTATTAAATTATAAATTTTATAATAAAAAATATTTGTATGCATAAAAAAGTCCACATCATTAGTCATGTCCATCAATAATATTGAATTGCATGTCATGTCATTTGACACATCAATATTGGTAACTTGTTAATGGCAAAACCGGTGACTTGTTCCGATCTCAGTCCTCGGTCGGGCCAGACCCATTTTTGCCATCTCTGCTTATAACTACAAAAAGCATTTAGTAACTGGTTAGGTAGATGAAACCTTTTGAATACTAAAACAAATTTTTTGTACCATTAAATTTCACGAATGAAACTGTTTCACCGTTTCATATACCGAACTCACGTGACTCCTTGTCATCTACAATGAGTTAGGTATATTCTAATAAATTATGAAATATAAAACATATTATAATCAACTAAAAATAATGGAACACTTTGAATACTAAAATAAATATTTTGTATCATTAAATCAATGAACGAAACTGTTTCATCGTTTATAGAACGAACTCACGTGACTGTCATTAAAGAAAGACCGATTGTCATGTGGTATTGAACAATGAAACATATAAAGAATGAAATGAAACAATTTTTAAAATTTTAATGAAAATTTTTGAAAACTGAATATTTTTTTATTTAATGAACGTTTTTCATGCATAAACGTTCCGAAATATTGTGAAATTGTTTGCTGGTCATTATTGGACATGAAATTAGTTTCATTACTTAATATACATATATTTTTTCAATGAAACGGAACACATATTTCATATTCTACTGCTTTTAAAATTCATATTTTTATAAAATATAATGGTAAAAAATAGGGTTAAATGCATGAAATATCATCTTACTTTCATAAAATATCTTATTATAGCATTCTACTTTTGCTTTTTTTATTACAGCAATGTACTTTTAAATTATTTTTTATTAAGGCATTATACTTTAAAAAATCTACCCATAATAGCAATGAGTAACCTGTTACCTTTTAAACCGGTTAACCCTTTGACTTTTTTGCTTGTGTGGCTTTAATGAGGTGATGTGAATGACACGTCATTTTGATGACTTAACTAAAATTAAAACAAAAACCTATTTCAAATTATTATTAATGATTTTCATTTTTTATTGCTATGATCTAAAAAAAATATTTTTTTTTCTTTTTCTTATTAAGTTGCATGCAAATTAAATATTCTTAGAGTAAAATATTTATTAAATAAATATGAAACATTATTTTCGAGATATATTTTGTTTGTAAAAAAAGTAACTTTTCCTATTTTATGTTGTTCAAATAAATATATATTTTTTAAAGTTCTCTTTAAAATATTAACGAAATAAATTGTTATCTACAATTTTTTAATATTGTTATATTAATAAATAATTCAAAGAAATCAAATTAATTTAATATATTTATACGTCAAGTWAAAAGTTTTTGAACAAATATAATATAWTMTTTAAAAGATAATATTTTTTGGTAAAAATGAACAATTCTTATTTTCCTTTTTTTTCAAAAAACACATATTTTTAAAAAAAATATTAGCGAGATAAGTTGTATTCTGCTAGTTTTATTGATATTGGTATATTAATGAATAATTTAGAATTTTTTTAATTCATTTAATACATTTATTAAATAACATGTAAAATATCTAAATATTAAAATTAAAATTACAGTGTTTAATAAGAACTAGTAGATGTTATGATAAAATAATTTTGAAAGTACAATAATGTAGTGAGAAAGTTACATCACTATAGTACATGTGGACAGCCTACGTGGACAATGAGGTGGTATGGAAATCTAGTATAATGAGTAAATTTAAATCAAAAGGTTACCCAATGCTATAATGGGTAAATTTTTCAAAGTACAATGTTCTAATAAAAAATAGTTTGAAAGTACATTGCTGTAATAAGAAAAACTGAAAGTACAATGCTATCATAAAGAAATTTATGAAAGTAGATTGTTATTTTGTGCATTTTGCCCGTAAAAAATAATAAAATATATTAATGGTAAAACATTTATATTAAGAAGAAATGATTTACCTCCTTCTATATGAAATGTTTCCATTATTATGTTACCAAAATTAACAGTATTTATTATCTTCCAAAATTAATCAATATACGATAAAATGACTATTAGACTCTTACTGATTAAAATTAAAGAAAAAAACGGAATTTTTCTATTGGTCGAAAGTGGTTTGCAACGTAACCCGCCTATATATATATATATATGTATGTATGCAGGCAGTATATATCATTGTATTGTATAACTAAATTAATATATTGTATATAAAATAGTAATGATAGTTAAATATCATATATATAATTAAAACGATTTGATATTTTATGGATTTTAAAGGTGACATAATGTTCAAACATTCAACACCCTCAATTAAAAGAGTACCATTAACACTCCCCTTTTCCTCTTTTTAGGTGGGTCTTTACCACAAAGGTTGATGAGAAAGGAGTAAAGGTGAAACTTAAAATCAAAAATCAGACATTTAAATTAAAAAAAATGATATTTGATCTCAACTGTTTTTTCCTCTAAGGAATTTGAACATCGGAAATTTTTTTTAACAGATATAAAAAAATGATAATACATTTCACGGATCGATTAGAAAAATAATTTATCTCTCTTAAACATTTAATTTTCTCACATATCTTCTATTTCTTTATTTTGGGTTAAAATTTTGAAAATTTGTTGTGACAAAAAGCTTCGATTAATTTCATAAGAACCTGAAACTAATGTTCAAGAAAATCTCTAGCAACCTAAAGGAGAGTTGCACTAGCGACCTATGAGAAAAAACTTCAAGGCTTGGCCATTATTTTTTAGTTTGACTTGTACTCTTGATGTGAATATCGAAGTATTTGCTATCAATGTGGTGGTTTTGAAGAAATCTGAGTTGACGTTGTTCTTAAAGCATATTTAGAGAACCACAAGGGTGGTGACTGATTGGTTTGAGCTTGGCTCCAAAGATCAAAAGTATCAGGAAGTCACAGGTTCAAATCCAAGGAGGAATAAAAATCCCCTTGTCGCCACGGAGGTTCTGATGCGGTGACTTCAGGCTATCTGCAAAGCAGGTGATCGCCCAAGGATTAGTAGGCTCGAATAGCGGATTGGATATCCAGGTTAATAAAAAAAAGCATATTTAGAGAACATGATTAGATTATATCAAATACGACATGAATTTAAAGGGTTATTCGCAATATCATTTAGAAGAAAATCCACACCATCATCTCTTTTTTCGACTTGTGTTTCAAATATCATATATCAAAGTCTATTACAAATACATCTTGTTTTATATAATAAGATAAAATACATTATCTTTAATCCCATTGTTTTATAAACACCCAATCACTATCGTCAAACGATCTATTAAATGGACTTACATAAAATCCTTGAGGTCGTACTAACCAATAGCAATATTCAACACCCCAATGGGCTTGAATGCACATATTTCTGATGTGGCGGTCAAATAAGGCTAAGGATTGAAATTTTGATCCCCACTAGAAATAGCTATAGAAAACGGTGCGGCCATCTAACCTCTCGCAAAACGACCAATTGTAATTTCCTTCAAATGGGATGGTATGATTTCCAAGATCATCATCTCCTGATTTAACAAGAGTAACTATATCATCAGATATATCACTCACAACGTAGACAATCCATTGTCTAGTACCTAAGCAAGCAGGAGTTACCCAAACAACTAAAGAAGATAGAATGACCACGAAAGTGAAGAGGCAACGCATTGCATAAAAAATTGTTTGAGAGAAACTTTAATTTCACAACTTAAATAGATTTTTTTTATCTTTTTTAAGAGGTGTAATATATATATATATATATATATATATATATATATAAAGAGATAGAGAGAGAGTAAATAAAAAAAACTTTAAAGATGTTACACACCTTACAAACTAATCTTGACCCTTGATATTATGTATTTTGAAATTTTTAGGTGGTTATCAAATTAGTTGCAGATAAGGTTGAGAGAAAATTATTGTCGCTAAGATCATTCATGACATAAAGTGTAATTAATTGCACACATAGACAAGGTAACATAAGTGAACAATATTTACAAAAGGTATTTTGGGAAAAGATTTTAGTTGTCTATTAATCGTCCATTAATGACAATGAGATGTTTTGTAACTGCCCATTAATAACAATGTAACTATCCGAGATTTAGTCTCGTCATGGAATCAAAACCAACAGCAAGATCCGTGACACCAGATTAATGACAAAAGTAAATATGTAATTTTCTTTTTTATGTAACTCCCATATCATTAACTGAGAGTTACAAAATCAAAATATCTCATAATATTTGTTAATTTATTATTGATCTTGTTTTTTTTAATAATATTGATTTTTCTATCTATAATGTTTTTGAATTTGTGATTGGTAGAAGATACCCGGTAATAAAGTTTTCGGTATCGTTCAAGCTATTATGGATAAATCCATTGTTAATACTGCAGAAACTATTGTTCACAAGTGTTCATATGTACATTAGATGCATATCTCAACATTGGCTTGCTCCTGAATGTGTCCATAATGAAGGAACTATTGTTCACAAGTTGTTCATATTGTGTTCATTTGTACACTAGTTGCATATCTCAATATTGGTTCGTTATCGAATGTGTTCATAATGAATGAATTATTGTTCACAAGTGATCATATTGTGTTTATATGTACAGTAGCTGCATATCTCAATATTGGCTCGCTCTTGAATGTTTATATTGTGTTTATACCTGTTTTTATTATTTATTTTCTTTCGTCTAGCAGCTATTTTTATTATGTTCATAAATGTTATGCAGTCCAAGTTCATATATATTGTCAGTTTTTGTTCGTATTTGACACAATTGTTTATATATATATATATATATGTGTGTGTGTGTGTGTGTGTGTGTATGTATGTATGTGTTCATATGGTTCTTACATTAACAAAAATCATTAGATTTTTTGATTTTGTAATTCCTAATTAATGATATGGGAGTTACATTAAAAAAAATTACATAAATACATTTTCCACTTAGTTCACATATGTTAAAATTGTAAATTTAAAAAATTAAAATTTTAATATGATAAATCACAACCGTTTATTGTAAAAATCAATGGTTAAGATTGGTTAATAAAGTTAATACAATAAACTTGGTTAACATTTGAACCTACCCCTATAAATTTATCTACTTATTTTGATATTTTTAAAATTGTATAATTTAAAAATTATTTATATGAGTAAATATTTATTTGATAATGAAAAGATATTTACAATACATTCATTTTATTTTTTATCAAGGATATAATCCCTCTTAATTAACCATTAATCTATACTATATTATAAAGTATTTGATAAAAACTCTTAAAAACATTTTTAATGTGTAAAGTACTGTTTATTGATGCATATTACTTAAAATTCAAGATTACAAGTAAATTGTACGTAAGTGATATGTGTTGAGAATTTAACACATAACGCGCTCTTTTTACGTCTTTTTAATTACAATAATTTCTTTTCATTCCTACTTTGAGTCCTTTTTCATTTATTTCTTTTTACTTTTGTTATTATGAAGCTAAATATTGTGGTTGACTTGATGACATGCAAAATTGAAGCTAATTAAGAGTTTTTGTGAAAACAGCAAATGCTACAGCATTGGTGCAGCGTTGACCTGGGTCTTACACGACTTTTTGGAGGGCTTAATGAACAAGACGCTGACTTTTTGAAGGTGGAGTATAGCTGTAAAATGACTGGATTTTTAGTAGAAAATCAGTTGTACTCTTTAGTTAAGCTTATGTACTCTTTAGTTAGRCTATTGTACTTTTTAGTTGAACTTTGGTTAAGGGTTGTACTTTTTAGTTAAACTTTTGTTGTAATGTAACTAGTGTTGGTAAACTTAGCCTYCAAGCTTAGTTCTTTTGTCTTTTAGTGCCCATTTTAGGTATAAATAGGAGGCTAATGTTACCATATTTCACACACTTTTAATCCATCATCCATTGGATTCTCTATAATCCTCCTTCTCTTTTCTCCCAACTTTTCTTTCTTTTGCTTTAAACCCTCTCCTAGGGTGTTCTTCAAGTTCTTTAAGATTTCAAGTTCATCTTCATCTTCTTCTTTATTTACTTTATTGTTTTTTATTTTCCCGTTATTTACTTTCCGTTATTTACATTCCGTTATTTATTTTCTCGTCATTTACATTCCGTCATTTATTTTTCGCTATTTACATTCTCGTCATTTATATTCCCGTCTTTTATTTTATCGTCATTTACATTTCCGTCATTTATTTTATCGTTATTTACTTTACGCAATTTACGTTTATGTCTTTATTTTCGTCATTTATTTTTTACTTTCCGTTAGGAGTAGCTAAGCTTTTATAGCTTGGGTGTGAGACGGAAATGTGAGATTTTTAAACCAAACGAAAGTAGCTAAGTGTTTCGTAAACGACGTTCCATTGTTTCATTCGAGTTTTTATAAAACCAAGCACACTTCTTGACGGGTTGATCACTTGAAAATGTTAAAGTGAGATGGACTTAGAGATAAGCCATCAATAAGCACGTCAACTTGGATGACATAAGAGGTAGACTTGAGAAAGTTGCCGACAAGGAGACTTGTCATTTATGTTTTCAAAACGTAACTCCCGACGGGTTGGTC
>NC_037542.1:11690161-11696658 GCF_001531365.2 Cynara cardunculus var. scolymus | reverse complement strand
TAGCATTGCTACAGCATTGGCTGCTGGAATTTGTGTTTGGGTCTCACCTTAAGTCTTACACCCTTGCTTATTTTATATATTCTGTATTCTGTTTTGGATAACCTTAAAATCAAACAAAAGTCTTCAAAATCGTCATCTGAAATCATCTCTTTCATTGGACTCTAATCTAACTTTGGCTACAATCTTTGTGGACGATAATCTGGTACTTGTACCACTTTATTACTTGGAAAGACGACGTTGGGCCGTATTGTATACTTGCTTTGTGGCCCAATTTCATTAGTCTGAAGGTGTGAAATATAACCGACCAGTAAGTACAACTTATTAAATCTTCATATTTGAATTCGTGTAGCTAATGACAGATAAACATAATCAAATACAAGATAATCATCTCATTTTAAATATAAAAAATCTAAAATATAATTAGGATAATCATTGAGTTCTAACAAAATACTTTATTATTATATTTATAAGAAAATTATATTATTAAACCAAATATAAATTACTTCGTTATTGAACCTAAATTAAATTATAATAAAAAATTAAATTAAAGAATTACACACAAATAGGAATTTTAAATAGTTAATTTGATATTAATATCGATATATTTTTGTCAAATTTTTGTGATATTTTCAAATTTATATTTTATTCCAAAATAAGAACATCATCGTTTTTTTCAAAATCACATAAGACCATATTATAACATCGAATGAGATAAAGAATAAAATAAACTATTAAAATCAAAATATATCTCGTTGCATTGCACAAGTAACCTTCTAGTTAAAATATATTAGTTTCACTAATTTATGTCAATCATACAATGTTTGATGAAATTTTAAACTATTTTGACTAATTACAATATTAGACCCGGAACGACACTAAAAATATAATAATTTGAAAAATAAATGAGATATTTATAAAAGACTTAAAAATGTAATCACTTTAATGAAAAGTAGTATTTCAAAAATTTTAGGTCATTTTAATATTTTTTAAAATGATATAATTAAAAGATTGTGAATAAAATAAAATAAAATAATTAATATCGTGCAATTCAGAGAGTCATAGTTATTTAAAAAAAATCCATTCTTATATATGTTTTTTAATAAATAAATTATTGAACTTTTAAAAATTGATTACTTGGATTATTTTAACCCAAAAAGATGCTACATATTATAGTTTGTCTGTCTCACAGATCAAATAAGTAGGAAAACGATTTTTAAGTCACGGTTTCCCTGATTTTAATCTATCCAAATAGTTGTTGAATAAATTTTTTTATAATACGTAAGGATTTAATAATAGTATTATTATATTGGATTTAATATGTAGTTTGGCAATATAAAAAAAATATTTTTTAATAAACAACTATTAAAAAGTTACGTTTAAGGATCGTTATTATATAATTATTAAGAAAAAGTAACGTTTTTAAAAAAATATTAAAAGAGAAAAGAAAATATATTTTTTTATAAAAATTATGATAAAAATAATATTTTTTGGTATTAATTTTTTATAGAATAAAAAATAATATTTATAATAGTATATATTTATAATTAAATAAGATAGTTAAATTAAATTAGTATAAAAAGAAAAAAAGACGACAAAAAGATAAAATATAAAAAAAAAAAACAAAAAAAAGAAATGATTACATAATTATAGAAATGCCATTGATACAAGATAGTTCCCCTTAAAAACAAGGAAAATTTTTAAAAAAATCCAATGGAATTTAGTGTTTGGAATGATTAAATCATTGGATATTCCAAAACTTGTTAAATAATTCTTTGGACATTCTAAAACTTGTTAGATACATTCTTATGTTCTATAAAACTAATTAACGTAGTAAATAATGGAAAAAAACATGAAAAAAGACAATGAATATTCATATTTTGAACGATAAAGTCCCTAAACATTTTTTGAAAAAAAAATACTTATATTATATAAAATAAAACAAATATACCAAAAAAATACTTATATTTAAAAAGATTATTGATGAAATTTATTTTAATAAAAAATAATAGATATATGTTAGTGATTTTTCAAATTAAAAATAAAATAAAAAAGGATTTCAAAAGGATTATTGATTATATTCATTTTTAATTAAAAATAAAATATATTATGTATATGTTTTTTTAAATTAACAAATGTGGAAGCAAAAAAGAAAATGAAAACACCGTTGCAATTAAAATTTTAAGCAACTAAAATGATACATAGATCTCAACAAGTGGAGAGAGAAATGAAAAATAAAATTCAGATTTACATAAAATCAATAATGCATCCTATTTTTTATGTAAAACATTAATATTCACATTAAAAGGTAAACAAACAAGCTCTTACCGTTTTGGTTTCTCAAGAATAACCAAAGAGTCTTATCCTATAACTTTAATAATTTAATTTTAAAATATATTTATTATAATTTTAGTTAATGATGAAAAAATGTTAATTATAAAATATAAACGGGTTGGGTGGACATGTCCATATATATATTTACATTGTCCATGTCTGCCCGTTAATTTTAACAAACAAACCCGGACCCGTTCATTTTCTCGATAATGATTGTCCAAGCCCGTATTTTTAGCAGGATAGATGAGCTGGATTTAACGGGTCATCCCACCGATGAACAACTCTATGTGAGACCAACCTTTTTCAATGAGATCTATGAGACCACATTTTTTACTTGAAATTTCACAGCAAAACATTGTAAAAATAAAAAGAATCTGAACCTTCATAACAAAAACACCATCAAAGGTTAGTTTCACAATATTTTACTCTAAAGCTTCAAGTGTAAAAAGGCAGTTTTATGGGTCTCATGAAAACAAGTTGGTCTCAAATGATCCTATATATATATATATATATATATATATATATTGGTTATTATACAATCATTTACATTTGTACAACCAATACAACTCAATCTCAACCGTCCATTTAATTTGATGAATATATGATTTCATAAATTTTTGATTGTTTATTAATATAAAGTATTGATCATTATTAATGAACCATATTCATCTTCCGTAAATATTTAAATCATAATAAATGAACTCTTATCATTTCCATAAATATCTCAATTAATTGGGTTGTATTGGTTGTATATGTATATATATATATATATATACACACACACTAGTGAATCAATTTAAGGTTGAATGAACTAGTTTGATTCATTAAGAAAAGCTTCATTATCATGCTTCTATTTAGTTGTAAGAAATTACAAGCAAGCACGTATAGTATGATTCTATCTTTGATATTTATGTACATCATGTTTACAATTCATAACTGAACAATGTCTTTTTCCAATTAAAGATTCAGAGTGACCATGCATAAAATAACGAGTAATATGTATATGTGTGTGTGTATATATATATATATATACAATGGCGATGAAGTATAACATATTAACAGTGGGAGGTAGCATGTAGGTATGTTGCAGTGTTTCCTGCAGGGTAGATCATTTCTTACGGGCACTTGAGTCCTTTTTTGCCGTCGCTGCACATTCTAGCGAAAAGACCTGTAGGGTAATGGCCGTGGTAATTGATGTTACCAAACATAGCAATTGCACAATCGTTTGAGAGGTCATTGATCACATCCAAGTGAGGGCAAGCGATTCTTGCAAGGGCATCACAACATGGTTTCGGTTGGTAATGAGGTCCCTTGCAGTGGCTTGTCAAATCTGTATAGTTCTTGCGCTCAAAGTCAACCGGGCAAGCTGCAAATCATCAATCAATAGCTAACATTACCTTTTTTCTCCATGGAACCATTATAGCAAAGACGAGAAAGAGGGGATGGAACATACGCTTAAGTGGTTTGTCGTTTGACACATGAGATTCAAGCATCTTATCAACTGATCAAGTAAAGAAAATCACAAAAAGGAAAAACATCAATGAATGTATACGTGGATGGGTAGGATAGAAACAAAAAAGCGAGATGAATCGTTACATGAAATCGATGAAGAAAAGGCCAAAGAAGCAGCGGCCAAGAGGAAGAAGAGAACGAAATGCACAACTCTGTGTGAGGCCATTGTTCCCTTCTTCTGCGGATATCAATTTTTGGTGGGTATGTGACCTGTTTCTTTTGCCTTCCTAATTACGATTTTGATTTCTTAGCTTATATCACTCATTATATATATACTTGCATTTGGAGAAGAAACGGAAGCAAATATCGGAGAGAGAAAAGGGTCTACAAATCGTCCTTAGCCTCATGATTTTAGATTTAAACTCTTGATGAAAAATGAAAACGTATCAACCAACCACGTAGTTTTTCAACCGGTATTAATCCCATATAAATAACGGATGGTATTTTCCCCTTATAAATTTACCTAAAGTGTTTGTTAAACATCGTTATCGTGGCCTAACAAAAAAAAAAAAATTCTAGTTTGCATCCATCTATGCATGGATGGTAAGCCCTAAACAAATAAGGTGTTGAAGTTTTCTACTCGGTTAGAATTAACGCAAGGATTCTGTTTGGCTAGACTTAACTTAAAATATTGACTATACAATTTGATGTGATATAAGTGTGATAATCATGTGATGATCAACCTATTACAGTAACATGCAATTCAAATTGGGATGTTTATAAATTCTCAATTACAAAACTACTATAACATTAAACTCAAATTAACATGTACCAATAACTATAAATCGACTAAAAATGTTGACATTCACAATTTCATGTACCTTTTATCACATGTGATAAAGAAAACCCATATCATTATAGTACTGACGATAACACAATCGATTTAGGGAAAAAAAAACTATGAAGTAGTTATCACACTATTATTGAACTTTCATCATTATCAACAGAACTATCTTCATATAATTTCGAATTGGGATGTTTATAACATGTGATAAACATCAAAATTCTTAATTACTAACCTACAACATTCAAATCCTTCATTTTAGGTCAAAAAAAAGGATACTATGAACCCATGGGAAGAAAATGATAGCAGAAAGTGATACAATGAACTTGATCAATCTCAACAAAAAAAAGATGAGATAATTCTAATTAATTAAAATAAGATAAAAATTATAAAAATACTTGATTACATTACCGTCCTTATTGACTTATTTATATTTAATATAATTTAAATTATTGATGTAAAATTTTTAAATTAATAGGTTGTTCTCGCATTATCGTAAATCACAAACGTTCTCGTTTGAACCTATATATATAATTCCTTACATTATATATTTTATAAAAAAATATTCTATCATTATTAATATGGGTAAAATGCACAAAATAACAATCTACTTTCATAAATTTATTTATTATAGCATTGTAATTCTAGTTTTTCTTATTATAACAATGTACTTTCAAACTATTTTTTATTAGGACATTGTACTTTAAAAAATTTACCCATTATAGCATTGGGTAACCTTTTGATTTAAATTTACCCATTATACTAGGTTTTCATGCCACCTCATTGTCCATATAGGTTGTCCACATGTACTATAGCGATGTGACTTTCTTACTACATCATTGTACTTTCAAAATTATTTTATTATAACATATACTAGTTTTTATTAAACATTGTATTTTTTATTTTTATTTTAATATTTAAATTTTTTTACATGTTATTCATTAATATACCAATATTAATAAAATTAGTAGAACATAACTTATTTCGCTGATATTTTAAAAAAATATGTGTTTTTTGAAAAAAAAAGAAATAAGAATTGTTCCTTTTTTACCAAAAAAAAATATTTTTTAAAGAATATATTATATTTGTTCAAAATTGAATTATTTATCAATATAACAATATTAAAAAATTGTAGATCACAATTTATTTCGTTAACATTTTAAAGAAAACTTTAAAATATATGTATTTATTTGAACAACATAAAATAAGAAGTGTTACATTTTTTACAAATAAAATATATCTCGAAAATAATGTTTCATATTTATTTAATAAATATTTTACTCTATAATATTTAATTTGCATGCAACTTAATAAGAAAAAGTAAAAAAAATTAAATGTTTTTTTAGATCATAACAATGAATAATGAAAATCACTAATAATAATTTGAAATAGGTTTTTATTTTTATTTTAGTTAAGTTATGAAAACGATGTGTCATCCACATCATCTCATTAAAGCCACATAAGCAAAAAAAGTCAAGGGGTTAACCGGTTTAAAAGGTAACAGGTTACCCATTGTTATTATGGGTAGATTTTTTAAAGTGCGATGCTTTAATAAAAATAATTTGAAAGTACATTGATGTAATAAGAAAAAACAAAAGTAGAATGCTATAATAAAAAAATTTATGAAAGTAAGTTGTTATTTCATGGATTTATATTTATTATTATTATTTTTATTTTATATATCAATATACATATATATATATATTATCGTTTATATATTATTATATAACTATTATATATATATATATATATATATATATATGTTTTTAGAGGAGTGATCATATGAAAACCGCCCTCATTTGTGTAAACCGTGCAAACCACCTTCATCTGTCGATTTCATTGTTTAATCTTATGAAATTTTTTCATGAAA
>NC_037542.1:11672994-11689981 GCF_001531365.2 Cynara cardunculus var. scolymus | reverse complement strand
TGTATTTCTCTAAAATTAAAATAATGAAGATGATAATATCTATGATTAACACCATCCACAATAAAAATGATTAATCAACCTCTCATAATTACAAAAAAATGAACTAAATGAAAAAATTATGATTGGTTGAATGCGGTTTGCACGGTTTGTACAAATTGAGTGGTTTGCATTTGATCGCTCCCCTATGTTTTTAAGTATATATATATATATGTATATTCGCATCCACATATATTATTATTATATACATAAGCATGAGTATTATAAATTTAAAGTCTGTTCAGATATTAACCAAGTTTATTGTGTTAACCATTTTCAACCAATGACAATCTATCTTATATACAGGTTCATATTCATCTTATATTTAATGACAAAGGTAAATATGTAATTTTCTTTTTATGTAACTCCCATATCATTAATTGGGAGTTACAAAATCAAAAAATCCCATGATTTTTGTTAATTTATTATTGATCTTGATTTTTTTTTATAATATCGATTTTTCTAACTATAATATTTTTAAATTTGTGATTGGTAGAGGAGATCCGGTAGTAAAATTTTCGGTATCGTTCAAGCTATTATGAATAAATCCATTGTTCATAATGAATGAACTATTATTCACAAGTGTTCATAATGAATGAACTATTATTCACAAGTGTTCATAATGAATGAACTATTGTTTACAAGTGTTCATATTGTGTTCATATGTACACTAGCTGCATATCTCAACATTGGCTCGCTCTTGAATGTGTTCATTAATGAATGAACTATTGTTAATAAATTGTTCATATTGTGTTCATATGTACACTAGTTGCATATCTCAACATTGACTCGCTTCTGAATGTGTCCATAATGAAGGAACTATTGTTCACAAGTGTTCATATTGTGTTTATATGTATAGTAGCTGCATATCTCAATATTGGCTCGCTCCCAAATATGTTTATAATGAAGGAACTATTGTTCACAAGCTGTCATATTGTGTTCATACATGTTTTATTTATTTATTTATTTCCATTCGTGTAACAACTATTCTTATTATGTTCATATTGTGTTCATAAATGCTATGCAGTCCAAGTTCATATATATGTCAATATTTGTTAGTAGAGGAGTGATCATATGAAAACCGCCCTCATTTGTGTAAACCGTGCAAACCACCTTCATCTGTCGATTTCATTGTTTAATCTTATGAAATTTTTTCATGAAATTGTTTAATCTTGTGAAATTGTTTCATATAATACTTTTTTTGATGAAGTTGTTTCTTATATGGTTGTGAAATTGTTTCATATAATACTTAATGAAACTGTTTCATGTATTTCTCTAACATTAATGAAACTGTTTCATGTATTTCTCTAACATTAATGAAACTGTTTCATGTATTTCTCTAACATTAATGAAACTGTTTCATGTATTTCTCTAAAATTAAAATAATGAAGATGATAATATCTATGATTAACACCATCCACAATAAAAATGATTAATCAACCTCTCATAATTACAAAAAAAATGAACAAAATGAAAAATTATGATTGGTTGAATGCGGTTTGCACGGTTTGTACAAATTGAGTGGTTTGCATTTGATCGCTCCCCTTTGTTAGTATTTGACACAATTGTTCATATATATATATATATATATATATATATATGTATATATATATATGTGTATGTGTGTGTGTGTGTCTGTTCATATGGTTCTTACATTAACAAAAATCATGAGATTTTTTTTTTATTTTGTAACTCCCAATTAATGATATGGGAGTTACATAAAAAGAAAATTACGTAAATACCCTTTCCACTTAGTTCACATATGTTTATGAAATTTGTAAATTTAAAAAATTAAAATTTTAATATGATGAATCACAACCGTTTATTTTAAAAATCAATGGTCAAGATTGATTAACAAAGTTAACACAATAAACTTGGTTAACATTTAAACCAGCTCCTTGCGAGATTGGTGAGATCCATTTTAAATTATAAAAAATTACTTAAAAAAAATCTAATATAAATTAAAAACTTCTCTTTGACTCTCCTCCCACCTAATCTTTCTCTCATATCTCCCATATTCTTTCTCCCCTATCCTCCCATTATAACATACTAGAACTTGCTAATTTACGAGATATGTAAGATACAATTTAAATTAAAAAAATTTAATTAAAAAAATCTAAAATTTATAAAAATCTAATATAAATTAAAAAATTCTCTTTCTCTCTCCTTTCACCTATTTTTTCTCTCTTATATCTCATGTCTTCCCTCTTCCCTGTCATCACTCCATAACATACACATAGACACATACTAGAAATGAATGGTGAAACATTGTGAAAACTTTCTTAGAAATACTATTATATTTTGTAAACACACTATAAATTTACATAGATTTGGTATAACCGCAAAACATATTGTGAACACAAATTAAAAAAATAAAGTTAAATCTAAACATACCACTTATAAACATAATATGAACCTTGTGAACACCCTACTAAAAAATTTATTAAGTTTGTTTACATTGTGTACACGATGTGTATGTTAATACATTGATAGAAGAGAGAAAGATGAGAGAGAGAGAGAGATAAGTCCGGAAATTCCCTAAAAATGAATTATTATTTTTATTAAATAAATAACGATAATCATCTATTTAACCATCTCATGGATCTTACATATTTTTAAGTTCTCAAATGATTAAACTTAAATATATATAATTATGGAATTAATTAATTTTATTAATTAATGAGATGATTGCCGTTTTAGTATAGTCTTATGGAACACTACCATGAACCAAGTTTTGTACAACACAATGTAAGCACAAGCGCACCACACATTATGCATAGCGTGTGCACTCTGGAAAATGGTCGTGGGATGGCAATGTGCACACTGTCATTGCTCAAATGGATGTGGTTTGAATGGTGAGTAGAAGAATCTGAGTATGAGGTCGAAATCAGACGTCGGTGTTCTTTCATGGTGATTTCGAGATCTGGATTTAATGCACAAACAAGGTTGAGGGGGTAGATGGAGATGGAATGTGTAGTAGTCGGATGTGTGGTGACGGGAGAATGGTTGACAAATATGTGGAGTGTTTGCCAGATCTGTACATGTGCTCACTAGTAGTATAGTGTTTGCTAGAAAACATACGCGGGAGATTGATGTTCGCCAAAAAAACAGGGGCATAGAGAGGTTAGTGTTTGCCGGAAAGCATGGTCGAGGGGTTGGTGTTCACCGGAAAAGATAGGAGGATCATCTATATAAACAATGTTGGTTCCATAAAAACAAAAAATAAATAAAAAATAAAGGCAAAATTAGATATAAGTAGCAGAAGCAAAACCAATGTACAGCTACATCCCGATTGTCTATATCATCCTTACCACGATGTTAACAATCTATTGAATTTGAAACAGCAATGCAATCTTCTATATATTTTGGTAATACATGAATGAATGTTGAGAGATCGGAGTTACCGCTTACCTCTTCCTACCGCCACGTTCTCTCAAAGACAAAGAAAGCATTTCGCCTCCACCAACATTATAATATGCAAGAGATAAGTTGTCCTTGAGAAACCCAGCCTTCCCACTCAGTTTCTGTTTGTTTGCAGGCAGCTGAATCTCTCCAGCAATCTTCTCCTTTAAACTGCCAACCGTCTCAGACAACGACTGAACACTGATCTCCAATACTTGCCCTTTCAGATTTCCTTCATCAACATTTGGCACCGATACACTAATACGAACGGGTCCCTGTAATAAGCCACCCAACATAACTTTCAATTAATAAAACCAACTACTTATAATAGCAATCTACTAGCAAAAGAAAGAATACACAAATCTTAAAAACATGAGCTTTACAAAGCATACCGGATGTTGAGCCATGAACTGCTCCTCGGGGATAAGCAAAGAATCATCTAGTCTTTGCTTCTTTGGCTCAGGTTCTTCAGGAAGCGGAGGAGGAGCTTCCTCTGGTGGTGGTGGTGGTGGCGGCATTCCTTGAGGCATAGGTGGTGGAGGAACCATCGGCATGCCATGCTGGGGCATGGAAAGGGGAGCAAAAGGACGGGGTGCAAGCGGCGTGAACTGAGATCCTGGTGGTGGCGGCACCGGAATACTAGGTGGGTTGACGGACATAGACTGCTGCATTGGCGGTGGTGGTGGCCGATTCATCATGTAAGCTTGTTGTCCATAATTTATTTGCATCGGGGGTGGTGGCGGACGTAGTGGTGTAACCATTGATGGCGGCCTAGACGGAGGTGGCAGACCACCACTGGTTACAGTCGAGTATTGGGCGGCATTAGGCGGCACACGAGGAAGATTCAAGGCAAGCCCAGGTGGTGGAGGAAGTGGCCGAACTGATGGAACACCAGGTCTAGGAGGAGGAGCTGCAGGACCAGGAAGATTCCTTCCATCATTTACACCGTCAATTTGATCCTCTGCATTCTGGGACATAGCTTGAGTTGCAGTGCGGCCAATACTACCAGTGTGTCCATCCCAAATAACCTGTTTTGGCTGCTCATCGTTCTTCTTTTCGATTTCCGCCTTAACTGCATTCGAAACCTCTTCCTCTGTGGTCCCAAATATATCAGGACGGGTCCGTGCAAGGCCAACAATATTTCTGGAGATTTCGTCATCCTGGGCAAGCGTAGTCTCCCTAATCTTTGCAAACATTCTCTCCTTTTGTTCTTTGTACTTGGGATCAATAAGAGAAATACGCATATGCTCAGACATCTCGTTGACCGGAATAAGTTCACCCGTGATTGGCGAAACAACATATTTAGTCGGGTTTCTCTCTGCCGGAAGCCTATCCTCAGGCCTCTTCCAGTTCTTCACAATCCTCATTGGAGGTTCGTTTTCCTCCGGAATCACCCTCACATCCTTTGTATCATCACTGTTTTCATCAAGACTTGCCGCCCGCATACCTTCTTGAACAAGTTGTACCTCTTCTTCATCCATTTCCATTTCCACTTCTTTCCCAGGTTCAACAATCTCTTCCTCCTCCACAGCTGACATCTTGCTCCTCCTAATAACCTCCTCTAGAGTCATTGGAGGAGGTAAATCCTCATCTTCATCATCTGCAAAATCTATGGTCTCAACAACAACGAAATCATGCCAATCAATCATAGACATGAGTAGTCTTTCCTGTTCTATCTCATCCTCGGCTTTTTGCCTTGCCTGCTCCTGGGAACGCTCCCACTCGAGTCTGTGCAAACACCGTTCAAGTACAGTGGTCATATCAGTAACGCTTTTTTTCAGCTTATCTGTCAACCCTTTAGGTGGCATCAAGACTTTAGAGTAGGCATCCGCGAGTGATGTGAAGAACATAAACATACTGTGGGTGGGCTTCAAAAAGTGAAATTGAGGATTGTTATTCTCTCTACTAGTTAATCCAGTTAAAAAGGACTTGCCATTCCGTGCCACAAACTGTGCGGTAAGTTTAATAATGTCCAACTCCTCCCCTGTAATACCCTCTGGAAGCCGAATTGTGAACTGCTCAGCCTCTGGGGGATCCAGAACTTTCCGAATGGGTCTAAACTTTGCTGAGGGATCAGTCTTCTCAGTTGCATTATTGCCATCTGCAGGAGCAGCAGAAGGGGTTGACTCAGGAGCAGGTGCATCAGATTGCTGAGGTAAAAGAGATGGGGTTTGATTCTGAGTACGGAACTCAGACAGTCGATGCTGGTAATAGGCATGATAGGGATCTGAAGCATTCAAAAAATTGAACTTGGGATTTCCGGCATTGCTAACAATGATCCTTTTCTCAAACTCGGGTCCATTCTTTGCCACAAAACTTGCAGTTTTGTCCACTATCGTCCTGATGTCAGGGGGAGGGTGTATGATACCAATTGTTCTGGTGTGTGTGGCAATTGAAGCCGGGGTGGAATTTGACTTATTCTGATCATTCTCAGCCTCCTGCATATGCTCATCCTTGGGGTCATTCTGTACTTGAGATTGAGGCAGAGGACCCAGATCCCCATCGGTGGGTGGTGCTGGGAGGGGCAATATTGGCAATGATCCCAACATTTCTCTCTCAGGAGTCACTCCTCACAATCTAGTTTCAAAAATAGTCTACCATATTCTAGAACTTACCCTGCAAGGAAAAAATACAGTACATAGCTGACAACGCTTCCAGCATACATCATATGGATATATTTACAGAAGAAACAAGCAGGTTGGTATAAAAAGTTTAAAGAACAGTATTGAAAATGTAACAAGAACATAGTCTAGACATCATAACGTTCTTTTATTTGGTATAAATAGATTAAAG
Organism: Cynara cardunculus var. scolymus; assembly: GCF_001531365.2. Classification (NCBI taxonomy): domain Eukaryota; kingdom Viridiplantae; phylum Streptophyta; class Magnoliopsida; order Asterales; family Asteraceae; genus Cynara; species Cynara cardunculus. The sequence continues at coordinate 11,683,750 of NC_037542.1, read as the reverse complement.
ATGAAACACATAGCAGGCTTGTCAAGAAACCACAGTATATTTTGCTGCCTGAAGTCTACAACAAAATGTAACCTATACAATTAGATTAGAGATTTTTTTTCCTAAATCAACAGCAAAAGGGTCAAATTATCAGCACTACCAAGAGAAATCACCCAAGTTTCACAGAAAATATACAAATAGCCCTAATATATGAGTAAACCCAGAAATCAGCAGAAATTCAAAGATATAATAAAAGGAAAACCTACCTCTTTTCGTCGCCTTGCAGATCGAGATGAGAGATGGTGATCGTTGCAAAAATTACCACCGTTGGTTGCCGTGCAGATCCAGAGCAGAAGAAATCGAGAGAAACCGTATTTGGAGAGCGGCGATAATTTTTCAGGAATGAAATTTTAATTAAATGAGTAAACTACAATCTTGGTCCCTACGGTTTGTTAGTTATAACGGTTTACATCCACTTAATTTTGAAAAGAGACGATGGTCATCGTAATTTGTAAAAAACGTTCATATTTGATCCTTTCTCCGAACGACGGTTAAAAACCAGAGGGTATTTTAGTATTTTGTCATTTTCCTCACATTTAAAAAAATATTAATTAATCAATATAATAGATATTATACTAAATTATTGTCAATAATAACTAGTAAGTTTTCTCGTTGTTAAATTATTTCTTCTTATTGTTCCAGTCTCTTGTCGAACAAACAGATTTTGATTGTTTTCTTTATTTTATTTCCTTTTTGATCTAAGAGATTGGGCATATAGAGAAGTTTTGTTCTAACTTCTTATTTGTATACTTCGTATTATTGTATAAAACCATGTATTTGCTATAACTAAGTTAATTAATTAATTTATTTTTGTAGCACCAATGACATCACATCTCGACGCATTATGTGGAGCAATCATGACAGAGAAGATAGAGAATCAAGAGGAAAATAATACCGAGAGTGAAATTGGAGTTGGTGAAAGTGGAAGTCGAGTTACTTATTAATTAAAGGTTTCCAATATATTTTGAACAATGTATTTATTGTTGTTATGTTTTATTCAAACTTTGTACAATTTATTTATATTTGTGGTTGTGGTTGTGTTTTATTCATAAAATTAAATAGTTTAATTTTTTTTATTTTATTTAAAATTTAAAATTAAATCAGTTAACCCAAGTTCGACCCATTTATTTAATCAGATTGAGAAAGTCATAAACATGTCAACCAATTTAGATAATATGTAAGGTTGGGTTAAAATATCTCAACCCATTTATTTAAATAATTTGGATTGGGATTTTCAACTTGTTTGATAAATGGGTTAAACTCGAACCAAACCTAATTTGACCCATTACCACCCTTGGTATAAAAAGGTCTTACCATCCTCTTATTTTTGTTTAAACCTAAGAAAGGAATCGATGGATGAAATAAAGGATGGAGGAGGAATATGTTATGTATGATTTTAGAAGAAACTTTTCTTCTTTGAAAAACAAAATGTAAATTCAATTTTTTACAGAAAACAAAGACATTTATTTGATAAATGTATATAAATTTAACTTATAGAGTTTTGTTGACTATTCTTGTAATTGTTGTATCTGTAGAAAGAAGTTTTTCAAAGTTGAAACTGTTGAAATCCTATTTACACTCCACAATGATACAAGATAAACTTAACATACTTGTCTTGATCACAATCTTTTTGGATAACGTTGATTATGAAGAACTCATTGAAGATCTTGTTTCGATATTGTATCTGCCGGTAATATAATCCGTTAGAAATTTAATTTAATTTTTTAAATAATTATTTTTATTTTTTAAAATTCGCTGGAAATTTATTTTAAATTTTAAATCAGCCGGAATTTTTTTTAAATAATTTTCCAGTAAATATTTAAAATCTATAAATATTAAAAAAAAACTAAAATTAAATGCCGCTAAATATCATACATTAAACTAAAAAAATAAAGAATGTCCAATACAATTATCCCGACCAATTTAAAGTAGCACACAATTGTTAAAACTAAATTGTTCCAAACACACGGATATTCAACACGGTGGTGACGGGAAATGTTAAGATTGACTGAGTTGTCTAACCAAAACAGCCATATCTTCGAGTTGTTTATTCAGTCTCTCATCTAACCCCTGTCAACGCTCCTTCTCCTTCGCCTGCTGTCTCTCCACCTCCGCCTGCCGTCACTGCTCCTCTGCCCATCGAAGCTCCTCCTCCATCCTAAAACGCTGATATTCTTCCTTTAAATCTCTAAATTCGGTTCTTAAGGCTTCAATTTCTTATAAAATAAAGAAAACGTTATAATATTTAATATGTATTATAAACTAAATCGATAAACATCATCAAAGAAAAAGAGGCACACACCCGACTCTCTAAAGACGATGGACCACCCTGTGTGTAGTTCCTAGTGAAGACTCAATTGGGATCATGGTTGTACGCAAACCCAAATAGACGATCTTTCTTTCTTCCCCCAACCTCCCACAACTTTGTATCAACTCCCAAATAATATACATTAAAGCCCAATAGATCAATTAAGTCCAATACGATCAAATAAAGCCCAATATATTCATTAAATCCCAATAAAACTGATAAAGCTCAACTAACATCCATTAACGTCTAATACGACTAATTAAAGCCTAATAGATCAATTAAAGTCCAATACGATCAAATAAAGCCTAATATATCCATTAAATCTCAATAGAACTATTAAAGCCTAATACGATTAAATAAAACCCAATAGATACATTAAAGCCCAATAGATTCTTCAAAAATTCAATATAAAGCGTATAACGTGTTTGTGAGAAGACATGTATTGTATATGAGGATGTGCTGTGTATTGGGATTAACTAAGACCTGTTAAACCCAAATAAGACTTTTTTAATAATCTTTAAAGTCCAATAATAACAATGACCTTGGATAATATGTTTGTATATAAGTATGTATTGCATACATGTAAGTTGTGTGCTGGACTCGATAAAAGAATTATTATCCACGAATATTTGCAATATTTTTCATATATAAAAAACCAAAAGTATGAAAAATGAATATATATATATATAGTCCGCCGAAAATAATCCGTCGAAAATCCGCTGGAAACCAATATTTTTTTAACTCTTGAATAATTTATTATTTTAATACCGGTGGCTGCCGGTAATCCGTTAGAAATTTAAAAATAATAAATTTTAATTTTTAATTATTTTCCGATGCAATAACAGCGGACGTTAATATTGAAAAATTAATCAAAAATCCACCAGAAATCCGCTGATAACTTATTGTAATTAGAGTTAATAATTTCATAAAATTTAATTTGTAAAATCCGCCGAAAATAGTGTCGAAATATATTTACGGCGAAGGTCAACGAAAGTTGACTTTTTAGTTGTCTGCCGGAAATACGCCGATAATTTTCCGACGGACTTTTCCGCCAGAAATACCTAGTTTTCTAGTAGCGAACGTGTTATGACACGTTACAAACACGTTATGATGCATTATTTTATAAGGTGTGATGTTTTTTAATATATGACTTGAGAGATAAATGTTAATTATGTACCCGAAGTAAGACTTAAATACAAAAAGAAAAAATAAACTTTAAAGCTAAAACCCTAACTTAGTAAATACTTATTCCCGTTCCCATAAATGAAGAGTCGAATGCAAATTCTTTGAAATTTAAAGAAAGTAGTGAGTTAAAATTCAAGAGATTTAATCTCGATCTTGCAATTTTGATATCATTTTTATAAGTTCTATATATTTGGTATCAATTGTTCTTCTTTCTTTTTTAGTTTTGTCACTCTATATGAATTTAATTTGTTCTATATATTATTCAAAACACTAATTAACACACACACACACACACACAAAAGTGTTTGTGTATATGCCGCCTTAAAGCACGTCTTGAAAAACATCGTGACCTCGACTCAAGGTTTGACCTTACCATTACGCCATGCATCAGATTATTTAGAACCTTATTCTTAAGTACAATCATCTCACTCTACTAGATCCTTATGGCTGAAAATTATAAACCTCATTGTTTTATAACTTTTTCATTTACTTAAGTAAAGTTGCTTCATTTTTTTACCAACTAAGTTATTATAAAAAAAAATACATTAACAAAGGATAAAGTTTTTACCATCTAATCATTATTTACTGAAAATTAGTAACTCTTACTACAATTTATAGAAGTTTATATTTCATTATGAGCTGTTTAAACATTTTGAATATGATAAATTATATGAAAAAATAATGTATTTTAATTGTATTTTTATTTTAGGTAACGTACTTTTAAAACTTTTATTTTAATTTAGTACCTAAAATGTAAAATTTTAAATATTTAAATACACGGGTTACCATGTTGATGTGACGAGTGATGAGATAAAATTGGGTTGAATAACAAGTAATACTGAGTTGGATACCATATACTCACCACATCAGCATATATAGTAACCGGTTAATTATACTTCAACTGGTACCCAAGTACTTAAACATTTAAAATTTTACATCTTAAATACCAAAATTGAAGTTGTGAAAGTACGTCAGCAAAAATAAGAATCAAATAAAAGTACATTATATTTTTATACGATTTATTCTTTTGAATAACAAATCGATATTTCTATGTAAATAAAATATTAGAAAAGATAGAAGTATATTTAATTGGTAAAGAGAAGAGAAGATCAAGATGAAATTGAAACAACCCATATATTCCTAAATGTTTGTTTTTTACTTGGAGTAGGAGGAACATGTTCATGGGATGAGGATTGTGGTCGGTTTTTGATTCTTAATGATTCAGCTAAATACCAAGTACAGTACCTACTTGCACGACTCCACCATATTAAATATTATTCACTTTCATGCTGTAACATATGAAACAAAGAATAATTATATATATTACTTGTTACTTATTGATTTGTGCCTTTATATTTTACAAATTGTTTGACGAAGGTCTTTTCATACATATATACATATATATATATATATATATATATATATATATATATATATATATCGTTTAACATTTTATTAAGAAAAATAGAGAGAGACAAACCCATAACATCAATCAATAATTTATGTCGATGATAATTAATATTAAAGATTTATAAATTAAGGGAGATATTTGCAACAAGGTATGTACTAGGTCATGGTTGCTTGGTATGTGATCGATTGTAATGGAGTTACTGGTTGTTAATGAAATGTATTGGACTTTAAGGGGGTTTAGTGGCTCTTAATGAACAACATTGGTCTTTTTATAGGCATAATATGACTCTTACAGAACTTGATTAGGTTTATAACGGGTTTTGATGGGTCATAGGACTCGATGAATCTTAATGAACTATAATAGATTTCATGGACTTCAATGATTCTTAATGAACTTAATTGGGCTTTGATAGGTCGTATTGGACTTAATAGTTGTTAATGAATTGTATTGGGACTACATAAATTTCAGTGGCTATTAATAATTTGTATTCAACCTTGATTGGTTGTCATGTATGATAAAGAACTGTATTGAACCTTGATGGGTTGTAACACACTAACTACTCTTAAATGAACTTTATTGGACCTTATTGGGCTTTAGTGACTCTTAATGAATTGTATGCGACCTTTTATGAGCTTAAGTGACTCTTAATGAACTATATATTTCCTCAGATTAGCTACAAATTTTATCAATATTTGTTTTGGTTTCTAAATGCAGTATATAACTAAGTCTGTAGTAAAGCTGTAGAAATCTGTATATATTTGTCTCGGATTAGCTATTGATTTTATCAAGATTTGTTTTGATTTTTCAAAATGTAGAATATAACTAAGTTAGCAGCAAAGCCGTGTCAAATCTAGATATATTGTCTCAGATTAGCTACAGATTTTATCATGATTTATTTTGATTTTTTATTATCGAATATAATTAGATCTGCAGCTAAGCCATGACAAATCTAAATATATTTGTCTCGTATTAGCTACAGATTTTATCAAGATTTGTTTTAATTTTCTAAATCGAATATGATTAGATCTGTAGCAAAGTCGTGAAAAATCTAAAATATTTGTCTCGAATTAACTATGAATTTTACCAATATTTGTTTTTATTTTTTTAATATCGAATATAATTAGGTCTGTAGCAAAGCCGTGACAAATTCAAATATATTTGTCTCGGATTAACTAGAGATTTTATCAACATTTGTTTTGATTTTGTTAATATTGAACATATTTAGATTTGTAGCAAAGTTGTGACAAATGTAATTTTTAATTATTTAGCGATGGACAAACAACGAATCTTTAAACTCATCTTTTTATTTATTTAAAGAAATAAGTGTTTTCTTTCTTCGTCCATAATCCGTAGCACATATATATATTTTGCCACAGATTGGATCATACATACGTCGCAAAAAATGTGAGTAAAAATTTAAAAAGGTTAGTTTTGTAGCCGACAATTTAGTGAGGATCGTTTCATAGCAAATTATTACTCTTTGATGCTCAATTTTCTAGTAGTGATGGATTGTATCCCACATTGTAGAGTTTAAACCTTTAAAATTCAATGTTGAACTTGTTGGGTGTTGAGGCATCCATATCATTTTGATTCCCATATATTACCTTACATATAAAAGATCTAGCATGGGTCCAACTGGCTACTCAAGATTTTGGTGTTTATTGAGAATAATATATAGATTTTGAATTTAAATCCCAAGTTGTGAAAGTTGTCCTATGAAGTATATTCATGAACAAGAACATAAGTTCTCATTATTGATATGATGTTCCCCAAAAAGTCAATAGGGGTTGGCCTCTTTGTAGCTAAGCATACAGATCGGTCTATCTTTCAATGCAAAAGACTTGACTCGACTAGCATATGGTTGCATATTCAACCGGTAGAAAAATAAGCCTATGATTCGGTGCATTCAGTTATACATACAAATGCTAAGGATATATAATACTACAAATATTTGAATGCTCATAATCAAGATCCAATATATCAACTAGCTAGGCATTGTACGTGTAATCAAACTAGTAGCATTTGCTCAAAGAAAGTTAATATTTACTGTGTTTCTTTTTTTTGAAACAGGATTCATACATCTCATGATCTCATCCATGGGTAAGAAAATTATATGATTGAAAACCGTATCAATCTTTTTATCGATTGGTAATTGACGGGAGACACGATTATTTCTAAATTATGCAACGTATTTGGACAGAATCTTTGGTAAATCTTTACCAATTTGCATTTGCTTTTGGTTAAAATGAAGAGCTAGTTGCCATGCACACCATACAAATATATAACATTAAAGGACATAAAGACGATACTTGGCACATAGAATCATAGCCCTACAATAATTTAAGAAGTCTAAAAGCGTAAGCTCTCTTCATTATAAATAGCATCTACCCTTCCTTATAACATAGCCTCAACGTTTTTGGTTTTTCTCTAGAAACAAGTAAACACATAGTACATTCTCTCTCTCTCTCTCTCTCTATATATATATATATATATACACAATGTTGGGCAAGAAAATAGGGTTTGTCAGGAAACTGATCACCAAGAAGATTACCAGTCATGGTTATGAGCCATTGCATTACGAGTGTTTGTTAAGCAGTGATAATGATGACAAACAAGCATATCGGTCATGCACAAGTACCCCAAGAGGATGTATTGCACTGTATGTTGGAGAGGAGAGACGACGATTTGTGGTTCAAACAGCCCATCTTTCTCACCCTCTCTTCCAGATGTTATTAGAGAAAACAGCTGAAGAATTTGGGTTCGACCAGAAAGATAGGTTGGTGGTTCCATGCAGCGTTGATGTTTTTTTAGAGGTCGTAAGTTCTGTGAAATGCAACAATGGCAAGTTTGATTTAAGGTATTTGGTTGAAGAGACTTCCAACGTTATTTGAAAGAGAGAAGTTGCGTTTGTGACTCCATTTAGACCAAAAGTTTCAAAAAAATTTATATCATATATAATTTTTGTTGTCATCTAGCTATTAAAATACAAAAATATCATTACAAATGATATAATAAGCAATTTTAGCTTTTATATATATATATATATATATATATATATATGTGTGTGGGCGTGTAAATGTGTGTAGTTTTCTTGCACAAAGAACAATTACAAATGTTTGTATTTTAACACATACAAATGTTTTCTGCAACAAAAAACCACCAGTTTATTTTATCATAGGCAAAGCTTATTTGGTGATGAATTTCATCCTCATTCGTTACTTCCAACCAAGCACGCCTTAATTAGAGGTTGTTTTACCCTCAAAATGTTATGAGTGCTATATTATCATACTTTGTCGGTTCCAAGAAAATTATCTTTGCATTATTAGAAATTACAATGTTTTTTATTAGATTATCAGTTGCACGCTACTAATAATCACATGTTATTTGATTGGCGATTTTACGAGTTCTCTAAATTTTATTAATTTTTATAGATTAGTATCAAAAGCTCTAAAACATGATTTTTATACCGATGGCATGGTTGGAGATATAATATCATTATATAATTTTAATGCAAAATGAAACATTGTAATTTTTAAATAGGAAATACTAGTATTCAAAAAGGCACAATATGACGCAAGACGCATCTCCGTCGTTACGAAATGACCCATATAATGTATCTGTAAAGCGTAGTCACAACATGGGGTCTTGAGGCACCATGGCGGGCTTTTTTGTAACACGTGATTTTTTTCCAATAATTTTTTTATATATTTTTGTGTTTTTATACTTTTAACTTTAAATTTTTTATTTTTATAGATCTAACTAATCATACCACTCACAGTTTCACAAATTTATAACCGTTACACACTCACGGTTATAAAGAAGTTGTAAAATTACCTTTCAAAGTTCTATTTTACATATTTAATCAAAAACTTATTTTTATAATAATAATACGAATGTGCATTTTTTAATATCATTATCTGATTAGATAATATATAGAAAATATATATCTATACATATAATTTTATAGATGACACACAAATTTATCGTCTTATGTCACGCCTTAAAAAATATCACGTCTTTTCTATGGCATGTAAGGCTTGAGGTCTGACCTCGCCGCCACGTCACACGCCTTTTTGAACCTTGGAAGATACTATATATAAAAATGGACCATGTATTATCTTATACTATGAAAAGATCAAACGTTATCAGTTTTACATTATAAAAATAAAAAAAACGTATCTATATTTCTGAAAAGAATATATACAGTGTTTATATGATTTGTCCTTTTTCATTATTTTGCTTTAAATTAAAGGGGAATGCATTGGGTGAATGGTGATTATTTAAATGCATGCATATATATATGTATATTCTTTTAATTGTCGATCCATACTGGATTTCAAAAGTATTTTGTTTGATTCATATTCATTGTTTACTTGCAATTAATAAGAAATATATAAAACGACACAACAAAGACACATATATGGTTTTATTAATTATTCACACAATAAAACAACAATTAATGTTGTCCTATCAAGACCTCAACAAATATTATACCATCAATGGTATGTATAGATTATTATGATACTTATAACCATCTTTTTTCTGAAAATATAATGCAACGAGTCGGTTTGTGATTTTTTCTTATTACTTTAATTTCTTTTTTTAAAATAAAATTAACGACGTTAACAAATAGTTATAGAACAAATTTGACTTTTAACATGTTATTATGGTCCGTTATTGACATTCCAACTGATGAAGTTCTTATAGTTTTGTAGCAGACGTTTGCACTATAATAAACTTCAAAACATTTGATGGAAGCAAGCTCCTGCTAGTTTAGCATGCAACGCATGCCAAACAAAGAGCATAAGTAGATGATACAAGAATTTCGGTAATGCATGATCACTACTAGAAAACCAGGTATCAGCGACGAATATCAGCGAGGAAAAGTTTCCCTCGCAGATCAGCGAGGGAAAGTTTCCCTCGCAGATCAGCGAGAGATCAGCGAGGGAAATGCCAAAAAACTCATTCCCTCGCTGTTCCCTCGCTGATCAGCGAGGTATCAGCGAGGGAAATGCCAAAAAACTCATTCCCTCGCTGATCCCTCGCTGATCTGCGAGGGAAATACCAAAAAAATCTTTCCTTCGCTGATCCCTAACTAATTTGCGAGGGAAATTTCTTCTACAAAATCCCTCGCTGATCCCTCACAAATCAGCGAGAGAAATGACAAAAATTCAGAATCCCTCGCTGATCCTCGCTGATTTGCGAGGGATCAGTGAGAGATTTTGTAGAAGAAATTTTCCTCGCAAATCAGCGAGGGATCAGCGAGGGAAATGACAAAAATTCAGAATCCCTCGCTGATCCCTCGCATATCAGCGAGGGATCAGCGAGGGAATGTGGATTTTTGTCATTTCCCCGCTGATCCCTCGCTGATTTGCGAGGGATTTTTCTATTTTTCCTATTTTCTCATTTTTATGTGTTATATGTACATATTTTTATATGTTGATATCGTATGTATGCATGTCATGTGTTGTTTGTGTGTGTGTGTGTGTATATATATATATATATATGTTGTGGTTGCTAACCGCGATATATGCATGTGTTATAAGTATATATACCCGTCGTGAGGGAAAATGATATACATTCACATATACACATACGTTTTTAAACATATATTCATCCATCCAATCGTGGTTAGCAACTAGTACACATGTATATATGTGTATATATAATTGACCGACGGGTATATATACATATAACACATACAACGTCGTGTAAATATATATGTATATAACACGGGCTAACGGGTATATATACTTATAACACATACATATATATATATATATATATATATACACACGATACCTAAATATAAA
>NC_037542.1:11669815-11671858 GCF_001531365.2 Cynara cardunculus var. scolymus | reverse complement strand
CTGAAAGTGTCCGTCGCAAATCCGTCGCTGATCCGTCGCTGATAGCATTACCTATGACTGTTTGACCGACGGAGTATTAGCGTCGGATCAGCGACGGAAAGCCCTTTCAGAGACTTATCAGCGAGGTAATTTTCCCTCGCTGATACCCAGCATTTTTGTAGTGATATGTCAAAGTTCAAATTTATAAATTTTAGGGAGTTAAAAGTGTGTTCATATATAATATATAATATAGAAAAGATTAAATTTTGAAAACTAAAAGCGACAAATTAGCTGACCCCAAGTCCCTTTCATAGATCCAACCTTTGGGGCACGATCATGCCAAAGTAAACGAAATATACAACTGGCGCGACATTGTGGCTTAAAGGGACACAGTTGTGCCATGTGCTAAACGCAACTCTCCTGTATTTTAGGATCTTATTGACCAGGGTAAGTGGTGACTCTTGCACTGTGATCATAAGGATCGCAAAGAAGTTTCTATTATAGTTGGATTGGAGAAGCGATTTATTTCAATCACAAATTCAAAGAGAAAAATCGGTAGAGAATTGCTTTGATAGTTTCATTTGAGAGTTCTGATTGACATAGTGATGATTTAGTTTTTGGAGATCCGCTATTTGGTTTCTCTTTTATGGGATCAATAAAATCTTTTTTTTCTTTGGTTTTTTCTTATATATATCGTAATTATCTCGGTTGTTCGATGCAAATTTGTTTCACATTGTTAATGTGTTTGTTGATAAAGATGACATTTCCCCGTTTGCTATATTTTGCGTAACATTTGATTAGTTGCGAAGTGATTTAAACCTACCAAACTAAACACTGCATTACTATTGTAGCATGTTTTTGACATGTTCTCAAATTTATTAGGATTGAACATTTTAAGCTAAATGTAGACCAGATGCCCAGACACTTGCATGTGATACTTCCATAATCCATGCACCAGTCGCCAAGGCATAACCGATATTCTTCTAAGTCAACATTTCTTTAAATACGCTACAGGAAAAGGACTTCGATCTGTTTGTATGTGTGTTTATATCATTCTTCCATAAAAAAAATACATATTTTGTATTTTATTTTTTTTAATATTACACGCATATATATGGGTGTAGAGATTTGTTAGAGATATGGCTGCAATATAAATATGTATAAACATATATATATATATATATACATAAATACAGAGACATATATGGTTGCATAATTATACTTGTGCAAATTTGTATTTTAGAAATTTGCAATTTATTAATCACCCAGTTTCACGCTCTCTCTTGAAACTGATATGATGGCATTCAATTGTGTTAAGTCTGATTTTTCATTTGATATGGTCCGGTTGGTCAGGAAACCTAGTTTATTTACTCCAGAGTTTCTTTTATGGAGAGAGAGACTTGGGATTACGTGTCTGTTTTTCTAAGACCCATAGGACCATTTTTTTATACTTGAAACTTCACAGTAAAACACTGTGATCAGTGTTTTTGCTGTGAAGGTTCAAACTTCTTTTATCTTAACAATGTTTTATTATGAAATTTCAAGTGTAAAAAAATGGTGTCACAGGTCTCACTTTCAAGCACGTGATCCCAACCTTATATATATAAAAGACGTCAAAACATGAATGCTAACGTGATGGATCATGCAAAATTAAATAAGAAGCAGATTTTGGTAGTCCAAGCACATCTATTATTAGAGGTACTGCAGTGAACTGAGAACATGTTAGGTGCTCAGCAACACATATAATGGCAGCAGTTAATAACTTCATCTTCTTCCGTGAAGAATTGAGACCCTACTCTACCTAGGCCCCGGCTAACCAAATTAACTAATATTCTTTTTCTTTTTCTTTTTTCTTCGAATTGAACACCAACATTTTTATTTTCTATTTTCTTCAATATATACAAAAAAAACTTCACTTTTTTATATAAATCTTCTGATTGTTGTTATAAAAATCAACTGCTTTAACCATATATATATATATATATATATACATACACACACATGCAAAATAGTATGAATAATCAAAAGGCCTTTGGCCTAGCGGTATCGTAGCTTTTGACCTTC
>NC_037542.1:11631966-11669005 GCF_001531365.2 Cynara cardunculus var. scolymus | reverse complement strand
ATATATATATATATATATACATATATATATCATATATCTTTACACGACATAGAAATGAGTGAGAATCCAATCATATTTGACAGCCAAACAAGATCTCTAGGGGGCACGGAGCAAAATTGGTGCAAAGCAGTGGCTGGTGGAACAGGGATTACAGCATTGGCACTCCAAGTTTCCAAGGAACCAAACATTCCACTTTTCAAAAAATCCCTTCAGAAAATCCAAAATGACCATCCCAGCCTCAACTCTGTGCTACACAAAAACGCCTCCAACGGTTCACCTTCCTTCATCATCAACCCTCCTATCCCTTCCATCCGCCTCAACATCATGACCATGTCCAAAACATCTGAACTCCTCCGAACCCTCATGAGCCGCGGCTCCAACAACTCTCTATCGCCGTTACATCTGATTCTTGAGCATGAACTCAACATCAACGAGTGGTCTGATATTACTGGCCGTTCGTTGTGCATGGGAGGCTTGCCCTTATGGTTTGCTAATGCATACACGTTGCCTGACCGCAAATGGGTGCTGGTGTTGAGGTTACACGCGGGGATATGTGACCGGACCACTGCGGTTTCGTTTCTTAAGGAGTTGAAGGAAGCGATGGGGGAGAAGGAGGGAGGGTATAAAGAGAAGGGAAATATGGGAATAGAGGAACTTATTCCTAGTGGGAAAACTAAGAAGACACTTTGGTCCCATGGGAAGGACATGATGGCATACTCGCTTAACTCCCTTAGGCTCACAAATTTGAAGTTTAAGGATGTCAAATCTCCTAGACATTCTGAGGTGGTGAGATTGAAGATGAACACTCAAGAAACTCATATGCTATTGACTGTAAGTCGTTAAACCTCAATCCTATTACTTGCTATGCTATGCATTACCTCTATTAATTAATTTCAGTAGGTCTAAAATATATGTTAAATGATCAATTATTGTAGTTGTATAGTTTGTAATCATCATTAAATGATAAGTATGCAATTCAGAGTCAAAATTTGCTGAGGTTAATGGGGAACCAGATTTTGAGCATCACATATAATATTTTTTTATGAAGATATCATAGCTATGTCATGTTATTACAATTACATTATACTTTTAGGTCAAGGGCGTAACTTACGTGTATAGTATAAGTTTCATTCTTGAATTTACTACAACAAAATCGGGTTTATAAGATTTTTAAAGTGTTTAAGTGTCTTAACATAGTGTGTTATAGAATTCAAGTTTATAGCACCAAAGAATAAAACATCTTATTTAAAAGTGTTATAATAAGTTTATAAGACGTTTTTGGACTTCGAAACAGATTTTTCAAGACATCTTTTAAATAAAGTGTCGTACTAGGTATTTTATAGGGTATTTTGAGAATTGTCCTATACTCATCTTTTAATAGGACACTTGTGTTTATATGGCATGTTACAAATAACGTTCTATAAAATAACTAATATAGCACTTTATTTAAAAAATGTCGTAAAATTTTTGTTACGACGTCCAAATGCATCCTATAAATTTATTGTAAGACTTTTAAATAGAAAATTTATTTTTTGTTCCTATAAACTTAATAAGATATCCTATTAGGACATTTGAGCACTTACAATATCCTATAAACTCAAACTCAATTATGTTGTAGTATATTATTGAAAAGTTTGGAAAAAAAACTATTTGAAAATCCATATATAAACTGAATTAACAGATTATTCATATAGGTTCACATATGTATATTCAAACTGATTGTAACAATGATTCCCATATCAACTTTCTTTTAACTTTCCGTTCTTATTTTTCACGATATTTAGTGTTCTTATTTGCATTGACCCCTACATATGTATATTCCACCTTGCGGTAGGCTAATGCATTCCTATATATGATTTAACTTACATCAACATCAAAACTCACTTTTAATATATGATTTAACTTGATTTTGATATTAAAAGAATGCAAATAACAATTCCCATATACCTGACACATATATGTAGATGATAAATGAGCGACTACTCGTTTCATTAGAATTGTAACCACCATCTCCAGAATACAGTAGTCACTGAGATCTTTAATTTAATCCACATGATTTATGTAGGGTTCTATAGACAGAAAATATAATGAGTAATAAATAGATACTGTAGTATATAGTAAAATCATTTTTCAGTACTGACACGGGCTACAAATTTAAATGGCTGAATTTCAAACAATGCCGACCATCCTTTATAAGGCTTTTTGATAGTTGTGTGTCGATATGTACTATTAATTAATGAATGCACCTTCATACTAATTTTATTCCTTTTTATAGTTTTTCAAGTAATTTATAAAATAAAAGAACTCTGAAAATAGAATATTTTATTAATTATTAGAAAAATATTTATCTATTAATATATATATATATATAATCATCATCGTTAAGATGTTGATTGATGTTTAAGTTTGTATTCAAATTCAAGATTGAGATTGTTATACCTATATATCTTTGCCTCTAATTAGTTTGTCTAATTTTGATAAATAGGGTTGCAAGTTGAGAGGAATCAAATTATGCGGCGTTTTAGCAGCTGCAATACTACTTGCGGCTTATTCATCCAAGCGCCACTCGAGTAACAACCACGGGAAAAAGTATGGGGTGATCTTCCTAAACGATTGCCGCTCCTATCTCCAACCATCTCTATCCATTCATGAATTTGGTATGCGAATTGTCATTTAGTTAAATTATATACGAATCCCCAAAATCAGTGAATACATATATTGCATACGAGAGAAAGCAAGCAAACATATATATAAAACCTTTATGGACATCAAGATCGGATTTAAAATTAATTTTATCATATACTTGAACTATAATAATTTTCTTTTGGAGGTCTAAAAACATAATGTCAAATAAATTATTATTCAACTTGTAATAAGACTAGCTAAATTTGTTTTCTCACTTATTTTGAATTTTAAAAAGAAAACCTAAATAAATTTTACGAATTTTTACATACATATACATATACATATACATATAATTGCTTGTTTTAGACCTTAAAGAATAACACGTGATGACGGATGAAATTTTTAATAAATAACTCTACCTGTATTACCAAACATCGTGCGGATAGGAATCAACATATCATAAATAAAACTATTCATTAAATGAGAAACAAAAATTCTTTACAAGTTGCATAACTATACTTTCATTTATTTACAAGTATGTTTTTATTTTTAAAGACTCTAAAAGTATGATTGTCTTTTTATACCAAAGTTGATATAAATAATAATAGTTTGAAATTAATTTTTGCATACATATCCTCTACATACATACATACATACATATATATATACATATATACAAGTGATATTTCTATTCTATATTTTTTAGGATTTTACCACTCTGCCATCTTGACAAGTCATGAAGTGAAAGGAGATGAAATCCTATGGAACTTGGCAACCATGATCTACATGGCTTTTGTGAACTCTAAAAACAACAATAAACATTTCTCAGATATGGCTGATTTGAACTTCCTCATGTCCAAAGCCATAGACAACCCTAGTTTGACACCATCGTCTTCATTGAGAACTTCATTGGTATCTATCTTTGAGGATCCTGTCATTGAGACATCAAGCGATGCTGAACGGGAACTTGGACTAGACGACTACATTGGGTGTGCCTCTGCTCACGGAGTAGGTCCATCCATTGCCATTTTTGATACTGTACGAGATGGACAATTGGATTGCGCTTGTGTTTACCCTGCACCATTACATTCAAGAGAACAGATGCAGGAATTGATTGCGAATATGAAGTTCAATCTTCTTGAGAGTTTCAAAATGGAGGAAAAGCTTGAAACTTAGAGTTGCATTGCTACAAATATGATATGCTACCTATTTTAATTATTACTCAAATTTATGTCAAACAAACGTATTAGACAATCTTTGTTGACGTATTGATCTTTTATGTACCAATGTTATGCATGATTCTATATTAATTAAAACTTGTCTTCATCCTTCACGGTTTCAAGTTATCTTTATTGATAGTTGTCTTTATAAATTCTAGAGTAAACTACGAATTTGGTCCATGTGATTTGTCGGTTATACACTTTTCGTACCTACAGTTTCAAAATTACAATATCGAGAAGAAGAGGGAAACAAGGGTGTTTAGAAAGAGAAGGGGGCGTTGGGACAATAGTGTCACCGGTAGAGAGATCGGGGTGTTTTGTTGAACCTTCACTTACAAAAATTTCTTCTCCTTTCTTTGTGGTATGTGTTTTTTATTGGGTTGATTTTTTGGTCAATTAATTTACACATTGTATAGGTATAAAGTAAACAAAATTGAAAAATAACACGAAAGATTATTTAAATTAACACGCTTGTTATCTAGAATTATTTGTTTCTTTGTGGCTTTTTGCAAAATCCATTTTTGGTAAGAATGTGGTTTTAAATATTTTACGGGTATTTACATAATTTGTTCATGGAAGATGAAAATCATCAAAGGCTCAAATTGGTAAATTAAAATGAAACGGTCGACAATACAACTGATTAGTGAATAACCAAAAAGTTTGACGTATGTAAATTCTATGGAGAATGAAAATATGAGTGTTTTGCTCTTCATTCGTTCACAACCAACATATCTATATATATATATATATATATATATATACATGCCCAAGCAAGGGGTTGTTCGTTAGTTTTACATTAAAGGGTTGTTTACCAAATATTCTATTAGATTTAGTATGGTTAATTAAGTTTGTTTGTCTTGATAAAAATATGTTATTATTAACTTTTTTTCCTGAATCAACAGTCTAGTCTAGATGATGAAAATTACCAATTCACCCTTCAATATAAATTAAACGTTGTTTGATAAATTGTTGTTTATCTTTTAAGCAAAAAGATATTTTTGAATCACAAGAATTATACTTGAACATTAAATATAAAATCACAAATTCATTGATAGAATCCAAACATTAAAACATACGAATGCATATCTTTATGAATATGAAAGTCATCTACTCGTGCATTCGTTTTTTCGACTAAAATCATATAGTTTCCCCTAAATTTCCATCTTAAATGCTTCACTTGCATCATAGTTTAACCAAACAAATGGATCATGTGTGCCATCAAATCACATTCAAGCAAGATATCATGAATTTGTCTGTATATGAGTTAAATTGTTTGTATGAATTAGACTAAATTGTTGATTGATTATAGTGCTGAATAAACAATCTAAATGACTATTTTACCCCTCAATATATATATATATATATATAATATAATAGTGATTAAAATAATTGTTTGATAAATATTTTTAAAGGTTGGTTTTAAATGAAAAAAATATGGATCTTTCAATTTATTATTAGTTTTAAACTATATTTTTTTGTCATCGAAGTTGTATAATTAGAGAAAGAAACCTCAATCCGTTCGTAAGCATTTGATCTCTTGTTTTTCTGGGTTTTCAAAGCTATCAGACAATAACTATTGCAGTTTGATTCACGGATGGGATATATATTTTTTCCATGTAATGAACTAAAAAATTTCCAGAAAATCTGAAGCATCCGTGTTCAAAGCTCACAGAGGGAAAGGAGAGGAACAAATAGGCTTCATTTTCTAAACAAGAGTCGATTTGAAATAAGTGTTGGTGATGAGTCGAGAGATGGAGATAGATAACAATATCAAATGAGCAACACTAATGAAGATGGACAACAACATCAAACGAGCAACACTAATGAAGATGGACAACAACATCAAATGAGCAATACTAACGGAGATGGAGAAGGAGAAACAGAGACATAAGTGCCTAGAATGATGGAGATGAAGATGGAGATGGACATCAAACGAGCAACATTAAATCAATCAAGTTGACAGTCAGAGAGAATAAAAAACACGACCGACCAACTATCTAATACTACATAGCTTCATCGAACATCGCTTTTTAGCTTTCTTTATGGAGATGGAGAAATAGAGACGGAGGTGTCTGGATCGATGGACAAAAGGAGGGACGGGGATGGGGATGGAGATGGAAATGGACATCAAACAACCAACACTAATGAAGATGGAAATGGAGAAGGAGAGAAATAGAGACAGATGTGTCTGTATTGATGGATAAAGAGAGGGAAAGCGATTACGAAAATGAAAATTGAAAGAGAGGGAAGGGAAGAAGGGGAATCAATGGGTGAAAAATGGTTTGAGTAATATATGACTATTTTTTCCCCTTATTGAGTAAGTTATTGTGTTACTGAATAAGCCACAACCGAACATATATACAGTTGCGAAGCCATTTGAGAACCAAAATGGGCCTGGGCACCCCCTATTTTTTTTTTTAAATATAGAAATCATCCTTTAATTTCAAACTCAAACGATCTTTTTTATGTGTTGTTTATCGGATCCCTTTATAAAATTTTACCTACTTAGCTATATATTTAGAATGAAAATACAAATGGGCTAATTACATAAATTTTTGGATATGAATTTTTACTCTTCTTTGATTTTTTGTCAACGCTTTTGTTTAATATTAATTTTAGTTAAATTTAACAGCCCTGGATATCCTGACTTATGTAATATCATTGTTTTTGGTATTTATATTTTAATTGGTGTTCCCCCTTATGTAAATTTCTGGCTCTGCCCCTGCACCTATGTATGGCTCATTGAATAAGTCATACAGACAATTAAGCCCGATAAGCCATTACCGAAAAGCCCTTGAGTCTTATATGAACATAAAGTTAAAATTGGTAGAAAATAAGAATGATACAATCTTATTTGACTACAAGAGGAGTCTAGGATACAAACAGATAGAGATGATTGTCACGAATAGATGGGGATGTTCGCAAGAAAAGGATAATTGTCTACTAAAATAAAACATGAAAATAAATTTTCATGTTCAACGACAACCGAACCATCATCATTAAATTCGATTGAAAATTCTAAAATACATGTACACTAAGTTGACGTATGTATTTTTTTATAAAACATCAATGCACCTATAGTACAACGTGTTGACCATGTTTCAATTCCCTTGGAATTAACTTAGAAACAATATATCAAAGGAGTAGCAACCAGGGGTGCTTATAAACCCAATGACCAACCCGACCAGCCCAACCTAATGTGAAATAACCCAATGTCTAATGAAGTTATAAAATTTCCTAATTGTATGTATTGGGTAGAAATTGCGTTACAGTCATTTGAAGTCAACTCAACCCAATGAACCTGATTACTTCATTGATTTAATATGATTGTTAAGTACTTATTAATATGTACATTAGACACTTAAGTTTTGTCATTTCTTCGGTTTCAGCTCTTAATTGCCACTTAAATCTGATTTAGCCAGACGTATTGTAATTCAAACCGTTTGTTTTTTTTTTTTCTTTTCTATACCCTTTTATCTTTAAAGTACTCTGAAAAATAAGTGGTAGCCACTCTTTTCTGGGCTCTCGATCTTTGTTCCGATTCCTTTAAAAGACCTGATGCTCTCGATCTCTACTGGCCACCATTAACAATCGAATCCAAACAAACACAACCCATGACCTAAAATCGAAGATTTGATCACCCATTTTCAAATTTTCAATCAGAATCAAAAACTAGGGAATACTCACCAATTTATATATCAAAACAAACCAAACCAAACCCAAATGGCAAAATGCAAGATCATCGATAGCAAATTTCCAAATTTCAACAAGAAATCATACAAAAATCATCACCTTATGTAGCTATTTGGGGGTGTATTCCTTAATTGAAAAGAAGAAGATACACACATAGAGAAATACAGAGAATTATGGGTGAAAAAAGTGGGGTTTGAATGTTGAGAGAAAGTAGGGTAACGTGGGTTAGCTGGAAGTGGTATTTATGATCAAGATTAATTTAGGGCACACACAATGGAGACAAATGGCAAATTGGAGAAGAAATAGCAGTGGTTCCAACCACGTGGCGTTGATAATGGTGACTTCAATCAATTTGCAGGTCGAGAGGTTTTGTATAGAAAGGGTTAGTAGACAATTTTAGTTTTAGGTAATGGTTGGTGTTATACCTAAAAACAGTATTATTGATTCATACTTTAAACTTCATATATAAAAATAAATAATAATTCAGATTTCAGAAAATTCAACATCATCTCTTATAAATTAGATTTCAGATTTTAACACCTTTCAAAAAAATAAATGTTATCTTACACTATCATGTATCCTCTTCATACATATATATTTTCAATATCTTCTCCATCTCTGTGTAACACCTTCGTATATATGTCTAATAAATTTGTACATATCTATGTAAATTAAGAAAAGTAATTGAGAGAAATATGGATAATCTATATTTAATGATTGATGATAAAAAAAAAATGAATTAAGTAGAGAAAACAAATATTCAAGGTGAAGATAATATTTTGATTTATCAAAGTATCAATTCGACCAACCATACAGTTTGAATAGGGTTGAGTAGTATTTTGGGTCGGGTTAGGTTAAGATTTTTCAAACTGTAAATATCATATTGGAATAGCTACATTGGATTGGTGTCTCAGGGGTTTGTAGCTCCTTTTCCTTTATTTGCTGGTAGGAATTAGAGTCTCGATAGCTCCTTGATATCGACGGTAAGAGGAGGAACATGCAGATTTTTTTCATCAACTATGCTTTTAGTGCCTAGCTCGAAGCTTCAGTGAAGTACACACGGTTTGTAGTTCGATTTGAACTTGGATTGAAGACTTTAAACCATTGACATAACGAGTAATTCTTTGACCTTTCTCTTCTCCAATTTCGTCAGATTGTCTAGAGTTGTGGTAATGGGCGCAGTCATCTAGCGAAATCTATTTTGGTAAAAGACTGTGGATCTGCCATGGTTAGTGAAAAAGATAGGTGAATCCTACTCTGATACATGCATCAGTAGGAAGTGTGGAAAGGATCGGCAAGCGTCTAAACCCTCGATGGTTGAGAATTATGAACAGTAAAACTCAAGAAATTCATGACAAATCTCTGAAAGAGAAAAGAACTTTTTAATGATCAATAATCTGAATAATAATGAAAATTAACATTACATCTTATTTATAATCTATAGTAGCCTCTAAGAGATGGCTATTAACTTAAATTCAAACTAATTCTAATCTAAAATGAAACTAATAAATTAATTAAAGATAAAAGGAAAAATGAATAGGATAGTTGTTGTGTAAGAGGATGTGGGTCTGTCAGAAGACATAGGAGACTAGCCCCACGGGTTTAGTCGCGAGAATACTCGCAAGAAGACAAACGGTGAGTCACATGGGAAAAGCGGTGGGACCTTTTGTTTGCTCCTTTTTGCAAAATTGACGGGGTCCTCAATCGTTCTTGCTAGCCTCTCTACATCACTGTGTGACCCAACAATTAATATAGAGAAGACCTGAAACAGTTGATGATATAAATTTGTTGGAACGTAAGGAGGGAGCATCAAATTCTGGTTTGCATTTGTCTAGTTTTCAATCTATATTTCGGTCGTAAATTTATCCGGCTGTCTATATATGTTTTTTGTATTTTGTGGTTTTCTGATCTCCCTTTAGTGTGCGTCTATTTTCACAAGTTTTTCTAAGTGTTCTTGGCTAGGACAGTACTTTGTTGTGTTTATGGTCACTGTCTCGCTATATATATATATATATATATATATATATATATTCTTGGGGCTTAGCTCGTCTTTTAGCTTCGTTTCTTCGTCTTTTTTTCCTCTCTGAAATCACAAAGTACATAAATTACAACATGGAAATATATAAATATCGTCTGGTTTATATATATCAATCATGTAGACGATCATGAAAAGGTAGCAAATTATGTTATACAACATGCAACCCTAGCTAGGTTTCAAGGTTTTCCTCCATTTTAATACCATCAACAAGAGTAATTTTCATATTAGCAATCAGTTCTTGCATCTGCTCCCTTGAATGAAGTGGTGAAGGGTAAACACAAACACAATCCAATTGTCCATCTACTATGGTATCGAAAATGGCAATGGACGGACCTACTCCATGAATCGAGGCACACCCGACATAGTCATCTAGAAAAATACCACGTCCCATCTCACTAGACGACTCGATCACAGGATCCTCGAACACAGATACCAATGAAGTTCTCAAAGAAGACTTGGGTGTCAAACTAGGGTTGTCTGCAGCCTTGGACATAAGGAAGTTCAAGTCAGCCATATCTGTGAAATGTTTGTTGTTGTTCTTAGAACTTACAAAAGACGTGTAGCTTCTTGTTGCCATGTCCCATAGGTTTTCTCCTCGTCTCACTTCTTGGATCGTGCTAATGGCAGAATGATAAAATCCTGAAAAACAAATGGGTAGAACAGTATATCATCACTTTATCCAATATATGATATGCATACCTATAAATTAATGAAGTCCTGGTCATTTTGTTAATATCAAATTGAATAAATGATAATTCGTATTTTCTGTTTTTGGTCACTGATTCATATTTGAGAAACAAGTGCATAAACATTTTATATTAGGAACCCGATAAAACCCATACACTAAATTGCGCTGCCCACAAGTATAGGGGGGAAAGATTGAACCCAGGGAAGATGGGTCATCCCTTTGCACCTCAACCAACCAGCACCACCCTTTTCATTAATATTTTATATTTGTTGGTATATCTTACCGAAAGAGCTTACCAAAATTATGACGAGATAGAGGTGGTTGGAGATGCGAACGACAATCGTTTAAAAAGACTACTCCATACTTTTTCCGGCTGTTTTTGTTAGCTCGACGTTTGGAGTTATAAACGGCAAGCAGTGTCGCAGCCACCATTACTCCACATAATTTTATTCCTCTTGACTTGCAACCCTATATGAAATAGACGAAATGATGAGTCGTAAGGATGGACATCAATATGTATCATACAATAAGTTATGGAAGTAAATCCTTGTGCGTTCACTTTTCCTAAAAACATGGATATTCAGACCAGTTTACGCCTATCTTAACTAATTCATGCATGGGGCCTTGAAGTTAACAGTCACGCAAACCCCTTTGATGACCAGACTTCAACCACTAACCAAATAGAGAACAAAATCCTAGGTCTTAATAGTTAAGCATCTCTCAACGGTAACCTGCAGGTGTGTTCACTTGTTTTCAGAAGATGATTGGTTTGTTACCGTTGATTTGGATGTCTTGAATTTGAATGATGCAAAGAAATTTATTGAATATATTTTAATACTACCGTCATGTCAATGCTAGAATGAACAAACATTTTGAAATTAAATGTAAATTTTCCTTGGATACTTTTGGTTTGACGGGAATGTTGTTAAGAGGTTTAGTTTTTGTCTAAGGTTTTAGAATCTTTAGTCTATTTAGTTTGTATGAAACTGAATTTCATTCTTTATAAAAACAAATTATAAATAATTTATATAAAAAAATTATAAATAATTTAATTACTTTTTATTTAATGATTATAACGAATCTATTGTTGTGGATGGAAATCGAACTTACAGCCAATAGCATATGAGTTTCTTGTGTGTTCATCTTAAATCTCACGACTTCAGAACGTAACGGACCTTTCACATCCTTAAACTTCAAATTGGTGAGCCGAAATGCGTTAACCGAGTAAGCCACCATGTCCTTCCCGTGTGCCCACATCGTCTTCTTCGCCTTCCCAATCGGAATAAATTCCTCTACCGCCACATTACCCTCTTCTCCATACCTTCCTCCCTCCCTCTCCCCCATCACTTCACTCAACTCCTTAATCAACGAAACCGCTGTCGTCCTATCACACACCGCCGTATGGAACCGCATCACCAGCAACCACTTCTCCTCCGGCAACGTGTACAAGTTAGCAAACCATAAGCACAACCCTCCGATGCACAACGACCGGCTGGTGGACCACTCGTTGATGTTAAGCTCATGCTCAAGGATCAAATGTAACGATGACAAAGACCCATTGGAGGCCCGGTTCGTGAGGGTTCGGAGAAGTTCTGAGGTTGTGGAGAGGCTCATGATGTTGAGTTGGAGGTGAGGGATCGGAGGGTTGATGACGAAACAGGCCGAGCCACCGGGGGTGGAGGTGTTTTTGTAAAGCATGGAGTTGAGGATTGGATGGTCATTCTGGATCTTGTGAAGGGCTTTTTTGAGAAGTGGGATATTTGGGTGTTTAGAGACTTGAAGTGCCAACGCGGTGATCCCTGTGCCACCGTCCACCGCCTTGCACCAATTTAGCTCAGTGCCTCCTAGCAATCTTGTGTTGCTCCAAGATTTTCTTGAATTTTCGTCCATTATTCTATCGTCATCTTCTAATAGTTATGAAGCATAAGTAGTACTTTTCTATGTTTTAGACGATTGTGATTGTATGATCGCTCTTTACATGTTGTGACCCAACTGTTCTTTTGTCATATCGAATTCATGAGTCCATTTTTCTCCCATGTTTTCAGCCGATCGATAACTTATTAAAATAATATGCAGCTAACTGACCATACTAGCATAGAATTTCTTTTACCTTTTTAGTAGCATAAAACACAAGAATGTGAACAAGTTGATTTAGCACTGCTTTTAATCTACCGGTAACCCAGTTACTGTGGGTCAATGACCTTCTGGTACAAGCGCCATTCTTGTATGACATTGGGAGTTCAAGAATAACAAACACATTCATACCATGAAATAGAACTATTATTATTGACCATGACTCGTAATTTTGTTGATTTTAAGCCAAACCAACCAGTTTTTCGCTGACTTCCCACAGCTTTCGAGCTTTCTCTGCATCACTGGCTTCTTGAGACAGCTGGTTCTCGAAGGAAGCAGAGTTCTTGTTCCAGCTCCAATACACACCCGATTTCGTTAGGCTTGAATCGCTTACTACCTGAAAGAAATCACAAAAAAACATTCATCAATGTATAAAAACACCTCCGATTTCGTCAGCATTCATCAATCTATATGCCTCCTGTGTTGTTGTTAATTAAGAGTTGTAAGTTAATTTGCTGACCTGGGCTAGACGTTTTCCGGCTTCCTCTTCTGAAACGTAGCCTTTCGTGATGTACATCTGGAAAGGAGGGAATAGAAGTCGAAACAAGGGGATGTGTTCCCTGAATAAACCGGTTGTAGCAATACAACCAGGGTACAAGGACGAAAAGGTAACTCCAGTTTCTTCATGGTATCGTCTGTGAAACTCTTGCATTGTTAGCATATTGCATACTTTGCTATCTTTGTAGGCCTTAGCACCATCGAATTCTCCCCCGTCGATCATAGCAGAACTGTTTAACCCGTTTAAGCCCCCGGCTAACCCTCTCAGGTCCCCCAGGTTAGCCTTTGGTGGCACGTTCCCAGCCAAAGTATTGGTGTTCCCTAAAATCAACCGAATTGATTCAAGTTGGTTCAATTCATGGTTCAAAGATTTGGACTTCAGTTTTGCTAAGAAATCATACCTGTTATGGAGCCAACAATGATGAGTCGTTTTTGCTGGTAATCTGATTTCTTGAGGTCTTCTAGCAACAATCTTGAGAGGAGAAAGTGGCCAAGATGGTTAGTCCCTACACTAAGTTCAAATCCATCGGCAGTGTAAGTGGGTTCTTTAGCCGTAGGCAAGTAGATGGCTGCATTGCACACAAGTGCGTCAAGGGGTCGACCAGAACGCCTATACGTGTCCACAAATTGGCGAACGCTTTCAAGCGAAGAAAGGTCAAGGTGCATAACGGTGTAGTTTTCCTTAGTAATGCCGACTGATTTAGCGGCCCTTTCTGCCTTCAGGAAGTTCCTACAAGCCATGATTACATGCCATTTTTCAGTATCGGCCAAAGCCTTTGCTGTGGCTAGACCAAGACCAGATGAGGCTCCTGTAATTATCACGTTGCCCTTCCTGAGTGTTTTCTTGCCATCTTCTGCGGCTTCAATGACGGATGGTGCCATGGTTGCTGTTTGTGCGCGGATTGGTCCCATCAATGACTTCCTTCTAAGCTCCTGTGATCAAGAATTGCATACCATTAGAAACATCAGTCTTGTTGATTATGGTTTCAGACTTCTGCACCACCACTTATCTTCAAGAACTGAAATAACTTCAGATATAAGCCTCTATTCCTCATGGGCATTCCAAATGCCACTCACTGCATTGCATTTTTGTACATATTTTTCAATCTGGTACAACTGTTGGAAGTTTTCATGACCCTTCCATAGTTCAATGGCCCAAAGATTAGGGTTTTAGTTAGTCCTCTTTTGAAGATATAACTGGGAGCTTCAAACATTTTGGTCCTCCTAATGCACCAGATAAATAAAGTTCATTCGGAACAACTTCTAATACACCAGATACAGATTCTAATGCATCAGGTAGAATACGACAATGCATGGGGCAGGTACTAACAGGAGAAACAAGAGGGGGATTACAAATTTACAATCCTCAAGTGGCTTTACTAAACCATGAATGCATCTATCAATTACTCGTTCATTTCATTATCAGTATCCATTCTACGAAAATCGACTCATTTGGTGTAAATTGACATGTAACTATCACCTCTTCGATACTTATTTTTTTCGTAAAATTAGGGAAAATGGAGCGAGTGTTGAAATTCAATCAACTACACAAGATGGAGGATCGATTCAAAAGAACCGGAATTGATATTGAAGCGCATGGGTTCAACTCGAACCATAAAAATTAAGAAGGAATGCGTACAAATAGACAGATCAGGCTCATCCTTTTATGTTGAGGTCGGCAAGTCTGTCCTCAAAGGAAAATAGGCCTGGCGAAGTGAAGCCATCAAACAATTCACATAAATCTCTACGAATTCAAGCTGAAATCACACATAAACACGTTACCTTTGTTCCAATCAAAAGAGAACTGAAATCCGATTTGACATTTTTTGAGAGAAAAGCTCCATTGAATGAACCCTCCTTGAGAGAAGAATTCAACTTCCCCTGCTTCACATTACGAAATCACCCATAGTTGAGACCACAATAAGAAAACAGGACCAATAATAATCCTTAAATTTGCAGTTTTACCTCCTTGTGAACGGAAATTGCAGATGGAAGAAGAGAAGCTGCTCGAAGAGCCATGGATTCCTGTTACAAAAAGCGTACCAATATTTCAGCGGAATGTATAACCTGTCGTTGTGGTTGATGTCTCTTGGTTGGGGACGATAAGGTTTATTGGGAAAAAGAGTGCCACGTTGGAATTCCGGTGGCCAATCAAATTTTGTTATTTGGATTTCTTGTTGATAACTTTCCCCCTTTCAAACTATGGGACGATGGTATTTAAATAATCCAAACCAATGTTTATCGTTTGAAATTTTTTATTCCAATCAACTTAGATTGTATTGATATTTTGATATATTAAAATATTATTCTAACCTTTAATACGTTGTTTTTATTCTGAATATTTTTTCATCATCATTTGGTATAATTTATCTATATTTCTTATATCGTAAATGTATCACATTCAACTACTTTTCTTAATTTGTATATATTTCTTCATATTTACAGAACATATATACAAAAAAGTTATACAGAGATGGAGAATAGATTGAAAATATATGTACATGAAGATGATACGTGATGGTGTAATTATCTAATGTGCATATAATAAGAACTTAACAATCATATTAAATCCAAGAAATACAAGAATATCGGTTCATCGGGTTAGGTTGGGTTCAAATGACCGTATAACCCATATGGTTTGAAGATTTTACAACTCAAAAATCAATGTGACGTTACAAATAAGATATTTTTATTTTCGAGTACATTATGTCAATAAATAGAATGAATCATAAACCCCCAATCTCAAATCCTACAAGAAGAACGATAAGTCTTTTATGTATTCAAATTTTGCAAAAACCCAAATCTCAAAACAACAATCCAAACCTTAAATCAGAAACCTTTTAATGCACAACAAGACTCAAGAATCTTTTCGTATATCCTTACAAACACACGATTCTCTTACATATAAAGAAGTTATATATTCAATGCTAATCTCGAGTTTCAGACGAAAACATTATATCCTTAAAAACCTGCAGCCTAACTTTCGTTGCTGAACCACATGTTTTCATCCACGTCAAAAGCCAAAGATCGTTTCACTGTGCGATTACCAGCCCCTGGTTGGATCCGATATCCATCATTAATGTCTAAAGATTCCATCTTTTCATCCATCATGTTGCAGCAATCCACATTTTCATCAACATACTCTTCTTCTTCTTCTTCCATCATATCACCCCATTTTTTCCTGCATTTTCTCGCTTCCCTCATCAAGGGTATTACAGACGTTTCACTGGATGCAGCTGGTAGTTTCACCTCAAGATCATTCTCTTCAGCAGGCTGCTCAATTTCTAATTTCCGAAAACACCCCCCTTTAGGATCTTCTTTGTTGCCTATTCGAGGTTGCGTAAATGATGTCCTAGGCATGTTCCTAGTCGGAAATGGAGAAAGATCGATTTTCTTGTATTCAAATTCTGCATCAGTCTGCATACTTCTACTGTTTCCTTTCTTGCCTTCCTCTCCACAATCTGTTGCTTTGTTTCTACTAAGAAACGAAGAAAATTTTGTGTTGTTTTCAGCATGAGACTTGCAGGATTCCAGTTCATGCATCACCTCAATCGCACGCTCATAAGATTTGGCATAAGATTCATGCATTTCTCTTGTTTTGTTTGCATTTTCAACGGTATTTAGCAGAAATTTAGCTTCTGTCATCTGGTTCATATACATCAAGCAAATGGCCAGATTACACTGCTTGTTCTTATCTGTCCCCAAATAAAGCGCTTTTCTGCAACATTAAGATTCAAATCTAATATTAGATGACAACCCCTGGTGCACCAAGCCCCTAAATATGTAAAGATGTGTTAAAAACACTTTAAAAAAGAGAATTATAGCTTGAATATACCTATATATCTCTTCTGCTAGTTTATAATTGTCTTGCTGCAAGTAAGCCCAGGCCAAGTTGCCCAATAACCTGGTAAAAAAAAGACTCAGAAAGATAAGAAACCATTAGGAATTCACATATCGTTGCAAAATAACAATTGTTTTACTGCAAATGGCAAGAAAACACAATAGTTCGCAAGAATGAGCGATTCCAGATAAATTGTGGGAATGTGAAGATGTTCATATTTCCAATTATAAGGGGTTGTTCTTTTTGTGATACTTGATGAGCATAGAAACTAGAACACAGGTGTTGTATACCTTGAATACTCTTGTCCCCTTGTGATTTGAATTTTCTTGCCTTGAGATCTGGCAAGCCTGGTTCTGTTCATCTTCTGCATTGTAGCACCCTCGATATCATTCAGTTTTGATTCGAGCAATTCTATCTGCTCCTCTAACCGTCCAGACCTCTGGTAAGATGAAATTAATCTTAATTCAAACACAAGTCTTATGGGTTATTGAAAACATCCCACTTCTAGCACTATTATTCGAATTCAAATATTGTTTTTGTTTGAATTGGGCAGAATTGTACCTTGTATAATTCAAGCATAATGTTGTCAAGAGACTCTTGTGCTTCAAATGGGCATAGATGACGAAAAGATTTGATAGCCTCAATTGCCTCATCGGATCGATTCAATTGTTTCATCGCTGCTGCCATGTCTTTCAAAGCACTATCGACGCGATCACCTGAATTTATGGCAGCCCAAAACAATGATACAGCTTTGCCTGGGTTCTTGTCTACCAACTGTCATGAAAAAACTTGAAAAGATCACCCAATTAACCCTCAATAAACCAAAAGTTCACAGATGGTCAAACATTTTAGAACAACTCCTCTCTCCAATCGCCATTCCCATTTCCCAGTTTAAATTTTGAGGTCAAATGAAGTAAATTTCAGCTTCAAATTCGTCATCTGTTCTTTAACTTATTTTGATATCTACATTCGAGTTTGTAAAATGGCTTTCTTGATTGATCGTGATCCATATTCCTGAAATGATAAAGTGTGCACAACTAATTTGAAGGTTAAAAATTTGGGGATTTTAGAAATTTATAGGAACAGAGTGCTTATGAAAAGAAATGAAACAAAAAAAACCGTTAAAAGAATTCCAACATTTGACGAAGAAAGAGAAGAATCTATAATCTGACCTGAACATGTTTGGCTCTGATGTAGGGAGAATCGCCGGCAGGGACTTTGCGGATGACATGCAAGAGACTAACATCATTGTTGGGGTGTGACGGATTCCGTTTGTTTTCAGACGCCGGCAGCAGCGGTTGCCTGATTGCAGATGGCGGAGAAGAATAGATACTGGAAGAACAGGTGCGATTCTTCTCCAGCTGAGTGGTGGAAAACGGAAACCCTTTTGGAGTGAAATTGTTGTGATCTTTGTTGGTCCACATTGTTGATCATCTAGTCATAGATCACCCACCCTTTCTTTATTGTTCTTGAAGGATCAAGAAGATGAGAGGGTTGAGTGAGTTGATGAGTAACGGGGCTTAGCAACGGTAATATCTCTTACCTTTTTATTAATCATGGCCTCAATTATGGTAAATATCTCAAAATCTTCAACATGGACCGTCGAAATTGAATTCGTTTGATTGAAATTATTTACAAAAACCCAAGAAATTTAAATTAAAGGGCCGTCTACCTAATCACTTACTGGGTAAGCGCTTACCCGTGAAATTCAACACTATCACTTAAAAGTGAAGAACAGTCCGATTCTCGCGTGACATTACAAGACAAAAACATAAGGAAATTACGACACGATTCAAATTGTATGTTAGAAATGCGTTTCGCTCGATTTTAACTTTGACTTCCCTTTTTGTCTCCAAAATACGTTTGAAGGAGACATGTATGCAAGAGATGAGAGATGGTTGCTTTCAAAACTGATGCATTTAACACTCACAAAGTTTTTCATGCAAAACAACATCATCCCAATGTTGTTCTTTCGAGTTGGTCCTTATCACGTTTACTGTGTTGTCCTAACCGCATTAACTCTAGTACCCTTGTTACAAAAATGTGACATCATTAAGTTTTCCTTTTTGGGTGAATTCGCCATTTTCCAATCATTTTTGTGGTCCATCTCTACATTCACATACGAATATTGGATCGTTATTTAATCGGGTTTTTAAACCTATCAGTATCGGTGTTGCAAAAAAACGAGCAACTCCCATTTAATGTTGGTCACTCTACCAAAGTGAATTTAAGCTCAGTAAAAGTGTGAAGTTGTGGTTCACCCTCTTTCATGTGAACCCTTTTCCACTTCCCTTTGCCTGTGACTTGCTTCAATACCACCTTTCTATAAATACATCCCTTCACCCATCCCTCTTTTTTCTAACATTTTCCTTTTAACTCAAACCATCGATCTAAATTCATAGGCTGGAATGAAGGGTTCAGTGTTTTTCTCTGTGCTTCTGCTTCTTCCGCTTTTCGTCTCCGCAAGGCATATCAGTTGGCAACATTCACGTACGTTATAAATTACCCTATCGTGCATCACTTGGTTGTACTGTACGATGTTTTTAATCTATTTTATGTCATGTGAAAACAGGTCATGGGCATCATCATCATCCGAGTGAAGTGACAACGGATGGGCATGGGGTGGCACCAGGGAAGCACAAAGTGGATACAGTTGCTGTGGCTGGGTCAAGGTTACCGGACTGTTCTCATGCATGTGGCTCGTGTTCACCGTGCAGACTGGTCATGGTTAGCTTCATATGTGCATCGATTGCAGAGGCTGAAACATGTCCTATGGCTTACAAATGCATGTGTAAAAACAAATCCTACCCTGTTCCTTAGCTAAACCCCACATCTCCTTTTCCATCTAAACGTTAAATACTCGCAAGATTTTGATTTTGATTTTGATCTCGTTTTTCTTACAATTTTCATGATGATAATCAGATTTCCTTTGTGTTATGAGTATATCTTTCTCATTTTTAGTATAAAAAATCCAAAATATACGTCTTAAAATTCATAAATAAATAAGGTCCACCACGAAAACACAATCTGGAAACCAGTTTTTGGGCCATAATAGGCGGAAGCAGAAAGAGGAAGGAACAAGATGGGAAGAAACTGTAATCTAACATGTAAAAAGATATATTGATCTATGAAGAAATGAGCCTGAAAGAGCAGCATCAAGGTTTAACTACAAAACTGCAACCAAAAACTGAATCTAACCTCATTTCACGGCATGGTGGTCAGCCATGGGAGTTGAAAGGAGAAGAATCTTGTGAAATCTAACTGTACAACCATTCAAGTCAAATAAACTAAGTATCCAAAAGGTTAAAGGCGGGCAAATCTCGTATTCTGTGGATGTCTTCCAGTGCAAGTTCTCTCTCCAATTGCGTCCGTGTAACCTGTAAAACTTCCTGTTTTTAAATAAGTAGCCGTCAGAGAGAAAGGAACAGTACAACAGATGACAATATATATACACACACATATATATAGGGAGAGACAGAGAGAGAGAGAGATTACGTTGAATTCCATGTAGGATGCATGCATAGCGAGCCACTGTGCATCCATCAATGCGAAAGCTATACAATAAAGAACATCAAAGGCTTCTTCATCCTCTGCAATCAAACACAAGAAAATGAATCCCGTTAAAATGTTTATCAAATGCAGATAGTTGAATGAAAAAGGGTTCGAGACCAGACTACACTACGGTCAACAGTAGAAACTTACCTCCCAATATTTTTACAAAATTGACACAGTGAAGACATCTAGGCTTAACTGCAAAATAGAATTCATCAAACAAGAGAAAATCATCTTGAATATATATACGTTCATCGTGTAAGATGGATTGAAGATGCAAACCTGAATATAACTCCAACATCTGAGTCAACATAAATGATACATTAATGCCAGCGACAGCAAAAGGATACTCCCATTGTGCCCTTATTCCACGTTGTTTGAATAGTAACCTACGAAAAGCAGTCTTCATTCGAAAACTTATTTCAATTAGTAAATCACTTGGTTTTTCAATTTGAATAATATCTAAAATTTGCAATGAAAAAAGAGAAAGTTGAATGACATTCAAGATTGAATATAATGCAAATCCAACTGACGTTTGTTCTAGCAGTAAAGGAACCATACTGGAAATGTTTTTGCGAAGAACAGCAAATTCTCAAGTGAAAGAAAACCACAACCCCTATAACAGACAACCTTAATCAGAATGAAGTAAAATATTGTCGGGTAATG
The DNA here is from genome assembly GCF_001531365.2 of Cynara cardunculus var. scolymus. Lineage (NCBI taxonomy): Eukaryota > Viridiplantae > Streptophyta > Magnoliopsida > Asterales > Asteraceae > Cynara > Cynara cardunculus. The sequence goes on along the minus strand of NC_037542.1, from coordinate 11,648,051 downwards.
AAATTGGTGGTGAATGAGGATCAAGAAAGGCTAGCTGTACCTAAAGTCGGTCGATGGATTAGCTCCTTGCCACCCCATTTCCTTCCATTGATCGGAGATCAATCCTTGAAGTGTAACATTTGGATACGCTAAATTCCACAGTTCTACAAGGGCTTTCTGTCAACAAAACAAAACAATTGCATCAAACAAGAAATAATGCCAAAATCAACCTCCAATAAGAAGAATGTGAAATAACAAATATGGCGCTGGTTAGTTTATCTAACAAATTCAATTGATTTCATTTCCTTATCCTTTTGAATCCCAAATTACTAACATCACTTTAACAGTATATTCCTAGTAATATGCATTTGGAACGAAACCATTTTGAAGTAGCATAGTTTAAAGGAGTTCATAACTGTTTGAAAAGAGAATACCATGATGGCGATAATAAACCAGTAAAAAACAACTTGTATGATATCTTGAGCTTTACCTAAGATGACTACTTGATTTTATCAATTAGAATAAAAGAAAATGAATGAGATAAAAGAAATATACTTGATGCTCAATGCAAGTCTCATCATAAGGCACATTTGTACGATCTTGAAGCCTCTGATATCTTGCTTCCTGTACAGAATTAAGTACAGGCAGATTAAGACGTTGCCCATTCCATTTTCCATGTCAATCCAGTCATATTTAATTTTCCCAAAGAAACCCAAAACTCGTGTTTTTCAACTGTTAGTTCTGTTATTCCCAAATGTGTATACTTGTGTTCATAAGTATATGGATATAAAACTGATCCAAGTTTTCAAGTGAGAAAATAGTTGGAACATATCAAGCATACCCGCCAGAACCAAATTCTAATTTTACTCAGATATTATACCTGAACAGGAGTCCACTTAAAATCAATGTATTTGTTACTTCCAGAGCGCTTGAGGCCTGTTCGGCTAAAGATTCCTCCAATCCATGTTCGTGGACCAACCATAGCAGTAGCTAAATCCAACAAATACCCAATATTAGAAAAAAAAATTACATGTTTTTAGGACCAATCATAGCAGCAGCTATCAAAATTTTGCAATGATCATTAATTAATACAACAAAGAAGTAACACATCATAATTCAAACAAGCATACATACACCTAGAGCTAGAGACAACAAAGAAATGGAAGGTGTAAAACAACATTCACTCACTAATACATTGAGCTAATATTGGTTTTCTGGTAAGAGTCTTATGTAACCATTCCAAAACGTTGCCCTTCTTGTGTCTCCAAGGATAATCATCTTCATCAACCTGATTCGTGAATGAAAACGTAAATGCACCAATGGATTAGTCACTGGCAACACAAGGAGTGGCTTTAGAGATAAAACACTAAGAATGGTCATATTATTATTTTTTATGACATAAAAATGACAACTTGAAAAGTGAGCTAAAATATTTTAGGATGACCTCCACTAGCACATTAGAACAGTGAAAATTAATCATCTAGCTTCTGTATATATGATGTGATCATCAAATATTACATCGGTGTTTTATAATTTAAAGGTATCATGGTAACATTAAACCATAGCAACTATATTTCACTAAATTTGAACAAAAGTGCATAGAGAGAAAACATGATGTGGGTCTGAAGTACGAGCAGGTAGAATTGTATACGAAGAACGAAGAGATAAACAGAGAGGTATACTCTGTGATGGGAAGAACAAGAAGGTATGCATTTTCTATGCCTTAATCTCATCAGTGAAAAAACAGAAAAAGAGAAATGGGTTGATCACTTTCTCCGACCCCTTTCTAAACGAAAAGGCAACAATTGGAAAAAATGCAATGTGGGTTCTGAAAAGCTAAAGAAAATGATAGTAAAAGCCCATGCTTTACCCTCAAAATTCAACCTCTCATCATACCAAACCAAACCAATTTCACTTTCCTCTAGGAGAATATAAAGAAACTCAATTACTGAAAGAAGAAAAGCATATAATAAACTAGAAACAGAGAATTAAATAGCGCAATCAAAGGGGTGTTCCCTTTGGCATGATTCTTTTCCAAAAAGGAAATGATGCCTGATGTAAGTTTATCAAAAGAGGAGGACCCAAGACAACAAAACATGTATAATAATGACCTAACAACAGCATAATATATCATTGATTGAATGCTTCAAAGGGAAGGGGAAAGGCATATGTGTATTGGGGCAAAAAGACAAAAAAGAAATAGATTAAATAAAACTGAGAAAACATAAATTGAATAAATGATTTGATGGAAGAAAACCAAAATCCAAAAAGAAAGAATACCTATTAAGTAATCAATTAATCTAAGAAGCCATGAAAATGCATTCTTGATTGAATACTTCTTAAAGGGAAACCGGAAAGGCATGTGTGTATGGGGCATAAGACAAAAAGAAACAAGATGCATATGGTAAATTAAGGCAAGAACACACAAAATGATTTACTGGTTGATTGAAGAAAGGTATATCTATATATATATATATATATATATACCTCTTAAAAGAAGAAGAAATGGAGATCCGTTGAGGGTGAAGATGAGAAGAAGGTGAGGGTGGTGGGGCCCTCTAGGGGAGAATGGTGGAGCCAGGGTTTGGGGTGGAGGAAGAAGATAGAAGAAGAAGAAGAAAGCCGAGTATGGCATCTGAGCTTTTGGGGAAACGGACCCAACCCCTGACGAGTAGAAAGCTCGAGGGAAGAGGCCTTCTGGACATGGTGTTCTGATAAAAACCAGACGTGTTTCTATAATCCCGCCTAATCTATAGCAACCCTCTTTCTCTCTCTTGCACTTGCTTTTTTGTGCTTCTCTTTTCCTTTTTCTTTTTCTCCCAAAATATTTACGTTTTTGGGTTCATTTCGGTTTTGATTTATGTCCCTATTTTTTATACAAATACAATTTTGTTATTATGGTTTGCGGTTCCTTTTCGTTTTAGTTCCTGGCACGAACTCCATTTGTAAAATCCCGTTAAACCAAATCACATGACTCACATGAGGGTGATTGGATTCGAGGACGTAATGATTGCTCGAACCACATCCTCTTGGATCACAACCGGATTGAAAGAGTTGGGATTCAAAAGATGTGTTCTTTCAACATTTTCTTGAGAATGGTATTGTTCTTTTCACTAAACCCGTATCAAATAGGGCTTTTCTTTCTTTCTTTGAATTTGGTTCAAACGGTTTTTGCTTTGAGTTTGATCTAGATTTAGAGTTTTTGACTTATATGTAATATACACTTTTGCAAATACGTTGCAATTATCCCCTTTATACGTGTTTATGTAATCTGGGTCTTTCAATTTGGTATCAGAGCGGTAGTTTAAGTGAACTGGATACTAGCGACGGTATCCGGACTTAAACCTTGTGTGGGTATCATGTAGTAAGTATGTTTTGATTTAAACGTGATATGAACTTAGGAGAAACCTAGGTGGGAATTGGGAATTTGTTATAGGATTCTATTTAATGTTATGTATACGTCGTAACTTTCAGAAAGATGGCCGACGGTGATGAAGCTAGTCACACCCCATCTAACGACAATGTAAGAGAAAATGCTCCACACCTGGATATTTATGATGATGAGGCACCGATGTCTCCTTGAAGCGAACGTTTAATGCAACGTATGACTTTATTAATTCAGCAAACGTTAGCCAACAACGACATGACGATAGAAAGTCTAAAGATGATAAAAGTAAAGGTAAGGAGAAAGAAACGGGTGACACCTCAAAACCCAAAACCGACTGAGTCTCTTTTAAAACCTTTCGTGGTAGCGGTGCTACTGAGTTCTTTGGGAAGGTTGATCCATTGGAGGCACTTGAATGGATATTGAATACTGAGAAGGTCTTTCACATCACCCGAGTGCTATGTGATGATAAAGTGAATTATGCCACGGTCATGTTCAAAAGTAGGGTCTTGATATGGTGGAATGCTACTTTTGCAGCTTTAGRTGAAACTGAAAAAGAAGGTATGCCTTRGGAGTCTTTCAAAACTCGTTTTAACAAGCAATATTGTCCAATTGATCTACAAAAACGATTGGAGAAGGAGTTTCTTGATCTTAATCAAGGAAAGATGTCAATGGTGGACTACGAGACCGAGTTCAATCATAAAGCACAGTTTGCCACACGTTTCTTGATTACAGAACAGGAACGTGTAGACCACTTTATAGACGGATTGCGATCAGAGATTCGAGATGTCGTCGCCAATCGTGACATTTCAGAGTTTAAGAAAGCGGTGGAATCTGCACAACGGCACAAACATGATTTGACCCACTCGGATCGTAATCCAGCTCCTCCAGCCAAGCGACCTCGAATTGAAGGTGCCATATCTGCACCAACACAACAATTTTCTAGGAATTTCAATCCGAGATACGCTCAATCCCAAGCTAGATCGCGACCTCAATCTTGGTCCCAAGCTTATAGCCTTCAGTCAAATGCTCATCCACCCTGTTCTACTTGTGGTAAGGCTCATCGGGGCCGATGCAACACTGTTCGCCCTGAAGTTAAATGTCATGGTTGTGGTGAAGTTGGACACGTGAGACCGAACTGCCTGAGGAGGGATATGACATGCTACTCATGTGGTGCTATAGGCCATCGTTAGAGAGAATGCCCTCGATCTAAACCTGAGGAAAGTAAGGCTTCTGTTTGCCGACCTTATACTAGTGGTGCTCCTCGTCAAAAGGAGGAGGTACCGCGCGTCCAGGCCAGAGCTTTTCAAATCACTGCTGAGGAASCTCGAGATAAACTGGATGTGGTTATGGGTATATTTCTCGTTAATTCTCATCCCGCTCGTATCTTATTTGATTCTGGTGCTACTAATTCATTCGTTTCTCATACATTTGCTCGATGTTTAAACTTTGTGCCATATGTGCTTGCTAAACCTTTTTACATTGACACTGTTGATGGCACATCTATGCTAGCTGATAAAGTTTACAAAGATTGTGTGTTGCAATTAGATGAGCATGAGTTTTTCTTAGATCTTGTACCGATGGATATCCATAGCTTTGATATAATTATTGATATGGATTGGTTGGCTAAAAATCGGGCTGATATTTTGTGTTTTCAACGCATAATCCGTATACCGAACAACGTTGACTATTTATATGTTTACGGTAAAAAGCGTAAAGGGGACGTAAAGTTGATTTCTACGCTTAAAGCTCGAAGACACCTATCAAAAGGTTGTTCTTCCTATTTAGCTTATATTTTGATGCGTCGAAAGAGGTAAAGAAAACGGTTAGTGACGTACAGGTTGTGTGTGAATTTCCGGATGTATTTCCCGAGGACTTACCCGGTTTACCTTCTGATAGACAAGTTGAATTTCGAATTGACTTAATTCATGGTGCAACGTCGATTGCTAGGACGCCGTATCGTCTGGCTCCTGCTGAAATGAAAGAAATGAAGAATCAATTGCAAGAACTTCTCGATAAAGGTTTTATCCCATCGAGCACTTCTCCTTAGGGTGCTCCAGTACTATTTGTAAAGAAGAAAGACAGTTCAATGCGTATGTGCATCGATTACCGTAAGTTAAACAAAGTAACGATCAAGAACAAATATCCACTTCCACGTATCGATGATTTGTTCGACCAATTGCAAGGTGCGAGTTACTTCTCTAAAATTGATTTACGGTCGGGTTATCATCTACTGAGAGTGCGTGAAGAAGATAAATCGAAAACGGCTTTCCGTACACGTTATGGCCTCTATGAATTTTTAGTTATCCAATTTGGTTTAACTAATGCACCTGCAGCATTCATAGATATGATGAATCGCGTGTGCCGGCCAATGTTGGACAAATCTGTGATCGTGTTTATAGACGATATTCCTGTATATTCCAAATCTGAAGCGGATCACGTGAAGTATTTGTGTGAGATGCTTGAAACACTTCGACAAGAGCGTCTATATGCTAAATTTTTGAAATGTGAATTTTGGCTACGTCAGGTGCAATTCCTAGGTCATACGATTTCTTGTGACGGTGTGTCGGTTGACCCGTCCAAAGTTGAAGTTGTAAAGAATTGGGAGCAACCTAAGAATGCATCTGAGATTCGTTGTTTTCTTGGACTCACGGGTTATTATAGACGATTCATACGGGATTTCTATAAAATTGTCGTGCCTTTAACTTCGTTGACCCGGAAAGATGTCAAGTTCGAATGGGGTGAAGCTCAAGAGAATGTTTTTCATGTGTTAAAGCTTTGTTTGTCAGATGCTCCTGTTCTAGCTTTACCAGAAGGTAGTGACAACTTGGTAGTTTACAGCGATGCTTCTAAATTGGGTCTCGGTTGTGTTCTTATGCAGTGAGGCAACGTAATTGCATACGCGTCGAGACAGTTGAAAGATTATGAAAAGAACTATCCAACTCATGATCTTGAGTTGGCAGCGGTCGTTTTTGCACTAAAATTATGTCGTCATTACTTATATGGTACCAAATGTCAACTATTCACAGATCATAAGAGTTTGAAGTATATCTTCACTCAACAGACTTTGAACATGAGGCAACAACGAGCCATGGAACTGATTAAAGACTATGAATGTGAAATTCTCTATCATCCAGGTAAAGCTAATGTTGTTGCAGATGCTTTAAGCTAGAAGACGTATGCAAACTCCATGTGTTATGCTATTACACATACGTCCGTGACATCCACACTAGTTGACAACATACGAAAATGGCAAGTAGAGGCTTTGAAGCCTGATCGTGTGAAACCAGAGCGTATAGTTGGTTATGTTTCGTATCTGACAGATGATAGTCGAGGACTTAAAGTCTTTAAGGACCGTGTTTGGATTCCAAAACTCGGTGGTATTCGAGAATTGGTATTATCTGAAGCACATAAGTCGCGGATGTCTGTGCATCCGGGCAGTACAAAGATGTATTACGATTTGGGATCTGAATATTGGTGGCCGGGAATGAAGCGTGATATCGGCCGATATGTGGAACAATGTGTTACGTGTTCGCAGGTTAAAGCTGAACACCAAAAACCTTATGGTAGCCTTCAACCTCTCGATATACCGGTGTGGAAATGGGAGGAACTTACAATGGATKTCGTTACAAAGCTACCGAAGACGTCTCGTCAGCACGACAGCATCTGGGTTGTCGTGGACCGTTTAACCAAAAGTGCTCACTTTMTGCCTGTTCGAGAGTCGTATTCTATGGATAAATGGGCACAAATTTATATCGACGAGATTATTGCACGACATGGTGTTCCTCTGAAGGTAATTTCTGATCGAGATTCTCGATTTACTTCGAAATTTTGGGCCAGTTTACAACGAGAACTAGGGACACCCGTGGCATTGAGCACAAACTATCATCCCCAAACTGATGGCCAGTCCAAACGCATGATACAGACGTTAGAAGATCTATTGCGTGCGTGTATCCTTGAGTTTGGTGGTAGTTGGGATATGCATCTACCATTGGTTGAATTTTCATACAACAACAACTATCACTCGACTATCGATATGGCGCCTTTTGAGGCTTTATATGGTCGTAAATGTCAAACTCCACTGTGTTGGCGTGAGACGGGTGAGAAAGTGCTTGCTGGACCCGAAATGATTCAAATTATGCATGATAAGATTCAAGTTATTCGGGAAAGGATGAAAGCCGCTCAGGACAGACAWAAGTYGTAYRCCGATAATCGTCGACGACCAATTGAATTCACCGTGGGCGACATGGTTATGTTGAAAGTTTCCCCTTGGAAGGGTATTCTACGATTTGGTAAGCAADGTAARYTTAGTCCACGTTTCGTTGGACCATTCAAAATCATTGAACGTATTGGCAAACAAGCATATCGACTTGAACTTCCAGAAGAGCTGTTTGGTATTCACGATGTATTTCATGTTGGATATCTTCAAAAGTGTTTGGGTAAGTATGATGAAACAATTCCCTTAGCTGAGGTGAAGATTGACGAACGACTGAGATATATCGAGGAACTAGAAGAAATTCTAAACGAAAGAACGGCAAATCTTCGGAACAAGACAATCGATTTGGTATTGGTGAAATGGAAGCATCATCGTGGTCCGAATTGCACATGGAAGAACAAAGAACAGATGCTTGCCAAATATCCCGAGCTATTTGAGAAATGAAGATTTCGAGGACAGAATCCTCAAAAGGAGGAGGTAATTGTAACATACACTTTCGCAAATACGTTGCAATTATCCTCTTTATACGTGTTTATGTAATCTGGGTCTTTCAATATGGGTTTTGAATCACATGATTTTTGAATGAATTTATACAAATTCATTCTCGTTTTTATTTGATGTTCTTAATACGCATGGTGTTGGTCGCGAATGGGATGATCATAAACAGAAAGCAATTGTATAAGGAGGGGTTGAATACAATCACATAGACTTTTTTCAATCTTTTAATTCTTATTGATGTATATCAAAAATTAACACACAGAAATACAATATAGATTGTTGTGGAATAAGGAAAGGATAATCTCATCTGAACAATCTTACATAGAGAAGAACCTACAAGAACAACACAGAGAATGATTGCAAGAAAATGAAGAACACTAAGTTTTTATTCACACATAGAAAAATAGGAGAGTAGAAGAAGAGAATCGATTGTCTTGAGAATACACTTAGTAATTCTTTCAAGGAAGTGTGTTTGCATGGGAGATGCATACTACCTTTTATACCACCTTCATGTATTAAATGCATGGAACACTTGTCACATGAGGATAAGAAGGCAAGGGTTGACTTGACCATTGTTAATATCTCATTTTCATCGTACACCGCGTGCATACAACATTGTTCATACAGAGGCAAACTTTTGCAGAGATATGGTTAGTCTATAGGGAGATCTTCTTTGGATTGATTAGTAGCTTCAAACAACTACTTACAAATTTTTGGTGCATGAAGATCTTCCTTTAATCGACTTTTATTCGACTAGTAGCTTCAAAACATCTTCAATCTTCAAATCAACTACTCTTGAGTCTTGATGTGTAATTTAGACAGTTGATCCACAGTACCGAATCAGTGACCTTCTATCTTCACATCGGCTAGTCTTCGATTTTTCCAACGGCTTTAAGTATGTACCAAGAAATCTATAACTACCAAATGTTGATAGGATAGAGTAACAGATCAGTGAGTCATCACCAAATTAATAGGTGACCCAACAATCTCCCCTTATTTGATGATGACGCAAACACTTAGAAATAAATAAATATAAGATATACAAACTTTAAAATTATTTGAGAAAAAAAACTTATAAATTTGGTAACCCATGTATATATATTTTTTTTTTCTTTTTTGTTTTTGTTTTTTTCTTTTGTTTGTTTTTTGTTTTTTTTAACTATAAACATATATGCAAAATAAATAATGAATCAGAGAGCAACAAATAAAGAAGGAAAAAATTTGAAGTAAATACTGATATATAAATTGCATTTATACTAGACAATAAATTTAAATAACTACAGTGATGAAGATAGTTCAAGAAGAAAAAGTCACATAGATAGATCAGCTAACAGTCATCATCTACTTCCATAACATTTGTATATATGGCTACAAGAGCATCTTTTTTCTTCAGTTCATCCAAATCAATGTATAGAAATAAACCCAAAGTAATTGTAGAAGGGGAGATTGAATACAATTACACAGACTTTTTTCAAATTTTTAATTCTTATTGATGTATATCAAGAATTAATACACAGAGATACGATATAGATTGTTGCGGAAGAAGGAAAGGATAACCTTACACGAACAATCTTATACAAAGAAGAACCTACAAGAACAACACATAGAGTGTTTGCAAGAAAATTAAGAACACTAAGTTTTTCTTCACACACAGGATAATAGGAGAGTAGAAGAAGAGAGTCGACTGGCTTGAGAATGCACTTAGTAATTCTTTCAAGGAAGTGTGTTTGCATGGGAGATGTATATTTCCTTTTATACTACCTTCATGCATTAAATGCATGAGACACTTGTCACATGAGGATAAGAAGGCAGAGGTTGACTTGACCATTGTTGATATCTCATTTTCATTATACACTGCATGCATACAACACTGTTAATGCATAGATATGGTCAGTCTGTAGGAAGATCTTCTTTGGATGGATTAGTAGCTTCGAACAACTACTTACAAATCTTTGATGCATAAAGATCTTCCTTTCAATCGGCTAATAGCTTCAAAATATTTTCAATCTTCAAATCAGCTACTCTAGAGTCGTGGTGTGTAATTTACATAATTGATCCACAATACCACATCGATGACATTCTGTCTTCACATCTGCTAGTCTTCGATTTTACCAACGGCTTTAAGTATGTACCAAGAAACCAATAACTACCAAGTGTTGATAGGATAGATGAATATATTAGTGGGTCATCACCAAATCAATAGGTGACCCAACACATGGTTTTCTTTTGTCCCCTTCATATGAAAATAGAAATGGAAATTAAAAGAAAAAGAAAAATAGACATATAGTAAGACAATCAGAGAAAGAGGTAAAATGATGATCGGCGAAATTAACCCTCCCTTGAAAGGCAATTAATTGGGGTTAATGGGATCCTGCAAACCACATTTGCTTCAAGAACTGAAACTAAAAGTAATTACTAACCATAATGATGAAAACCATAATCCCGAGGGAAGAGGCCTTCTGGACATGGTGTTCTGATAAAAACCAGACGTGTTTCTATAATCCCGCCTAATATATAGCAACCCTCTTTCTCTCTCTTGCACTTGCTTCTTTGTGCTTCTCTTTTCCTTTTTCTTTTTCTCCCAAAATATTTACATTTTTGGGTCCTATGGTTTCATTCCGGTTTTGATTTATGTCCCTATTTTTTAAACAAATACAAATTTGTTATTATGGTTTGCAGTTCCTTTTCATTTTTAGTTCTGGGCACGAACTCCATTTGTAAAACCCCGTTAAACCCAATCACATGACTCACATGAGGGTGGTTGTTTTTGAGGACGTAATGATTGCTCGAACCACATCCTCTTGGATCATAACTGGATTGAAAGAGTTGGGATTCAAAAGATGTGTTCTTTCAACATTTTCTTGAGAATGGTAATGTTTTTTTCACTAAACCCGTATCAAATAGGGCTTTTCTTTCTTTCTTTGAATTTGGTTCAAACGGTTTTTGCTTTAAGTTTGATCTAGGTTTAGAGTTTTTGATTTATATAGGTTTTGAATCACATGATTTTTGAATTAATTTATACAAATTCATTCTTGGTTTTATTTGATGTTCTTAGGGATGTTCTTAATACGCATGGTGTTGGTCCCGAATGGGATGACAATAAACAAAAAGTGATTGTAGAAGGAGAATTGAATACAATTACACAGACTCTTTTCAACTTTTTAATTCTTACTGATGTATATAAATAATTAACACAGAGATACAATATAGATTGTTGCGGAATAAGGAAAGGATAACCTCACCTGAACAATCTTACACAGAGAAGAACCTACAAGAACAACATAGAGTGCTTGCAAGAAAATGAAGAACACTAAGTTTTTCTTCACACATAGGAGAATAGGAGAGTAGAAGAAGATAATCGATTGCCTTGAGAATGCACTTAGTAATTCTTTCAAGAAAGTGTGTTTGCATGGGTGATGCATACTTCCTTTTATACCACCTTCATGCATTAAATGCATGGGACACTTGTCACCTGAGGATAAGAAGGCAAAGGTTGACTTGATCATTGTTGATATCTCATTTTCATCGTACACCGCATGCATACAACATTGTTCATGTAGAGACAAATTTTTGCAGAGATATGGTCAGTCTGTAGGGAAATCTTCTTTGGATGGATTAGTAGCTTCAAACAGCTACTTACAAATCTTCGGTGCATGAAGATCTTCTTTCAATCGGCTAGTAGCTTCAAAACATCTGCAATCTTCAAATCAGCTACTATAGAGTCTTGATTATAATTTAGACAGTTGATCCACAGTACTGCATTGGTGACCTTCTATCTTTACATCAGCTAGTATTCGATTTTGCCAACGTCTTTAAGTATGTACCAAGAAATCAATATACAAAGAAACCAATAACTACCAAGTGTTGATAGGATAGAGGAACGGATCAGTGGGTCATCACCAAATTAATATGTGACCCAACAATCTCCCCTATTTGATGATGACACAAACACTTGGAAAGAAATAAATACAATATATACAAACTCTAAAATTCTTTGAGAAAAAGAAGTTATAAATTCGGTGACCCATGTATATATTCTTTTTGGGTTTTTTTTTTTGTTTTTTTAACTGTAAACATATATACAAAATAAATAATGAATAAGAGATCAACAAATAAAGGATGAAAAAATTTGAAGTAAATACTGAAATATAAATTGCATTTATACTAGACATTGAATTTAATTACTTACGGTGAAGAAGATAGTTCAAGAAGAAGAAGTCACATAGATAGATCAGCTAACAGTCATCATCTACTTCCATAAATGAACATCTCTTTTCTTCAGTTCATCCGAAATCAATGTATAGAAATAAACATAAAGTAATTGTAGAAGGAGGGGGTTGAATACATTTACATAGACTTTTTTCAACTTTTTAATTCTTATTGATGTATATCAAAAATTAACACACAGAGATACAATATAGATTGTTGCGAAATAAGAAAATAATAACCTCACCTGAACAATCTTACACAGAGAATAACCTACAAGAACAACACAGAGAATGCTTGTAAGGAAATGAAGAACACTAAGTTTTTCTTCATACATAGAAGAACAGGAGAGTAGAAGAAGATAGTCGATTTCCTTGATAATGCATTTAGTAATTCTTTAAAGTGTGTTTGTATAGGAGATGCATACTTCCTTTTATACTACCTTCATACATAAAATGCATGAGACACTTGTCACTTGAGGATAAGAAGGTAGGGGTTGACTTAACTATTGTTGATATCTCATTTTCATTGTACATCGTGTGCATACAACACTGTTCATACAGAGACAAACTTCTGCATAGATATGGTCAGTCTATAGGGAGATCTTCTTTGTATGGATTAGTAGCTTCGAACAATTACTTACAAATCTTCGGTGCATGAAGATCTTCCTTCAATCGGCTAATAGCTTCAAAATATTTTCAATCATCAAATCAGCTACTCTGGAGTCTTGGTGTGTAATTTAGACAGTTGATCCACAGTTTCACATTGGTGACCTTCTGTCTTCACATCAGTTAGTCTTAGATTTTGCCAATGGTTTTAAGTACGTACCAAGAAACCAATAACTACCAAGTGTTGCTAAGATAGAGGAATATATCAATGGGTCATCACCAAATCAGAAGGTGACCCAACACATGGTTTTCTTTTGTCCCCTTCATATGAAAATAGAAATGGAAATTAAAAGAAGAAAAAATAGACATAATTAGACAGTCAGAGAAAGACGTAAAATGACGATCGATGAAATTAACCCTCCCTTGAAAGGCAATTGATTGGGGTTAATGGGATCCTGCAAACCACATTTGCTTCAAGAACTGAAACTAAAAGTAATTACTAACCATAATTCTTGAGGACAGATGAAAATTTCATGAAAGTACAAAAACTAAAAACATAATTACACAGTTACAATGACCTGAGTCAATATCTAAGGCCTAATAAATCCACGTTTGTTGTTACATTAAAAGAAAAATTAATGTCACATGATGTAAATTAAAGTCGTTACATCAACAACAAAACATATAAAAAATGTCACATTCGTAAACTAATCGTTGTTTTCAAGTCTTTTATAGTTTGATAATAAATTAGAATTTTGATCAAAATAAATTGTTATTTTTTACATCAACTCTTAATTTTATATAAAGTCGATAAAAATTGTGATTGTATTTGCTAGCAATGCATTTGATAAACAAGATTCAAAAAAATTAAAAATCATGGTTAAGTGAATTCAATAACATGATCTCATGAAACTCAAAAGGTTTATTTGTGTTCTTTTGTGAATTGTGAAAACAATTTATAATTATCATTTACAAAATTTTATGTATTGATTTGGCTTTTTTAAAACTGTAAATATTTCAAGAAATTGTTGAGTTAAACCCAAACAATGCAATTTTGTTTCATTTTATATAATTTAGTGTCTAGAATTTAGAAAAATCGAGCTTTATGGTCCGTCACATTTTTGTAACAGAAAATGGAAATGGATGTTTGTTTCAACAAATACACACCTAATTACGGTTAATGTGTCGTATTAGTCAAGGCATGGATCATACGCGGGATTCCTAGGGGCCACTATTCTAAGGTAAATATATGGTACTTTATACATGAAAAAACACAAGCCCACCATGTTGTTTGGCTTACAAATATCGCGTTTATATCTCGTATATTATGATAGGCAATGTATACCTTAGCATGTGGAGTAATATTACTAGTAAACACATTATATTGTAAAGAAAAACCTCAAGAACATTTTCAAGACGCAACAGAGTATTTAACTAGGTCTTTCGCTATAAGATATGATGTGAAATTATGATATACTCTTATGCTAGAAGGTTAATCTCTCGTAAATAGTGTTTTTAATAGCCTACCCGTTAGATTAGTTTGTTCTAATCTTGTGAATTACGTTGTTCTTAATTCGTAGATATTTTTTTTGTTCTTGTCTCATTTGATTGCTTTTGTCCGTAGAAAGACACGAACAAAGGTTGTCTTGAAGAGAATCGAGTTATTAATGGTTCATATATGTTCACGAAGACTTTATTCCAATTTGGTTATGGAAACTTTTTGTAAAGAGATGTACACGTTTAGAGAAGTGAAAGCATTATTTGCCGTTTTAGCTTCATTGGTTAATCTACATGTTCCACGTGCTGGAAATATTGGTTTGATGCTGACAATGCAAAAGAAAAAAGTTATTTCGATTTCACGAAATTTCTAATTTTATAAATTGATTAAAAAATAAAACTATTGCTTATGGTTAAGAGTTGCTTATAGATGGAATCAAAATAAATGCTCTTACGTTTTTGATAATGACACGAAAACAAAGCGTATCACGTAAAGTTTATGATATGCTTTATTTTTTCGTAACAAAAAAGCTCTTCTCATTTTACAATATTGATTCTTACGCCATTTGGAATTAACGTTTTCTACAAGTAAAGGACATATACTGTCACCTATATCTAACTACACTAAAATATGTTTTATATAAGATGATAAATATGTCTAAATATTTTAATATATGTTTTATATGCGTAAAGATATTACAGTAAATTGATATAATGTTTTTAAACATCGTAATATGTCTTCAAGACATTTTTAATATAACGCATAAATAAAAAATACCTGTAACGAAAATAAAAGCCTGAACATTTGGGCCATATAGATGGGATGGGCTAATTTCTTGTAGAAAACCAATTTCGATTTTTTTTACTTTAAAATAAAATAAAAATCTGTTATGTGTCTTAACCAAGTACTTATTTATTAATGTATAGATGGAATTTTAAATTAGTTGCTATTGTCAATAACGACAGTTAACTTTTTAATTCAGTTGTTATTATTAACGTAATTTAAATTGATAATTATATCATTAGAATTTTTTATTTAAAAAAAAAAGAGTAGGATCGAGCATTTGGTGATTGGTATGTCATTCATTCATTCATGTGCTTTGTCCATGAATTTGAAGCTTTTACATCGCCCAACAACCAAATTGAAATGGGGAGATGGCATATATGTATTAATTTAGAATATAAATTTTTTTAATTATAATTTTTATATTTATTGGGTGATAAATAATATAAAGTATGGATGGTGTAGTCTGTAGATCATAGTTTGCGACATATTTTAATCAAAATTTCAAGCTTCAACTCATTGTTAATCATAATAGCTTTTCAGGAAAACGATTTTGGTGTACTCATTCATGACATATTTCAAAATGTTATTTTAAATTTTAATATATATATATATATATATACTATATTATAAAGCATTTGACAAAAACCTTTAGAAACTATTTTTTATGCATAAAGTACTGTACATTGATGCATATTACTTAAAATTCAAGATTACAAGTAAATTATGCATAAGTACAACTTATTAAAGCTCCATATTTGAATTCGTATAACTAACTTCGGATAAACATAATCAAATATAGGATAAACATCTCATTTTAAAATATAAAAAAATCTAAAATATAATTATGATAATTATCGAGTTCTAACAAAATAATTAACTATTATCTTTATAAGAAAATTATATTATTAA
>NC_037542.1:11625384-11630716 GCF_001531365.2 Cynara cardunculus var. scolymus | reverse complement strand
TATATATATATATATATATATATATATATATATATATTTTGTTTATTTCAAATACAACCTATCGCATTTGTACAACCAATGCAACCCAATAAATTGAAATATTTATGGAAATGATTAAAATTCATTTATTATGATTTAAATATTTATGAAAGATAAATACGGTTCATTAATTATGATTAATACTTTATATTAGGAAATAATCAAAACCTTTATAAAATCACATATTAATCAAATGAAATGGACGGTTGAGATTGGATTGTATTGGTTGCACAAATGACAAGAGTTGTATAATAACCAACCTATATATATATATATATATATATATATATATATAGGCGTATGATCGTGTGAGAAGCATGATGTGCATCCCATTGCATCTCATCCTAATGTGCATCCAGTTGTGGCGATTCCTTCTTAAACTTCTCACTTTAACTTTTCTTCTTACCGGAACTCAACCCTATGTATATATATATATATATATATATGCATGTGTATCTATGTCAGTGTCTTGAACAATAATGATTAAGTTATTATATAAAACGATAAATAAAAGAAGAACCATGAACATATTGTTTGATATCAAATATACAAAGTTTACAAAAATTATATCAAAGATACAAAGTAAGTCATTGTTTATAGTCCTTGTTTGACAATCAAATTGATGAAATCAAATAACAACAAATGAGAGTAATTGAACAATATTTTTCGTACGTTGAAAACTAATTTAGGGTTTTTATCTTTCCTCATTTTGTTGATTAAGTATTTGGCTTGTATAAACTATAGAATTATATTTACATTTACTCATATTTAGGGACATATCCAGGAATTTTTTTCAAACGGTTGCACCATTTAATTATAACAAATAGATATAGAGAAAAAAAAAATTCAAATGGTGGCATCATTTGATTATAAGAAACAAATATAGGGAAAAAATTCACAAAGTGACATCATTTAACTAAGAAAATGACACTAACATGATTTGAACTTGGGTTTGGGGTAGAAGAAAAACCTTGCAAACCAACTTTATCAAAGATAACTTGTTCTCATTGTAGTTTCAAAATCATACGGTGGCACACAACAAATTAATATGGTTGTATCTTTCATTAACCTAAATTTATTTACTCTTCGACGAAGGAATAATACTGTGTCACTTGCCACCGATGGCACCACTATGGGTCTTTCATACGGTGGCACACAACAAATTAATACGGTTGTACCTTTCATTAACCTAAATTTTTTTACTCTTTGACGAGGGAATAATACAATGTCACTTGCCACCGATGGCACCACTATGGGTCTTTCCCTACATGCCTTATATCCACGCCAAGGGAGTTAACATGGTGGCAAAGTCGCGACTCTGACACCATGACACATTTTTAGTACATTGGATAATTGTAGACTTGTACTTTGCTTTCAATTATCTAAGTTATGATTTTTATGTAAAACAATCTACTAATGTGAAAACACTTTTAGAATCATGCATATGGTAAAACACTAGTTGTGGATCAATTTTTCTTATGTTTTCCTGTTAACTGATTTACTTTTTGTATTGACTAAACTTACAATTGTACAGGCATGTGGCGCTAAATATTGTATCGGTTATGACAACGTTGTACGATTGCCAAGACTGTCAACAATGCCTATCACCATTCAGTGATCCTTAAAAGACTTTTGTAATCAAACTCAAGAAATTATCGATTGATCAATCACCACTTAAGATCATATTCCAACTATTTCCCTCTATTTTGGTAATCAATTAGCATTTAGGTCTGTCATATTTGGATCTTTTTTTAAGTATATAATATTTATATACGGCAAATAGAACAAATAAACTCACACACTCTCCTTATCTTTGGTGAGGTTTGAACCATTGACCTCCTAGAAGGCTAAGAACTCACATACCGCTAGGCCAAAGGCCCTTTGGTGGATCTTTTTTTTAATGCAAAAGAGAAGACAATTCATTAATATTAAAAATTGAATACATCTAATGTAAATTTATTCCATAAAAGACTTTGCTAAATGTGGTCTCAAAAGAGAAGAATTTCACACCGACATTATACGATCCTAAAAGTAACAATTTCTTCATCTCAAAATGAGAATTTTAGGCCACATGATGCATAAATTACATGAGCATCCTCTTAACGGAGTCGAGAAAGAAGACCAAGAATCTCCACCTCTTGTACATTTTTTTGCAAATAAAAAAGCAAAACCAACAAGAAAAAAGTTTAAAGGTCTCAAGTTCCTTCATGCTAACATCTTTGGCATTGGTGGTAGACTTAGAAGGTCCATATACTCAAACCCTCTAAAATGGCAAAATGGTAAAAACACCACACCGCCTTCTTAACGTGTAAATTGTTTAAAGTCGTTTTCCATGTTTGAAAGTATAAATACCCGCAAAGTGCATGTTCGTATGGACTATGGCTGTTGAGAGTCATCTCTGGGAGTTGGATCGTTTGTGAGTGATTGCAGTTGTGAACAAATCTAGTTCGATCGATCCAACTCTCATGTTTATAAGTCATGATATGGTTTTGTTTTTGGTGTATATACCCTCAAAGGTTTTAGGTTTTTAATTTCCAAATAATTCCCGTAAAAGGATTAACGTTTAAGTTATTAGTTTGTAATATCGCTAGGGTTGTTGATATATCATAAACTTAACTTATATAGAGGTTTTCAGATGCTTATTCGATGATGTTGATGAGAAAACCGTTTAATACCAAAAGTCTTGGTTATCTTTTGACGGAAGTATGGCATATGATGATATAAGATGGAAAACATTCACATTTGTTGTGCAATCTTGTATGTATTCCATTTGCAATTAATGTCCTTTTCAACTAAACTTATCTTGATGCAAATTTTCCAAAAGATACCATAAACTCATGGTGTATTTTACTTTTTTGCTTTGGTGGTCACATGTGAACTTAAATTGAGGAAACAAGTGTTAAAGTTAAAGTAGAATATGAATTAATGGAAATGTTGCACACAACCCATCATTAATCCACATGTAGTGGTCCAAGTCTTGAAATGGGTGGTGGTCTTCACCACTTATACATTCAATAAAAACAATTATATACATAAATGTATATCTATATCAATGAGTAAAACTCAATTTAAAGCATATAATTGGTGGGTTAAATTGATGTTCTAGTGTTATATGAGGCAATAATGAACGTTATTAGGGTTCACACGCAAAAAGAATCATCAAAAATACCTTAGAAGTGAGTTTGAGTTTTGTGTGTAGAAAATTTGAACAACCTTCTGTTTACTCAAACAAACTAACGTGACCTCAGAAGCTCACATGGCTAACTCACAAAGGAAATGAATAGGACAACCTCTATGAATTATCAAGACTTTGAAATGGTTAATTAACCCTTTATTGTTGTTATTATAAAATATTGATTATACATAAATGACAATTTAAACACGTTTGCCCAATGGGTATTTGCTTAAAATGGATTGAAAGTATGGTTGGTATCAAAACATCTATTGATTATCCAAGTGTATATCAAATGTGTAACACCCAAAGTCTAAAACAATAAGCTGCAGCCCACAATTTTAAGTTTACAACAAACTTATCATTCTATTTTTCTATCGATGTGAGATAGGATATTACATAAAGCATTTAAAGTGTTTCAATAAATAGTAAATTTGGTCCTTGTGGTTTGTTGTTTATAACACTTTTCGTCCCTACAGTTTCGAAGTTCCAAATTCGCCATTGTGGTATGCAAAAATGACGGAATTTGGTTCATGTTTTTAACGGCCCTTAGAAGAACCTTTTAATTCAAGGGTAATTTAGTCTTTTTTTCAAATTTTCTTGTTTGTGTTTGATGAATAAATGAAAATATAAATTAGAGGGACCAAAAATGTAATTTAGTGTAATATATTTACAAAAGAATGTAACTTATATATAGGGTGTTTCACGTGAGACAGACCTATTTTCCTAAGACCCGTAAGACCACAAAAAAACACTTGAAACTTCATAATAAAATATTGTGAAGGTAAAAAACTCTGAACCTTCATAGCAAAAACACTATGAAGGTTACCTTTACAGTATTTTGCTGTGAAGATTTAATGTTATTTAGGTGGTCTCACGGGTCTCACAAAAACAGTCTGGTCTCACATGATTCCACACACATATATACACACACACACACACACATCATATTATATGGAACAAGCCTAGGTAAGCATAGGAACGGGGCGGGGAATGCAATCCCCAACCTCGTTCCTCATTCCACTATCTCATCCTCGACTCGCTCGCCAGAGGGTACGGGGAATTGAAACCCCTCCCTGGTTTCTGTTGGTCCTATCCCCGGTTTATCCCCATTCAATCATGATTCAACAATAAATAGTTCAAAAAATGGTTGAAAATATAATATATTAGATAACACGTATTAAAAAAATATAATTTAATTAATATATACACATATGGGGAGAGGGCGGATTGGTCAATACATTACCCCTCTCAGGCTCCGATTTTGAACATGTCGTGGATCCTTGGCCTTGGACACCGTAGCCATTTTTTTGGAGAATTCCTAGCCCCAACGAGACGCGTGAACCGGGTATCCAAGCGGCATGAGGCAAATCACCATGCCTAAACCCTCTCTCCATTGCGAACCTCACCTCGCCCCAAACTATGATAAGATTTTGGTTAAATAAGGGTTCACCTATTGAAGTTTGGATTAGGATTTTAGGTATTTGAGGTTTGATGTTTGGCTTTGATTTTGGTTTAGGTTTAAACTTAAATTTATTATTTGAGGTTTATATTTAGATTTTGGATTCGAGGTTTGGATTTGGGACAAGAAATTATTACCAGAGATGATGATCGGTGTTTCGCCGAGAAGGGGTATCGGCATGGGGATGTTCTATCTCATATGTACATGTGATATATATATATATATACACACACATACACAAGTGGAGGGATATAATGCTTACGAAGCTATTTGTACAAACTGTTGATTTCATTTGTTTAATACGATGAAATTGTTTCAAATAATCATTTCCTCATGACACTCTTTCATATATTTTTGTTTCTATGTAAAAATTAAATTGTTTCATTTATTCCTCATTTTGATGAAATATGTTTAATAAAATTGATATAATAAAGATGATAATATTCATAATTATTGTCCCCCACAATATAAATGACTAATTGACTCTCATAATTAAAAAAAATTAAGATGATTTGAATAGCGTTATCACGGTTTACACAAATGACTTGTTTTGCATTTTAAGATTGTATGTATGTATGTATGTATGTATGTATGTATGTATGTATGTATGTATGTATGTATGTATGTATGTATGTATGTATGTATGTATGTATGTATGT
>NC_037542.1:11623103-11625379 GCF_001531365.2 Cynara cardunculus var. scolymus | reverse complement strand
GTATGTATGTATGTATGTATGTATGTATGTATGTATGTATGTATGTATGTATGTATGTATGTATGTATGTATGTATGTATGTATGTATGTATGTAATTATTACTAAATAGATTAATTAAAATTTATTTTTTAAAAGAAAAATGAAAGGAAAGTGCAAAAAGACTAACATGCCCCTGACTTAACCGGATTTTTTTAACAGCTCTTAGGGGCATGGACTAAATCCGGTTATTTTTGCATACCATAATGGTGAATTTGGAATTTAAAATTGTAAGAACCAAAAGTGTTATAAACAATAAACCACATGGACTAAATTTGTAGTTTACTCAAAATGTTTATATATTTCGTATGACAATCACATATTCAAAATACATACATGCATTTAATTTCTCAAAATAATATAAATTGACAAATCACTATAAAAAAAATTATTCTAATATTTTTTAATAGTTAATTGGAACTACTCATCAATTTAATAAAATTAATTTATGTCTTTCGTTCCTATGATTTGTTAAAAATTGTAATTTTCGTCTTTATAGTTTAAAATTTGTTATTTTCGTCTCTATAATTTATAAATCATTGTTATTTTCGTCTCTATAATTTATAAATCATTGTTATTTTTCATCCCTGAAGTAATTCCTATTTTTAAAACATAAGGAACCAAAATAGTAAATAACTATAACCATAAGGGCTAAAATGACAGTAAATTGCAAATTAACAAAAATAACAATAAATTATGAACCATAGAGACGAAAATCACAATTTCTAAACTACAAAGACAAAAATAGAAATCATTAAGAAACCACATAGACTAAAATCATAATTTACTCTTTAACTTGTTTGCTACGCACATGTGATCATAAAATGCTACTTTATTGACCTTTTCTATTTGAACATTTAAACTCAAACTCAAACTATCAATTATCAATTTATAATGAATAGATATATAGTATAGTATATGATCAGATATCCATGAAATATTTTGAAACAAAACTTAAATATATTCTTACACTCTTAGAGGATCAAGGGCTGTTTACGAAATGTTTACCCGGTAAGTGCTTGTCGGATCATTTACTTTATCGGATGAACATAATAAGGGTCGATAATCTTATTCGGTAAGATCAATAATAAGAATAGAGAGTCTTATCCTGTAAGCATTTACCAGATAATTTGTTGTATAGCGATATTGTTTTGATGAACTACAATGTTATCTTATAAAATAAATTATAATAATGATTCTTACTGGTAAGTGTTTATCTGATAAGCATTTAAATGAATGGTGTTTAAATATTGGAAATTTTTAATAACTCAAAGTAGGTATAGGGTTGGTGGTTGCCACTTCTAGAATTACGTGATGTTGACCATTTGTATCATTTATTTTGTTAGAAAGCGAATGAATCGCAAAGTGGATGGTTATGGTTGTCTATACCTTGTTGGTTCCAACTTCCAACCGGATTATTTATCGTTTATTAAGAAGACTGTTTATCTAATAAATAATTAAAGATTTGGTCAATGGCGGTGATTTTCGTTAATTCTTTTTGTACGTTATTTTTCCAACATGGCCTATTCGTCATTTACTAAGTCGGAGAAAGTACGATGTTCAAGAGTACAAATAAACATAATACCAATCATCGTCAAATGGTTCTGTGATTTGTTGGAACAGTCTCGTTAAACAATCATATATTTTACAAATATACATAGAAAAAGGTTTGAATAACAAAACCATCTAATTAGTAATAAACCAATTTCAACCGTTCATCTAGTCTAATGAATATTCGGTTTTATAATATCTCGACTGATTTCTTATGTAAAGCGTTAATCATAATTAATGAACAATGATCGTCTTTCATAATATCTAGATGATGATAAACTCTCGTCATTTCAATAAATTAAAGGTCTCATTTGATTAGTTTGTATAGTTTATACTAAGTAGAAGGTTTATATTTAAAACTTCTTATATATAATCTTATTCTAATAATACTTTAAATAAATAATATTAGGGTTTGACTTTTATATATATATTAGAAGCGTACTTGCGGAATGCAGCGAGATACATCGTGATTTTAATATTTCATTTTATTCTTTATCTCAGTCGATGTTATAATATGACTTTGAGAAAGCGATGATGTTTTTATTTTTGAATAAAATATGTTTGAAGATATCATAAAAATTTGACAAAAATATATCGATATTAGTATCAAATTAACTATTTGAAATTCCTCATTTTTTTGTGTAATTTTTTAATTCAATTTTTTTATAATTTAATTTATGTACAATAA
>NC_037542.1:11607730-11621039 GCF_001531365.2 Cynara cardunculus var. scolymus | reverse complement strand
TATATATATATATTTGGAAAAATGAGGTTGAATGGTGGGTATTTAGGTGAGGTGAGGTATGGGTATGAGCCATGAGGAGATGGAATCACATGGTCTTGGACCCAACCAACTTCCAAAATCCAAACCGACGTGCATCACATTAACAAATACATTTCTACTTGAATAAATTCAATGTACATAAATAGATTTGATTGATTCAACATTTTATAAATTCTTCATTTCATAAACCACGCCACACACTAAACAATTACAATCCGATGATAAGTCCCATTTATTTTATAACATCATCAAATGTTTATAATTTAATTTTTAATGAATTATGGATTTAGTCTCTGTGTTTTACTCTCTTTTTTAATTAGGGTTTCTTTGATGTGTTCATTATGGATTTGGTCCTTATGCTATTTAATTGGTCTTGGTCTTGGTCTTGGTCATGATCATGATTCCTCTGATTAACATCATTAAAATGAATTCGTTAACTCAGTTAAATCAAGTGTCATTTTAATCTTTTTGCCTACTTTTTGTCTTTTTTCTGTAAAAAAAAAATATAAAAACAATGTTTTTATACGCACAAATTTATAATAAGAATATCTAAATAAAATAAAATATTATTTTATGATTTTATTTATTTAAAAAAGCATTAGTTATATTAAATACATTTTAATTTTATTGTTTTAGTCTTTTTGCCTATTTAGGTATGAAAACTTAGGTTTTTCTTTGAAGCTTATACAAACATTTGTTCAAATTAAGTTATCAAGATGATACTATGTTTAAATCTCCTTTACGTTAGAATTGAAATACCTGATTTTGAGTTTTGGGTGAAGAACAATATGAAACCCTTTTGTGATGATAAAATTGGAGTTCATTTGTTGATGGTGTTAAAATATCGATAATAAGCTTGTTTATTGCAATTATGAGGAAAAAATATTTTTTTAATATAATTAAGTTTTCAATTTAAACAATTAAATCATAAAACAATATCTTATTTTATTTACTTTGATATATTTATTAATATATATATATATATATATATATATGTATAAAAATATTGTTTTTACTTTTTTTAATAGGAAAAAGACAAAACGACTAAAATGGTCATTGATTTAAGTGAGTTAATGAAAATGAATTTAGTTTAACGAATTTAGTCGGATGGACCAAGATCAAGACAAATTGAATACTACAAGAACCAAAACCATAATAAATATACCATAAGAACCTTAGTCAGAATAACTATCAAAACACATGAACCAAATCCAAAATTCACTCTTGAATTTATAAAAAAATATTTAATTTTACATTTTTAATATAGATAAATTAATCACTACTATAAAAAATCTTAGAAATACATTGTAATAAGTTAAATAGAAAAATAGGAAATAATGTAAGAAGTGCTTCAAATTATTGCTATTTGACTCGGACCTATTCTAAAAGTCAAGATATCTCGAATTGTTTGTTGACACAAACAAATTCAGGGAAAACCTTTGAAAAATTTTCAATATTGAAGCTTGGGTATTTAATGGTTTCAATTCTAATATCTTCAGAAAGAAGATCTTACACAAAGCAACAAGTTGTAAGAACCAGTGAGCTCTAAAGCAAAAGCGAAGTAAGCTGCGATTGCCTCTGCACTGGTTCAAGTAGGATAGGAATCTAAAACAGAATTCGATCAATTGGCTTTAACGAACCTATTTCATTAGAATGATCGAAGAACCCAATTATCTATATAAAGAGTTTGAGAGAATTAGAAATCCCTAATTTCATGCAAGTGCTATAATATGATTTGACTCTTCACGCTAATAACGAAATAAATGACATAATAAGAAGGTCCAAACTGAACGTACCAAACAACATCTATCTACAGACACTAAATCAAAAGTTAAATTTCATAAATAAGAGTTCAAAAAATACCAATCTATCAATTTTAATTTTAATTTTATTTAATTTCATACATCTAATTAACCAAATTATTAGAAACCTATATATATATGTCCTTAAAGAAAAGGCTAAAACCTGAGTCAAGAGTCAACAAATATGGACCCATTTTGTTTTGCGCACTTCTTATTATTCTATTTTAATATGTGGGTGAGTCATTGCATATTTGATAAAACCCTTTTTATTTTATCTACAACAAATAACAATGAATGCTTTGTTCATAATAATATAAAGAATATGAATATCAAATCTAAATATAATGTTTGCTACACCTATGAATTATTTTTATTTCTCGTTATTATATATATGAAACAACACATGTAAAATATGCAATGTTTGTATTATATTGTTTTATACTTACAACTTTCGAGACTATTTTGTAATTGGAAAAAAAAACATTAATATACGTTTTGTATAGAAACACACACATACACACCCATAGAAACGCAAGAATAAAATATGTGAAACAATATGAATCGTTAGTTTAGAAACAAAACTCATTAAATTATTTGAATTGATTATACGAGTTTGTAATTGTGAGTTTTCAAAATATAACGTGTGTATATATATTATATTTATTGCGATGTACTATTATTTTTATTTTTTATTTTACTTTTAGTGACTTATAAGTTGGTTATGAGTTCAATTTTTTTAAAACAAAAATATATATATTTATTATGATGAAACATCATTCTTGTGGTTTTAATTTTTATATTCATATATATGCATGCATGCGTACATACATAGGGGTATATTTTTTGGTTAATCCAATATATAACGTTAACTTTATGAATCAATCAGTATTCATCTTGAAAATCAATGAATTATATTTATTATGGTATTTATGTAATAATTAAGAATATTATGTGTTAGATTGGTGTATGAACATATATGAACAAGGGTATTATTGAAGAAAAAAATCTCCTCATTAATTAGCGCCCGGAAATTACTCCATCGAATAATAACCAATTTACATGCATACATACACATATATGGTGTTAGCTTTATTATTGTTCATAAAGTAAGTGACATGGTAGATCAATTTATTTTCATGCATGTATATGGTTTTAACTTTATTATTGTTCACTTATGCACATATGTCCCAACCAAAAAAATTCATTATGTTTACCTGATCATATGTGCGCTTGTGAACATTAATCTCACATGTTCACTTATGAACAATGAGATTCTATTCAACTTATTACATACGTGATAATATATGGAAAAGAGGGAAGTTGTTGATCAGTTTTTATGCTTAGGTGATATGTTTTTTTCAAAGATTTTGTGCTTATGTAATTTAGCTAGAATCATAGAACTCGATGTTTTTGTAACATGCTATTAATGCAAATGGATTTAATACAAAAACGAATATTACCAATGTATCTTCAATATTAATTGTATGGTGAGAGATGAACATAAATAACAATGGCTTGTGATTGGTCTAAAATGTTTGTATAGTTTTATACAATTTTCATTGATAATAAATGATCTTGGCTCTACACACATGTGCGCGTGGATGCATGTGCGCGCACGCTATAAGTTTTAGATTTTTTTTCAAAAAGAGAAATTATTAAAATGAGCTAACCCTTATAGAAATATAAATTTTGTAAAAAGCGACAACTGAAATGCGCCAATCCGGTGAGTTCACGAAAAAAAAATCCCCTCCTTTCATATACCCATTTTATTCTTCTATTTTTTTATAATTTAAAACAACCATTTTTCATGATTGAGTAGAATACTCAAATCTTACGGTGCCAACTCATAATCTTTGGTTTCATTTTAATATAATAATAATAAATCGATAATAAATTTCTATAACAAAAGGATGATTAAAATACGCCAGATCCATACACAACAAATATTTCGTCCTTTGATATACCTAATTTTTCCAACCTTATGAGTTCATATAAATGAATCATATCCTCCTCCGATACCTAATTCTTCTTTATAATCTTTCATCTTTTCACCAATTTGGATAACCAAAATCAAGTACATTTGGGTTTGGATAATTTCTTTTACTTTAATAGATAATAAATATATTACGTTATTGAAAAATGTTATATTATATAATGAATTGTTTTATCATGTAAATTATATAATTTAGCTCTTAAATCTTCATGGAATGTTTTAACCGTTTATACTTCTTCATTCTTATAAACATCTTCTGATCTATCATTAAATCACATCTTATTACCTATGGTTGTTACTTTAATAGATACAGAGATATTTTGATATATATATATATATATATCATCAGTTGAATAGTTCACTTGATATATCAAATTTTATATTAAGTCGAAATTTGTGTTTTCAAAAATAAATCAAACATTAGTTTGGATTAAGATACAAGATTGTTTAACAACAACTTTTTATTCATTATATGACTTGTATTAAATAACTTAAATAAAAATGATTATAATTAATTAACTTGAATATGACGATGATCAAACAAGTTCGCGTCCCAACCCCCTTAACTAATGGATGCTTAGGTACCTGCAACTGAATCTGTCTCAGTTCGAGTACGACTGATCATTCGAAAAGACTAGTTAAACGTCCCTCTTTTTTGACATACATGACGGGTATTATATTTTAATATAAAATTAAAAAAAAATAATATGAAAATTGAGTGAGTGTGTTTATGTAGCAAGCCACCCAATTTGGTGGCTACTGTTGCTTTTTACCTGCAACAATAATTATATATCGTGGAAAATTGGTGGCTAAATTTTGGACATTTATATCAAATTAAATAAATTCATTTTATTTAAAATATTTCTTTTAAATCTCTCTACTCATTTAGAAGTAATCATATCAAATTCAAGTTCATTTTTTTAAAATATCAGAAAGGGTATTTATACAATACAATAAAATACATTTCGGTTTTCTAAACATATATTAAGACATTTTATTTGAGATGGAATAAAAAGTAATAAATCAATTAAGGGGCTGAATATTATTTTCACATTTTTTAGCATTTAATGTCTACCTACTTATTTATAATTAAATGCTTGATAACAATTTTAAGTATTTTTCTTTATTGTATTTAAACAGACAACGTTATGAAATAACATTTGTATAGAACGCAAGAGTGATCGTTTTCAATCTGATTTAGATTCTAAACAAATGTAGGGTACGAATCCTTCTCCTCTGACAACATAAAACCTCTAGGAAGCTTTTCTCTCCCATTCATTGGATTCCTCAGCGACACAATCCCCCTCTCTACACAAAAGTTTTAGAAAGCTAAAACATATCGCAATTAAACCAAAAGGATGAGGATGGCCCGAAGGGCAGAAAGACGAGAAATTGAAAAAAAATCAAAACTCAGGCAAAACCAAGTACCATCTAGACCTAACATCAGTTCCCAACCGAAAGACGAAAACCATATAGCGGGTAAACACGTTTCTTTTGTGGTTCGTGCGTATCTATTTGGATGTCAAATGTAGTCGGTTTTCAACCACGACGATTCCCCATGAAGTGGTTAAAATCATGGTGTTGGACCCCTAATTGTCTCAACCAAGAATCAGCCACACTCACAAGCGAAACTAGCTTCTCTTGATCCTTCCTATTCCTACTCGAGATCCATACCTCCCCTTGCATCTTGTAAGTGGCTAGTCCAAACGGCGGAAGACGTATGCCTTCTCCTTCCTCTCTCTTTCTCTTTGAGAATCCAGTTTCATCTTCAATATCCACATCTACATTCATGCAGTATCGAGTAAGCTCCATTTTAAAGCGACTTTTGAAATAACAACGAAATACGATTTGTACCTTGAAATGAGGATGACAGGGTATGGTATGTCAGAAAACATGTCGACAAGTCTTTTATCGTCCTCCCCATAGGAATATGATATATCGGGTACCTGAAACATAACATTCAATCAATCAAACAAACATCATAATTTACGTTGTAAGAGCTAAATGACACGATTTTGTTCAGAATTTAATTCATTTCGACTATTAAAACCGACCATAATCTTCTTCCTTAATTATTGGAAAAACATACCAAGCAACTGCCATCCAAGTAGCGGCTGAAAGATCAACACTTCTTAACGACATTAATCCTGGGTACTTTTTAGATAACGCACAAACCTGGACGAAAAGAAAATACAAAATCAAGATAGAAAGGTAGATGAGAGAAAGATTAGGTGGCTAAATGGTATTCACAGCATATTATAGGGGGGTGTTTGGTAAAATAGAATCCACGTCAGCATGATTCACGCGGAAACTACTTGCCTCACTTCATCAAACACTACAAGCAAACAACTGACTATGTCAAAACAAAACCGTGTTACCCTCGAAAGCATGGCCCTTTTCTCGCATTTGCACGAGAGGGCAAAATGGTCATTGTGCTTCATAATATATATTAAAAAATAAAATCTTAAATCTTAAAAAGTACATAGATAGAGAGAGAGAAATAATTTATTAGTTAGATTAAATTTTACAAGTAATCTATTTTTCAAAAAATAAAATAAAACCGCACCTAATAAAATACCAAAATACTCGATTTTCAGCGTTTGTAAATATACAGATCATAATATATACATATGCAAAAGATATTATATTTATTCTTTATAATATCAATAAATATGGATTTTATTGTTAAAGGTAAAGTTACAAAATGGATCGATAACAATCAAGAAATGCATGTTGAAAACGTAATAACATAATTGTCTATCCCACGCAATCGACGCTTGTGAAGGTCGTTACCCACACACAAATCACTTGTAGGTGCAAAGAATGAAGCTATGTTTTCTGTTCAAAGAGATTTTTAATAAAAATACTGAATAAATCCATGTTTAAGCGTTTTTAATCGTATTTATTTATTATGTATAGATGATGTTGTAGACGTTATTCAACATTTATCATACCTTATCCACGAGAGGAACTCTTCCATAAGGAGTTGATCTATCAAAGTATTGGAAGTAAAGGTGACCCAACCGATCGTTCGGCTGGCAGGGTTTTTCTTGATCAAAAACACCTTCGTCTGACGAACATCCGTCCCATCTTGACACCTTTTCGCTCTCACTCTCATCACTCAATGAATCACTAAATGAATCCCTTGTTTCGGAATCTGTCTCTTCCCTATGAAATAAAAATATACTGGTTATTTTGTTGCAAGTGACGATGGTCTATCATATCGTCCATGTGGTGTTAATAAGTTGTATCATACCGATACAACTAAACAACACATATGAGATGCAGGCCATTACAAAACCCTCTTGGACTATACATAAAAACGTCTAAACAAAAAGCTTAACTTAAGTTTCGTTATTTTGTCAAAATTTGAATAAGACAAAAGCACATAGAATTGACGGATAACCAAAATACTTAGAAACACGATATCGTATAGTTGTTTCACTTATATATAGGATATCGACATCGAAAGTGTACATTAAGTCAAGGGGTATTTTAGACATTTAAAAGTAGATTGGGACATAATAATATTGTGAAGGGGATGATGAGTGAATTGTGATCTTTAGGGTTGGAAGAAATAGCAATACCTTTGATGGTTGAAGGATGAATTGGTTGTAAAGATTTGAATGGCGGAGAGATAAGGGACATAGTATTGGATGATGGTTTCATCTTGGCTTTCATCGACGTTGATCGGAACTCCGGCGCCATAAGCACTCCATTCGTCAAAACAATTCCACACATCTCCCAACGTGAAGAATTCAACTTTCTCTCTTTCCCATGGATGCCATACCCTATTCAGGTTTCTAATCTCACTCTACAAACACAAAAAGAACAAACAATTTTAACCAAAAAACAAGCAATATATATATATATATATATATATGAATTGATGAGAAACGAACCTTGGAGAGAAATTGGGATGGAACAACAGGAGTTGTGGAATCCAGGAAGCATTGAAGGTTGGATGATTTCATTGATCTTTTCTCTGAAACCATTTCTAGAGAGAGAAAGGAAGATTTTTAGAGGTTTTACGTTTCTCTCTCCTACCCTATCAAAACAGAGGAATCCTCAAGAAGAAGAAGAAGAAGAAGAAATCATAAACAGCAAAGGAATGAAAATGGGTTCGTAGAAGAAGAGAGGTTTTCGGGATTTCCTCTGGTTTTTTTTAGAGAGAGAGAGAGAGAGAGAAACTGATTTGATTGATGTCGTGATTTTAACAAGTGTAATTTATGGAGGAAAATTGCACGACTTTTAATTTCATTTATGTAAAAAAATATTTATTTATAATTACTAAAAACAAGAGAAAAAAAATCATCTTATGTCGGTGGTCGGATATCACCGGAAATTAGGGATTCCGGCGAAACTGTTTTCAATAAAACGGATCTAATCTAACCCCAACTTTCACTCCAAGAAAACGCGAATCAAGAATGGCGAGAATTGAAAGTTAATCAAAACCCAAAATTCAACAAAGAAAATGACAGAGTGGAATTAAAAGGGAAATTAAGCAGGTAACATGGAAGGAGTTGCAGCAGAGAGTAATGGTGGTGAAGAAGCGGTGTTGTAATTTATGGAAGAATTCAGATTTATTTATTTATTTAATTTTATTTTTTTTAAAGTAAAGTAGATGAGCATCACGTCTTATTTGTCCACAGTTTTGTTACTGCCTGCCAACAAAATGTTTGTTATGGGAAAGAGTCAACATAATTCTTTGATTTTATTTTTATTGTGAATGTGGTCTCATTTAATATTTTATTTCTCTATTCATTCATGTCTTAAACGGTAATAATTTTACTTTTTATTTATTTATTTTATCTTTGATTTTTCTCTATAAAAATATCAAGTATATAAAAAAGTTGATATTAGTACTAAAAAAGAAAAATCAAAACAAGGAAGAAATTAATTAAATTTATGTAATCATACGAATGTCTGGATCACGATTTTTTTCTATATAAAATAACTTACAATAACATGTGTTTTCTTCTTTAAATGTGTAAATACAACATGTTTCGTTTTTTTTTAATTCTTAAAGATGATTTATTCAACAATTTGATAAGTTAAGAAGATTTCATATCAAACATGTTATACAAATTATAGCCGAGGATATAAAAATGCAATGATTTTCATCCATGAGCTCAAATTTAAAATCAGTTATGGATCCAGAAAAAATATCGTTGTCAACATAATATAAAATAAAATATTAATTAAATAAAAACAAACAAAATTGAAGTAAAAAACATCACTCAACTAAGATAATAATGGGTGTTGGGGGCCTTTTTTCTGTTTGTAATTTGCCCCTATCCCCAAGCCTTCGATCCGACGGTTTAGGTAGAGTATATTTACATACAGTTTATTTTTGCATGAAATAGAATAGACAATTAATAGTTTATTAATATGAATTTATGATTTTATTTACAATATTAAAGTTATTAATATTTGCCTAATGAACGTAAGTTTAGGGGTTGCAATGCATTTAACTAGAACCTAAGGACTATATTGGAAGATGGATGTTTACAATCAACATCAATTCAAATAATATTTCTATGTAAATTCTTTGATTTAATGTTGGTTTATTAATTACACATACAAATTATACAATACAAAGGATTTATATTAAACTATAAATTTGGTCTATGTGGTTTGTTAAAAGTAATAACTTTTGTTTTTACGATTTTAAAATTACAAGATGGTTATTGTAATTTGTCAAATTGTCTAGATTTGATCCTCCATTCTAAGGGTGCGTTTGGTATGCATACTACATAGGACAGGACGGAACAAAAAAAATAGTTTCATGTTTGGCATGTCATGGACAAAAAAAACATGGGACAAGGTGGGATTATTTTTAATTTTCATGGGACAAATTTTTATATTTCTTGTTCCACCAAAAAAGGTGGAACAACATGGAACTAAAGTTAAAATACAATATTACCCTTGTTATTTCATTCCAAGGGAAAACCTAATTCATCCCATTTGTGACAAGCCCTTTCGAATGTAAAAGTTCTCCTTTATACACCTTTTCGTAGCTGCTCTCCTCAACGACATTTTCATGACTAAAGTTATTGGTGGCCTCTTTTATATCTTTCAAAGGGATTCTGTATTCATCCAATTCTTGGAGGAGCAACATGAACTTTCAATTTATCAGATACGTTTGGAAGAGGAAAAAAAAGGATTAATTGCAAGTACAATCTAAAAGAATAAACCGTGGTTGCAAATGACGAAAGTGAAAGGTGGGTTGAATAACAAGTCAAAATAGGTAATATTTAAGTATGATTGCCGGGTTGGCTAGTCGACACCTTTTTGCCATTTTTTTGGATATATGTTTAATGTATTAAACTTGATTATTAAAACTATATAATTAAAATATAGTTTGGTTGATTTGTTGTCATTTTATAATAATTATATGATATAAAATAACATTAAACAACATTTAGGGGCAATATGGTTATTTTAATAGTTTTGTCATGTCCTGTCCTAGTCGTACCAAACATAGGATAGATAATTAGTCTTGTCCCGTCCCGTCTCGTCCCGTCCTGTCCAGTCTGCGTACCAAACATTACCTAAATAACATTACAAATTATGTTAAATAAGAGGTATTTTCGTCATTTTATTGATTTTTTTTTTGTCTTTTACCAAAAATCAAAATTAATTTTATGATTGTGGTCCTGTGATTTTTGATTGGCTAAAAGACAAAAAATGGATAAAAAACAAAAACAGTTTTTCATTTAACGAAATTAATAACGCCCGTTAGAGGGAGGGATCAAATCTTGACGTTTTTACGAACCACGATGGTCATTTTGTAATTTCAAAACTAGAAGAACGAAAAATGTTACTTTTAAAAAACCATAAGGACCAAATTCATAGTTTACTTAAGGATATATCCATCTTTATTAAGTTTTTAAGATGATCTTAAATTTGAAAATTCTTTTTTCAATTTGGATATACATTTTACACAATAAATGTTGGAGCAAAAAAAATCTCCAAAATCCCCACATTACCATAGCTGTTAAAGATCCTTTAATGTTTGTATTATGGAGTTGAATAAAAGGTCCAAATGTTGTCTATTTGATGCTAATAATGTTACCATTTTGGCGTTGAAAAACAAAGGATCGATACTTCATGAAAATCAAAGCATGATTCATGTAATTATGACGTTTAAATGTATAAAAGAAAATGAATGCGTTTAACCATCACATATTTGTGCGTTTCAATGAACATAAATTTGCCCAAGACAATTTCAAAATCTAAATAATACGTTTTGATYATCAAAAGATGAATTTTTTTCGAAAATACATATAATCTAATGGGTGTTGAGGGCCTTTTTTTAATTTGGAATTTGCCCCTATCTCCAAGCTTTCAATCCGACGGTTTAGATAGAGGATACTTATACACAGTTTATTTTTGTATGAAATAGAATAGACAATTAGTAGTTTATTAATATGAATTTATGATTTTATTTACAATATTAAAGTTATTAATATTGCAAATGAATTATAAGGGGTCATTATGTTATTTGCCTAAGGAATGCAAGTTTAGGGGTTGCAATGCATTTAACAAGATGTTTACATCAACATCAATTCAAATAATATTTCTATGTAAATTCTTTGTTTTAATGTTGGTTTATTAATTACACATACAAACTACACAGTACAAAGGATATAGTTCATGTGGTTTGTCAAAAGTAATATTTTTTATTCTAACAGTTTTGAAATTACAAGACGATTATTGTAATTTGTAAAAGCGTCTAGACTTGGTCCTGTACTCTAAAGGGCTACAAATTATGCTAAATAAGAGGTATTTTCGTCATTTTATTGATTTTTTTTTTTTGTCTTTTACCAAATCAAAATTGATTTTATGATTTTGGTCATGCGATTTTTGATTGGCTAAAAGACAAAAAATGGATAAAAAACAAAAATGTTTTTCATTTAGCGGAATTAATAACAGCCGTTAGAGGGAGGGATCAAATCTTGACGTTTTTACGAACCACGATGGTCATTTTGTAATTTCAACACTACAAGGACGAAAAGTGTTACTTTTGACAAACCATAAGGACCAAATTTATAGTTTACTCAAGGATATATCCATCTTTATTAAGTTCTGAAGATCTTAAATTTGAAAATTCTTTTTTCTATTTCGATATACATTTTACAATATAACTAGAAGGGTACTCATGCATTGCAACGAGATAAATCTCCAATCTAAAGTCTACTTTTTATTCTTTGTCTATATCGATATAATACAATTTTATGTGGTTTTGAGAAAACGATAATGTTTTTATTATTTGAATGAAATATAAATTTAAAGATAACATAAAAATTTGAAAAAAATAAAATCGATATTAGTATCACATTAACTATTTAATAATTATCGTTTTTTGGTATAACTTATTTAATTCAATTATTTATAATAATTTAATTTAGATTTACAATAAAGTAATTATATTTGGTTTAATAATATAATTTTTTATAGAGATAATATTAGAACTCAATAATTATCGTAATTATATTTTAGATTTTTTATATTTTAAATGAATGTTTATCCTGTATTTGATTATGTTTATCTGCAGTTAGTTACACAAACTTTAAAATGAAACTTTAATAGGTTATACTTAAGCAAAATTACTTGTAAAATTGAATTTTAAGTAATATACATAAATAAACAGTACTTCATGCATAAAAAATGATTTTTAATTTTTTTTATCAAATGCTTTATAATATAATATAGATTGTTGGAGCAAAAAAAAATCTCCAAAATCCCAACATTATCATAGTTGTTAAAGATCCTTTTATGTTTGTATTATGGAGTTGAATAAAAGGTCCAAATGTTATCTATTTGATGCTAATAATGTTACCATTTTGGCGTTGAAAAACAAAGGATGGATATTTCATGAAATCAAAGCATGATTCACGTAATTATGGCGTTTAAATGTATAAAAGAAAATGAATGCGTTTAACCATCACATATTTGTGCGTTTCAATGAACATAAATTTGCCCAAGACAATTTCAAAATCTAAATAATACGTTTTGATMATCAAAAGATGAATTTCTTTAAAAAATACATACAATCGTTTTAAACATGCCGTCAATATTATTTCAGGGATTTATAATTATTTTATAAAACCTAAAAATATATCACATGCAAATACTAATTTGATTTGCATGTAAACTTCAAAACTAACTTAAATATATTTTGAAATTTTGGCATCCAAAATATAATGCTAATAATGACGATTTAATAATGCATTTATTAACATGATCGATTATGCATCCATTGTTAACAAAACTCCTATTTGTTTCCATTACCATATTATTTATACCAGTATGGGAACCGTGCGTTGCACGGTAGCATGAGTACTTTGATTAATAATCTGAAGATTGTCTATATAAATATGTATTAGTTGTTAATAGAATTATCAACAAATAGTATTTAAATAATTCTAAAAAGTTAAATAAAATATAATTAGTGAAATTTTAATATATA
>NC_037542.1:11576010-11604181 GCF_001531365.2 Cynara cardunculus var. scolymus | reverse complement strand
ATAGAGGTTTACCTTGAAGATAAAATGAAAATTTGTAACCAAATAGAGAGAAATAATGAGAGTTAAAAGAGTAATTATTATAGGGAATATGAATAGGTTGAAACAACATAATTAAAAGGTCTTAAATGTGAATATTAAAAATCAAAAACAAATATTGAGGTAGGAAAAGCTTGAAAAAAGGAGAAAAAAAAATAAAACATTTTCTTGTTTTGAGAAGAGGCCACATCATTACATGTGGTTTCTTCTTTAATATATATATAGATTTGTTATTAAGTCGATTATGAAACGTCCCAAAAAATATACATATATAGACATATTTATGATTTATATAATTCTATATTGTAAAAATTACCAAAATAAATAAATGTATTAGGTGGAACGAAACTCCCTAAGTTGAGAGAAATCGTGTAGGGAACAAGATCAATTGAATGCAGATTTACGAGTTTAAGTTGATAATTCAAGGTACATTTTATGTCAATCTTGCAATATACTTATGGATTGCTCACTAAATGCTTATCAAGTAAACGTTTACCTAAAAAAGTCATCATTCTCATTTACCTTAACGGGTCACATTATCGGTTATCAAAATGAATTGTTAGTAACATCTTGTATTCGATGAGTGCTAACTGGGTAAAGTCTTCTCTCTTACTTACCGGGTAAAATTCTCGGTCATTGTCATGTTCACCAGGTAAAAGTTTGGTTTATGGCCCTTACTTACAATGTAAAAACGTTTGATAGTGATTTCGAGATGTAAATGTGGAACCAAAGTCACTGATTTGGATTTGGCCATCGTACATGGATTATGTTTAAACTTGGAATCCAAACTCATTTTTAGACATGGTCCTAAACAACTTATTCTGGCCTCATTATGGCTCATTATAGCAACACCCATGTGTCTCCATTCTAAAGATTGACTTCCATTGTAACACGCTATGGCATGTTATCACATGTTATTTTGTAAGGAATGTGTTTTTTTAGTTTTTTAAACATATAACTTAGAGGAGAAATTACTATGGTTATGATTTCTTTTAAGAGAGATTATTACTAGGAAAGATTGAATCAAAATGTTTTTTTAATTATCTTAAATAAGAGGGAAGCAAATTATACCTGTTTTTTAAGATTTGACATTTTTTGTCGTGACACTTTTGGAAACAGATGTTGAGCTTTCAAAATTTCTTTTTTTTGAAGCACGCACCCAGTTCAATGAGATGGGTCATAAAGCATACATTTGTTTATTCTTCTAGTCTGTTTTCTGACAAGCTTATGAGATCATTCCAAATTTGTCCTTCAACAATCATTCCCATTTCTTTTCTTTGAGAATATTTTGATTTCTTTCTTTTGAGCTTTTCACTTAGACTGTGATCTATTAGCTTCTTATCAACAAAGTTAGAGACAATAGAAACTTCTAAAGAAACAGAAGGATTTGATTTAATAGAAGTTACAATATGTTGTAAGATGACTTTTTCTATTCTCAAAAGTTGCATTTTTCTTTTGATTTATTTTGAAAAATGATCATTTTGATAATCTTCCTTTGGATCTTCGGTGAAATGTACTTTTCTAGCAACTTTATTAAAAATTTAAGTTACCAAGGAGAGAGACTCACCAATGTTTTGCAAGGTTATTTTATTTATACAACTATTGAGTTCATTTGAATCAATAGAAACATCTCCGTACAATTCATCTGAATATGTGTCATATGTAGGAAGTGATGTAGATCCTGACTTTCAAATGAAAAAAAAAATTGTTTTAACCCTAACCTTATGTTCTTGAGTATTCTTTTACGTAGGAAAGATAGAAAAGTAATGGGGGAAGAAAAATATTTTGTTCTCGAGATTTTTTTAGGGAAAGGAAAAAAATTATATCAAAATTTATTTTTATTTCATTATTTTTCTTTCCTCTCTCTTTTTTATAAAAAATACAAATAAATTTTTTTTCTTCCTTTCTCATTCTTTTCTTTCATTTCCAAATTCGAAAACATAATATAAAAGTTTAAAATGGTGTTAATCTTCTCAAATTAAAAAACATACTATAAAAGTTTAAAATAATGTTAAAAAACATTAACATGAGATGACATGAAAAACCAACTTATTTACATTGATTTACATAACGTCACTCGGAAATCAGAAGAATCCACTTTGTGACCTCAAATGATGTCATTCTATGTACTAAAAGTATATCATATGATGTTTTTGATGATGAAACAAAATTACCAATATCTAGTAGATAATATTAATTTAGAAATGAGTATTGATTAACTTTACGTCCAGAAATACTCGGAAAAACGGTTTTATATGAATTCAATAATATTTCTGATGATAAAAACAATATATTGAAAAAATATCGTACTTATCGAAGGCCCCTTTTTACATCTCGTCCATGGCCTAAAAAATGTCAGGAACAGACCTGTAAACAATCGTACAAATTACATTATGTTAATTTGAAATTAAATAAATCGATTGAGATGGTTGCTATTTCAAGTTAAATTGTTCCTCTCCCTATAAATTAGAAAAATTACAAACTTTAGGTTTTTCAAGCAATTAATAATATAATTCCTAAGGAAAATTAATAATATTTGAATATTAGACTTTTTAAAACCAAATCTAAGCCTTTTCAAGTAGACCTATTTTTATGTGTCAATTAGTAGTCATATATCATGTGCAACGCACAACATCCGAAGTCCTGTGAATTGACATTAATTGCGCTTATTAGGTGTCTTAATTATTGTTTGATTGTACAACGCATTTTTCTAGTTATGTCTACATGAGATCTTGATCAAATCCTAATACGACTTCATGATTTCTTCATCACCCTTTGATGCAATCACCCAGCTGTCACCTCACCTAAAGTTGATAACATTCATTAGGAGCACCGATGAATTTGATCGTATTTATAGTTCAACTTCCAATTGCATGTGTATACCTAAACAGAAAGCAAAACCCTATTGGGGTGTATCCCAAATCTATTGATATCTATTTAGGCCCCTTTAGCCTTTTAGCTACACTTTGGACATCTAAACAGACTTGAATCAAGATGTAAAGCAATTATAGATTAGGAAATATTTATATGGTTTCAAGTGCTAGTAACACGTCACTTCGACTCATGTTGATGTTGAGCCACAAATTAACATGTTTGAGTCAATAAGACCTGACTCGCCCTTCACTACCCTATTGAAACAATGATCTAGTGAACAACCTTCACTAGGTTATTTGTAATACTAAGCGGCCATGTTTTCGTGAAACCTTGGCTTGTGTAAAGTATGTGGAAGAGAGAAAGGTGGATGATGGCAAAAAAAACTAGTCAAAAGCAAGTAATAACATGCAAACGGAAACAATTAGGAGAGAAACATAAACATGATTCGTCTAACTCACTCACCCCGTCTCCCACCCTCTACCGCTCCGGCTCTCTTCTACTTGTCTATGTCTATGCTAGTTGTAGATCCTCACATTTAGTCAGTTATCCTAGTCCTCTTCCTACTTCTATCAGAAGTTATCCACAGAAATATCTAAAACCACCATGCATGTCCAGTCATTCTGGTCTTTGTGGTATACATACACCTGCCACGTGTCTTCTTGTTAATGAGCATGAGCACGAACAACAGGGGGAGAATTAGACAAGGATCATGCCCATTTATTCTTTCTCAATTATGACTTGTGATTTTCACATTTCTTCTATGATTATGGTTCTCATCAGATTCTTCCAGGCATTGGTGTTTTGTTTCTTTCATTCCAATCGAACCACATTATTGGCCCATGTGATACAAAGTGATCTAGCTACTAGCTAGTGAAGGGATTAAATAAAGTTGTACACACACATATATCTATATATATACTGAGAGTTGTCCATTGATGCTTTTGTTAGGGTCCGAAATATATATATATATATATACTGTGAGTTGTCCGTTGATGCTTTTGTTAGGGGCTGAATTTCGAATGAGATATAGGGATCGGATAGAACTCAAGAATTGTGTCAGAAGGCACTTTCTGAATTAAATAATTCGACCCTATTAGCCTTAGGTTCACCAATTTCGTATTAGGATAATTCTTGAGATTATTCTCTTTTCCAAAGACTCTGAAATCGAGACCTATCTACTCATATTCTCGTTTTACATATTTAAATGAAAATCGACGGTTATTGACGGCTTAACGGTTATAACCGTTAATGGATAAAGTCAAAAAGCAGTTACAACCGACTCTGGAATTCTGAGAATAGGTTTTGTGTTAAGTTGAAGACACGTTCAGCGATAAGCTAAAGACTTGTTCGGCGATAGCTGAAGACCACCTCCCCTTGGAACCCCGCAAGGGGGGGGGCCCCTTGACCCCGTGCTTTATGGCGATTTAAGATGATAAAGTCAATATTTGTAACTATACATTCCACACCTCCTAACTTACGTATGTTCGTCTCATCGCTTTAATCGATCTCGTATAAATCAAAATTATACCAAAATACTTGTTTGACACTAAAATAATCTAACATTTTAAGTGAAGATATAGTTTTCCATTCAGAAATCACAAGCAAATCTCGCTCATTGTGTTAAAATATATCAGAAACCTCGATGGATCGTAGATAACATATATAATAAGAATTAAATTATACAAAAAAGTAAAATTACAGTGTATTATATATGCTCACTATCTTCCCCTCAACAAAGCCTTCTCCGCCGACTCCATCTCTTCTAGTATTCTTGTCTTCCTCTTTGCCGGAATCGGAGAGGTGGGACCAAAATTAACGTAATGGCCGGAAACAGCGTTCAGGGCGGAGTAAATATCCCGGAAAGATATCCGTCCCAAGAGGGCCTTTTCTCTCCGGTACTTGGCCACCCAGGAGTTGGAGGTTTCTCTTAGCTCAGCCACCGCAGTTGCTATGTTGGGATCGGTTTTATCCATGTTGATTGTGTTCCTGACCTTGCTGATCACCTCCTGTGTCTCTTTTACGTATTCATCATCGGAAGCAGCCAATGCTGCCGGAATAACAAGTAGCGGGGAGGAAAGGGTTACAATGGCAGTCAATGATAGGAAGTTGCGGCGGTGGGTGGTGGCTGTGTTAGCGGTGGCGGTGGTGGTGGAAAGAGAGGGTGTGGTGTGCTTGGAACGAATGGGTGGAAGAAGGGGCTTAGGGGCGGAAGTTGTAGGGGTGATCAAGGCCATGGCGGTGGTGGAGGAGGAGAGTGAGAGATGAAATTGTTGGTAAGTATTGATGGAGGTGTGGTTTGATGGGCTTATCGTCTTATCTGGTGTTTCATAGTTTATGGATGAGAAAGTGTTGTTCCAGATTGTGTATAGGATGATGTGGCAAGAAGAAGAGGTGGATAGGGACTTTGACCATCTCATGGCTAACAACACTGGTACATACCACAATTCCTTTAGTACAACTAACTTATGCTCATCACTCTATTTTATTTTTAACTTATTTCAGTTTGAATAGATGATAAGTTGTTTTCATTGTTTGGATAAGAAAAATCAAATAAGTTAATAAGCAATCTCAAACATTCTCGTAAGTCAATAATATGGAAGACTGTCATTTTTGGTCATTTTACATATATAAGCAAAATTTGTCAAACACTAAAAAATAACTTATCAGCTTATTGTTTTTTGGTACCGTTATAAGCTAATCCAAACACTTTTTACAAAACTCCGGTTTGTTACCACATAAGTTAATAAGTACTTTTACAAAAAAAACATAAGTTATTTTAAATAAGTAATCCCAGACACCCTCTTATTACTCTACCCATTTACAACTCTACACGTTTAAGGTGGATCAAACTGTATACAAATTCATTCGTTATGTTTTTATTTGAGTTCCAAGGTATTTTTCAAGTTTTTTTGGTTGATTTTTTATGATATCCTTAAGTTTTTTGATTGAATTTTGAGAGATTTTTTCGGTTTTTTGGTTGATTTTGAGATATTTTTTTTTCAATTTTTTTGATTGACGTTCTTTATATTTTCTAATATATCGAAGCATCCCTCAAAATTTAACGACCATACCTTTCATATCTCAAAAAAAAATCCTACATACAAAATAAGTTGAACAGATACACGAGAGTCTGCTCGAAAATCTTTTAATTCTATATAACATTCCAAATATGGGATTTATAATTTTATCTGGAGTTTAGTTTGTAAAACACTTTTAGAATTGAACTATGTCAAATTTTTTTGAAAAAGAAGGTCTTATCATGCGTTTGATTAGCAGGAGTTTGAATAAATTTTTTTTGCTTGATTCATAGAATGTAGTTTTAAAATTGAATTAAAAATGACGAGAAATAACTACACACAAAAGGTTATCCAATTAATGAATTATAGTTGAGATTCACATGTCTAAGAAACATGAGACATAAATAATCGATCAGAAA
This sequence comes from Cynara cardunculus var. scolymus, assembly GCF_001531365.2. NCBI lineage: Eukaryota > Viridiplantae > Streptophyta > Magnoliopsida > Asterales > Asteraceae > Cynara > Cynara cardunculus. Next base: position 11,597,835 of record NC_037542.1, on the reverse strand, counting down.
CATTGATACGATGATGTTGGGAAATACTGCACTACAAGAGATAAAACAAATTACAATACAAAATCTGTCCTTTATCAACCTCAGAAACCGTAAATGAAGAAATTTGTTAATGTCTGTGATAAACACATATTCGTCATCTCTTTCTTACTAGGGACTTATGGACGTCTATTTTTCAGGATAAAACAAGAAAAAGTTTCATTTGTATTTTTCAATATCTCAAAGTAGGGACAAAACCTTTTTTTTTTATTAACCTATATATCCAACACGCTATGCGAGCCGACTAATCCCAGGACGACCACCTGCTTTGCAAATAGTTCGGAGTCATCGCATTTGAACCTCCGTGGCCACAAGGGGATTTTTATTCATCATTGAATTTGAACTTGTGACCTCCTGGTACTTTTGACCTTTGGAGTCAAGCTCAAACCAATCAGACACCACCCTTGTGGTTAAAACCTTATATTTATTATATAAGTAAGGAGTAATGATATGGACACTCGTTTATGATAATTAAATTCAAATTTTAATTAAAAGAATTCATGACAATTTAATTTAGAATGAATTTAAATAAGATTAATGTGTTAAATTTGTGTCACTCATTTTTACAACAAAAACACGTTAACTTTGTAAATAGGAATTGTGAAAGTATAAGTACGATGTAGAGATGGCCAAAAACCTGTCCCGGGTCAGTCTTAATCGGTCCTAAACTTTCTCATAACCGACCATAACCGGTCCCCCCGTAACCGGTCCCGGTCGAAAATGATAGGACCGGTCAAGGTACTTCATAACCGGTTATGGGCCGCTGGTCCCGGTCCCAACCGGTCCTTGCATTAAAAAATAAGATTTGTTTTTTGATTTTTTTAATGATATATATTTTTAATACATTGTAAAATTTACAATTGGGTCACTCAAATACACTTTAAAAATGCGTAATTTTAATATAAAATTATGTTTTCTTATAAAAATACATTATAAAATTATTTAAAAATACATTTATTTATAAAATTATTTGAATTTTCGGGTCGGGCCGGGCCGGTCCATAGTCGGTCCCATAACCGGTCCCGATCCCACGAAACTACCAAAAACCTCAACCGGTCCCAGTTTTCAGTCCCATAACCGGTCCTTACTGGCCCCGGTCCCGGTCCTCCAGCGGTACCGGGCCGGGTCGGGCCGATTTGGCCATCTCTAGTACGGAGTGTAAAATCACTAAATTGATGAGATTTAATCTTTTTGAAGCAATGCATTATAAAGAAAACAAAAAAGTAAATGTAGAAACAACCCACCCAAACAAATAGCCCACGGCCTGCTCTCCAACGGCCCACCCACAGCTCCCTTCTCACTTCTCATGAGAGGCCTACTTCTCTTTTCCAATCAAATAGCTCACATAAACCCATATCCTTTTTTTTTCTTTAAATTCCTAAAACGCAATCACCCTCTTTTATCTTATCGTGTAATATTATTGATTATTAAAATGAATTATTTGTAAGCGTCTTTTACTCAATGAATGTTTATTGGATGAGGGATTTCTCACTCACTTACCAATTAAGATTCTTGGTCTTTGCTATACCTTTTACAGGGCTAAGATTTTCAATCATTTTCATGTTTACTCGGTAAAGTAAGTGACGCACAATAAGCGCTTATCTAGTAAGCATTTGGTAGACAATTCTAAAGTTACTATACACTTACCGTCTCTTAGTTGGTAACCAAACATTTATTGTCTTTTATCAGGTGAGCAAAGCTTATTTGGTAAGAGATGACGGTTTTTACCAACAATCTTACTGTGTCATTTTGTTCATTGAGAATCTTACTCTGTAAATGAGGATGATGACTTTTACTCGTTTAGAGCTTATCATATAATAGACACTTATATTATGTTAATTTGATGACCGGGAATCTTACCCGGTAAAACAAGTGAGAACGTTGACTCATACCCTACTTACCTAGTTTGTGTTGATAAACTGTGCATAAGACCCTCTATGTTAAACCTCAAGTTGAAAAGACCAAAACACCCTCACCCAATTTCAGGTTGCTTTTTCTTGGTTCGTGTTGTTGTTGTGTTGGCTTTACTCGTTGTTCTTATTCCTCATTTTGCTTTCAATACCTCATTGAAAGCTTACAATACCCACTTGTTGCATCATTTTCATGTTTAAGACCTTGACACCTGCACAAATATAAACATACAATACCAATATATCGACATCCCTTAATATTGAGTAAAAATGCATGATTTGTCTCAACAAATTATAAGTTTTACAACGCTATCGAACACACAAACCAACCTGGAGAAAACTAATGTTTATGCTCGATAAATGGGTGATCGTAAAATGAACTAACAAATATTAGTAAATCACAAAAATGCTTGAATGAATCCAACGGGCCGGACAGCCACTAATGAAGCTCAGTTAAAAGAAAAAGTCACCAACATATGAAAATTATCACAAAACGATATACCCTCTAATAAGTTCGATGTCATATAATCACTACAGATCGTAATTCTTCATATGTGAATCTTGCAACTAACTTTTTTTTATAAAAAAAAAATACAAAATCAAAGTTGTTTGCTAACTTTAATCATTCAATTTTGGATCTATCTGCTTACCAAAAGAAGGGTCTATCCTTCTTTGGCATAAACCATCATCAAAAAGAGTGAAAACAACAGTGCAAAGCTTCATTTTTTTATTTCCAAAAACTAAAGTAGCAAATACAATATTGCCAAAGTTGATAGTAACTACTTTGGATTCTTGCTTGTTTTCGTTTACTTGAAATACAGTGAAATACAGTGAATGCAGACGTTTTTTTTTATAAAACACACGAGTATATGATGTTGGTTATTAAAGATTTGGTTCAAGTCAATTCGGCCTCTATAATTACCTTCATGTACTCTAATTTTTTATTTCAATTATATTTTCTCGTTTGTTTCTTTTAGGAAAAATACAATAATTTTAAAATGGTTTATGGAAAAAGTTAAATGGAGATGGCCCCATACCACAGACCATGCTCATGACTCAAGAAGAGACGATGAACTAGAAAGTACTTCAATTATGATTGTTATAAGTTAATTATTGTTTTTATCAAATTATAGAAAAATAGTAGTGTTTTACAGTGAAGAGCATTTCAGACAGATTATGGAATCTCCGTACTCTTTCTCCAGCAATTTTCGAAGAAGAAGAAAAATAATAGTGTTTTACAATTATACTCTCCTACTAGAAGTGTCGTATGTCAGAATTACAATTACTTATTTCAAAAATGTCTAGAATCTCTTGATGATATATCGTTAGTGAAACAGAAAACTCTCGTTTGCCAATTGCATTGCTTCTACCTCGCGGATATAATGTATCGTCACACAAAATCTTACAATTTTAACATATCATAGCGGACAGTTTATCGATTTTATAAACCCTCCCTTTTTCTTTTCATTCTATTTTTAACCAAAAGTGATGTGTCTTGTAAGTCAATACCATTTGCCTTTATTATTATTTTTTCCTAACATCCACTTTATTACAACAGTTTCTTGTCCTTTTAAAATTAGTTGGGCTATTTTCTTATTTCTTTGATCAAAGCAAATAAGATAAAGTTAACAATTTCATGATCAGTTTCTGGTTACGTTCTTGTCAGGGCCGTTCCTAGGAGGGCAAGTCGGGTATATGTCCAGGGCCTATAAGAAAGAGAGGCCCATTTTTTTATATATATTATATATTATTATAGTAGTTCAAAAAATTAATAAATAAAAGAAAAGAATTAGTATTTAATATGGTTCAAAAAAAAAAATTAGAATATAATAGATTAATTACATTGGAGAAGAAAATATATATAAAAAATTAATTGGTTGTTCATTGTATAGTATTGTGTATTGTTTCTCTAAGAATTTATCTATTACTAAAATCTAAAATTACCTTGTCTACACAATATTGATATATTTTTCATCATTCATCTCCCCACTGACTCTTTAAATTATTTCATTCACATGAATTCTATTTTTGTATTAGAATATAATAGATTTCTTGTTATTAATTAAGAAAATTCCTACATTTTGAAAAAGTTATCAACAATATGAGATTATCCAACTTATATCCATATTCAGAGTTTTAAAACTACTATTGTCTTTGCATACATTATTAACTCCTGATCACCTAATATTGGGTGCATGAATCTTAATTAATATTCTATCTCTGAAACAACAATAAGATCTTAAACTATAATCAGGATTGACTTTTGATTCTTAATTGATGGTTCCTTAAAAAATGTTTTGTAATAACGGGGTACTCAGATATAAAAATTCGGAGTGATTTTGAAAGGTGATGGTAAGTGGAGGGGCTTAATGTGTTAATGTGCTTAAAATATTATTATATATGAGATATTTGTCTTATCTCATGAGTGAATGTGATTAATTATTTTAAAAACTTTCACGGCCTTATTGTTTTAAAAATAGTATTATTATAAGATAAGTGTCTATAATCTCATTGGGGATGTGGATGAAGTAGATAAGAAGAATAAGAAAGCTTTTATTGTGTGTGTGCTCTTGTATGAAAAAGAAAACAGACTTGTAAAGGGAGAAGAAGAAAAGCTGATTCTGGGATTTTTGTTTGAAATCTTGTTGTTGTGTCAATTCATCTTCATCTACGTTAAAATAAGGTGAGTTTAGTTTATTAACTTTCCTTATTTGGTATTTGGAATTTGAACCGTATGATTCTTACATGAGGATGATGATAAAACTGTTTTTGGATGCTATTTGAGCATGATGATGAAACTTGGAATAGAACCATATGGTTCTTTATATGAGTTACTGTTATGAAGCTGTTTTGATACTATTATTTGCAAAATGGTGGCTTTTATCATGATTATATCATGTGATGTAATAAAGGTGGCATAGTCAGTAGCTAGGTAAATTTGTAATAAGAGTGTCATAATCAGAAGCATGGTAAATTTGTAATAAGGATAACATAATCAGGAGCTGGGTAAATTTGTGATAAGGGTCGCATAATCAATTTATGGAAATGATGATCTTTTTTATCATGGGATTTTGTTATCGCATTCTTAAGATGCGATGATCATGAGTTATCACATATGTGTAATGCGAGGACTTGGGTTATCCTATCCTATTGATGTCATGAAATGATTTGTTTTAAAGGAACCAGAGGGGGTCTGGTTGTCCAAAGAGCCTCTAGTTGGAGTGGTTTCTGGATGGATTTACTTTTGGTTATTATTTGAACCTTGGAAAATATTCCAATGCATGTTAAAGGAACCAAAGGGGATCTGGTTGATCTTCATATTTAACCAAAGGGTTTCTGGTTGTAATTGGAACTCATTCTTTAAGTATTCTTGACCTAGAGGTTCTGGATAGACGAACCATAGACTCTGGTTGGCCAGAGGGGGGGCTTTGGTTGGTAAGACCAGAGGGCCTCTGGTTGACCCTTGCTTCTGGTTGACCTTGTCTTTTTTATGTTGGCCTTACTTCTGGGGCTAAGTAAGAGACCCAGAGGCTTTGTATGTACTATACAGAGGCTTTGTGTCTAGGAGTGGAGCTTTGTATCCGAGTACTTGGCTATTTGCGTACAAGACTTCGATCTTCATACCCTATGTGTCCGAGCTTTGTATCTGAGCTCTTGGTTCCAGGCCTTGCTTTTGGGTTGGCCTTGCTTTTAGATTGATGAGTCTAGAGGGGCTCTAGTCCTTAAGGACTAGAGGAGCTCTGGTTGTTCTTGCTCTGTATGAGGCAAGTTTTATCTCTAAAGTATAACTCTGAAGATTAACTCTTCAGACTTATAACTATTAAGTGCAACTCTAAAGTATAATTCTAAAGAATGACTCATCAGATTTAAAACTCTGAAATAGAACCCCGAAGTCTGAAGTCTTTATTTTCAGACTTAGCCAACCCGAAGTCTGAAGTCTTCATTTTCAGACTTAGCCAACCCGAAGTCTGAAGTCTTCATTTTCAGACTTAGCCAACCCGAAGTCTGAAGTCTTCATTTTCAGACTTAGACAACCTAAAGTCTTTAGTCTTCATTTTCAGACTTCCATACTTGGCTCAAATTGCTTTAATAAATCTTTCATGATATTTAGGACAAATTTGGTCCTAACAGTTTGTATTACAATATGAATTTATAACTTGATTTGGTGATTTTTCACCCTGTAATTACTTTAAAAGGATTTCTCTCTAGACCTCAAGGTCTAACCCTGGTTTTGTGTTTCAAAAATGTACATTACAGGTCGGGCTCAATCTAAGGATAATGGAAAGGGAAAATTATGAGATGTTATATATGTTTACGTGGGATGTGGAGAAGAACATGCTTATCTGTGATTTTTTTTGAAATACTTGTTATATATACAAATTATGTAAAGGGATGTTGTGGAAAAATCTGGTAGCTACTTTTATAATGTAGTTTTTTTTGTGTATATTTGAGACCGAATATGTATATTTGTATTATTTGATATATGACATACTTGGTTATATGCAAATGTGATTCAGGTCAGGGGCGTTACATATTTAACTCTAAAAGTTTAAAATGGCGATACATTAACATGATGTGACATGCAACCCAAATTGATTTATATTGATCTATTTAAAATGTTACTTTGAATTGTGACCCAAATGATGCCAATCTATATACTAAGGGGTATCATAGAAGATGTTTGGCAGTGAAACGAATTTATGATGCTTTACAAAAATGATATAATGGATAATATTAATTTAGAAGTAATTATTGATTGATTTTGCATCTACGTTTACTCGGAAAAACGATTTTATATGAATTATTAGTATTTTCTAAATCCAATGTTATTTCTGATGATAAAAACAATATAGTGATTTTTTTTGTATTTATCGAGGTCCTCTTTTTATATCTTGTCCAAGGCCTATAAAAAATTATAAATAGGCATGGTCATTATTTCTTATATCTGTCGTTACAAGTGAATAACAAATATTCAATGTAATATTTGTCTGTGTGTTTATGTTCATCGTCAATTCCACCATCATTTCTCTCTTCTTCTTTATGCAACGGGGAATTACGGAAAGGTTGACAAACGTCTAAACCCTTAAAAAATATCGAGTCTACAAATATAGCATTCGAAAAATTAAGAAAAAGCTCTAAAAAGATTTAATTTATTGATCAATAATCTGAATATTTAATTAAAACAATAAAACTATTTATAGACTAAATTAACTAAGAGATAATTATGGAATTAAATTCAAATCCATTGATTTAAATAATATAAGATAAAAGGCATGAAAGGGTTTATGGTGGAAACATGAAACGATCAACATATGGTGGCCCAAGTGTGTGCGGACAACTAGCCGCACAGTTGGTCGATGAATTCTCCTACCATGGCATCAAGTGGGTTGCATGGTCTGCCAAGCGACTTAAGTCGCATTGAGTTTCGTGAGCAATACTGTTTGGATTATGTTCTTGTCTGATCTGCTTCTTGCTTTTACTATCCAACCGCTCTGTATCACCACCATGACCATGGTCGCGACCAATCGACCACTGTCACATTTCCGTCCCTTTCTTTCCTTATGGTGATTTATCCTTTTAGATTTCCTATTTATGTAATTGTACAAACAACTTAAGGTATTTTAGAAAACAAGTCTATTGCTTTATGTTGATTTAAGACCTAGTAAGTTCTAGATTCATAACCAAAAATCCATTTATGAAGTTAGACACATGTCGATTTAATAAATAACAAAACTACTGACAATTGGGAGACTCATTACTTCAATTGCGATAATGAAAAATCAACTACTGCAGCCCCCTGCTTCTTCAGGCGAAACTCCAGGTTGAGGGCAATAAATCAACAAAGCCCAAGGTGATCTCTCTTTTCCCGTGATAGTATCTTGTTTCTAAAAAATAATTAATTAAGAAAAAACCCTTTATGCTTATGTACTGTTTTCATATATCTATTTCCCAACAAAAAGTTATAAAAGTCACAACTAAGATTTGATATTACATTATCAATTACGTACCCAAAACTTCACATATTAACAATATCCTACAGATGGAGCATCAAACGAGAAGAATGTTGAAATAAAAGAACATGAGAATAGTTAAATCACATTCCATTATTGAACACGATCAATGTAAAAGTAAGCAGACGACTTGACCCGCGTTCTTTGATCATCTATAACCATTTATGATTTTACAAGTAAGTTTAACGTAAATCATATATAATTTAACCATTATCTTTGATGATTATTTTCATTTAAATTGCATTATATTTTTGAATAACATATTTGAGAATCTGATAAGTGGCCTAGATATTAAAAAGGGAACACCCTCCAACATGAGGGGCGTGGTTTAAAGTTCCAGAGTAATATCCCATCTCCTCCTCACAACACCATTCATTCATCATTCCACGGCTATTTCCTCCCCATTCCCCTTTCTTTTTAACACTGTAATTAAAGAACCCCACCATCTCCCTTCCCTTACTCATCCCGTTTTTGCACTTAATGCCACCCCCAATCACCAACAATGCTTTCCTTTCCTGCATTTCTTATTTATTACGTCTCTTCTTGAATACCCACATCAATTACAAGGTAACTCACTAAAATTCTATCTTTTTTCCTCTGAACTTTGTTGGTTTCTTGTTTTTGGTTGCTAATTTTGGTGGGGTCATGTTATTTTTGCATTTGAAAGTCCCTTTGTGTGTCTATTGTTTGTTTTGAGTTCGTAAACAGGATTTTGTGTTCTTTTTCTTTTCTTTCTCGAGTCGCTTTATATTTTTGTCGTCATACATACATGATTTGTGGGTTTGATAAATTTACTGGATTTGTTTTATTGTTCTTGATTGGAATTCTCATATGGTACAAGATCTGTTGGTTGCTTGAATTTGTGCTTGATTTTTGAAAGATTAACTCTTGGAAATACTTTGTATTTTGTGTTGGGTAAACAATGCAAGTGTAGGTGAAAAAGGAAAAAAGATTGAACTGTGTACACTTCTGGTAGCATTCCCATTTGTTGGATGTCAGATTAGTTGAAAATATGAAGTTACCAAAAATGAACACATCCCGCTTTCCAGTTTTCCCTTCATGACAGTAAAGAAACTGCATAATTTTTTATCAAGATTGTCATCCAAATTGTTGTTTCTCACTATGTGGACTTTACAACATCAACATCTTTTGAGATTTGATTGAAAGTTACGGCTTTGTGTTTGTAGATGTGAATACAAGATTCACAAAAATTGATCAAAGAATCTTGATATTCTTCTGCTTTATTCATTATCTTGTAGATGTGAATATAAGATTCACTAAAGATTGATTCTTCATCTTTAATGGATTAGTAGCTATGGAGAGAATGATGGTAACATGACAATTATTTATTTGATTATTCAATTATTTCTTACAGAAAGGATTCAATTTGTTCAGTTTTGGTTATCTTTTAACTGGCATGAATAGAAATCAATCATTTCCCAAGCAAAAACAATCTGTCATGCCATGATGGCAGTGTTTCTTGCTATCGAAAATTCTGAGTTCATTACCTGTTTGCCATTGTTATTGATGCTAATCTTGGTTTGTTTAATGTGTTTGGATTGAAAACCATTATTGGATAAGGTTGATCAGTTGACAATTTGCTTAATTATGTGTTCATGAGTTGACAATATCACAGGATTATTTAATCATGTTCTTAGCTTTCCTGTCATCTTCCCAATCAATCTCCACCACCAATTATTAGAGATATATGCATATAAAATTTCCCAGTTATTATATTAAGTAAGATTCTTTTCTAATAACAAATAGCTTATCCTCTCATTGATTTTTGGGATTAGAGAATTAATCTAGTTGTTATGTGTGTATGTAGGCAGGCTGATCATCTGTTCCAAAGGCTGTTGACTTTTGATACTGAATCTTTTATCGGGCATCTAAACCTAATGCTGTCTTGACTGAAAATGGGGTGTTGTGTCTCCACAAGTAGTCAGAGTAGTTGTAGTAGTATGAGCAATGGAGAGATCATTTCTCGTCCATCTTGTTTCGAGATCGTTATGTGTGGTGGCCAAAAGAAAACGAGAAGAATGTTGTCCGACCATGTAAGTGCCTTGCAGAATATGTCGTCCATTCCAAACCGGATTTTTACAAATGGAAAGAGCCAGAGTTCTTGTATATTTACTCAGCAAGGGCGTAAGGGCGTAAATCAGGATGCAATGATTGTGTGGGAAGTAAGTCTTCTGAATAAATATTCTCTTTTTTAGTCTGTTTATAAAATTTTGGCAATTCGTTCTACCATCCGGCTAATATATACAATTTCCAGCATTGCTCAAAAAGTAGGACTAGTGGCAAAGTGGCCTTGCAGCCATGATCCATACAGCCTTGCGTTGCTTAGATTATTAAACAGAAAAACTAGGACTAGTGGGGAAAGTAGTTAGATCATGAGATACAATGGCCAAACAAATACTGTTGCCATGGATTATGTGTTTCATTGCGTCTTAGCTTGTGAATGTGAATCTCTGCAGGATTTCATGGCGGAAGATGTGACTTTCTGTGGAGTATTTGATGGCCACGGACCTCATGGCCATCTTGTTTCTCGTAAAGTTCGTGATACATTACCATTGAAGTTATTTTCTTTTCTTGATTCTTATGAGTCGAAGAAAAACAAGTCTACTGGTTCTATTTGTTGCAGTCTGAATTCTAGATCAGATGGAGCCGATTGTGAGGTGGGAACAGACGATAAAGCAGTCTCGTTATGGAAAGATGCATTTTTGAAATCGTATAAATCGATGGATAAAGAGTTGAGGTCTCATCCCAGTTTGGATTGCTTTTGTAGTGGCAGCACTGCTGTCACCATTGTAAAACAGGTATTGTTCTTCGTCATGTATGCAATTAGATTTTGCATTTCTGGATTTGAGTTTAATGTTTTCGTAATCTCCATAAAACTTTGATTTCAAGGGATCAAATCTTTTCATGGGAAGTATAGGAGATTCACGGGCCATCATGGCGTCCAATGATAGCAACGATTCACTTGTAGCGATTCAGTTAACCGTTGATCTAAAGCCTGACTTACCAAGTAAGATATATACTACCCCTTCCATCTCAATGGTTATTACAATAAAATTTCATTTTAAAGTCACATGATTGCGCGTTTTCAGTTTTACAAATAAATTGATGGTATAGATTTGGGTTCGCTTGATTCCTTTATCGTCAAAGAGTAATGTCTTAGGTGATTAAGCTGTAGAAAGTCACTTGGCCATCACTACAGTAAAATCGGCTTTATAGGAAGTAAAAAATGTTTAAATGTCATAATAGATTGTTTTATAGTACGTCAAAAATGTCTAAATTTTAGGGTGGAGGTGAGGTTATACCCTCCCCGGATGGCGGACCCCACCTCTTTGGGGAATATGCCGGACTCGTTTGTTTTGGTTTATGTAAAGGTGTTAAAAATAGGATGTTAGGATGTACTTGGACATACTTACAAGTTTCAACAGACATTTTTAAAATAAAGTGTTCTATTAGCTATTTCATAGGACTCTCTTGAAAGTGTCTTATGAACATATCTTTGAATAAGACATTTGTTTTAAATAATGTCATATAAAAGGACTAATATGACATTTTATTTAAAAATTGTCCTATAAAACTTGTCAAGACACCCAAAAGCGTCCTATCAACTTAATGTAGCATATTTACATAGCACGCACAATTGGGTGATCCTATAAACTTAAAACTGTCTATTAGGACATTGAGACATTTTTGGCGTCCTATAAAGCCAATTTTGTTGTAACACATACGTCCATCTTTCTAAAATGTTTTGCAGAACTTGGTGAAAGGGTATACTGAATAGTTGAGAAATTGTCGAACTTTCTGTAAATCACATGGCAGTACATGTTTTTTGAGGTTAATATGCAAACGTAATTGTGCTAACTTGTCTTCAATTTCATTCCCTAGGAGAAGCTGAAAGGATTAAACGTTGCAAAGGTCGAGTTTTTGCATTGCAGGATGAACCAGAGGTATCAAGAGTTTGGCTACCGTTTGATGATGCCCCAGGCTTAGCGATGGCACGAGCTTTTGGAGATTTCTGTTTAAAGGAATACGGGGTGATTTCTATTCCTGAATTTTCTCACAGGGTCCTCACTGAGAGAGATAAGTTCATCGTTCTTGCCTCAGATGGGGTACGTGTTATACGTCTATTTTATGCTGACTAAAGATTTTAGTTATGTTTTTATCGTGATCGTTGAATTTCATGATAAATCATCCATTGTGTTTGAGCTTTGATCATTAGACTGAATTCATTGTAGGTTTGGGATGTTTTAAGCAACGAAGAGGTGATCGAGATAGTGTCATCTGTTCCAGCTCGGTCATCAGCGGCAAGAACGGTTGTTGACTCTGCTGCTCGGGAATGGAAGACCAAATACCCGACATCTAGAATGGACGATTGTGCAGTTGTTTGCTTATTTTTCGATGGTAAGATGGATTCTGAATCTGATTGTGAAGAACAAGGTTTCTCTTCTGCAACCCTCCAGAGCAATCAGTCTGGTAATGGAGTTGAATCGGACGATGGCCAGAACTCCGAGCCATTGTTGCAGAGAAACTTTACGGTCAGATCATCAGAAGGGAACAATGATGGTTTGAAAAGAGTTGGTGATGAAGAAGCGGTTGTGGTGGTTGCTGAAGATCACGGTTGGTCAGGATTGGAAGGCGTTACCCGGGTCAACTCGTTGGTCCAGCTTCCAAGATTTTCGGAGGAGACACCAAGGGCATGATTGTTTTGCTTCTTATTTTAGTTATAACTAATGCATCAGTTGTATAATGTTATTGTCTTTGTGGAACGTGAAAGAATCTCTTTCGATTGATGGCATGTGTATCTAGGCCTCGAGTCTAAGGACCGCAAAGGTCCTTTTAGGCCTGGTCAAGTCCTACAGGCGATTATGCTTCAGTGTGAATATGTGGAACTTCGTTAGATTACTCTTTAAAAGAACTCTTGGGAGAGAATAGAGACGGGTCCAAAGGATATTCTTGTGGTTGCACAAACTAAATGGTAGCATCTTTAAGTTAAGGACCATAAACAAAATTACACCACATTTGAAAAATTGTGGTTGCACAGGTGCAAGTTGTCTTTTCTTTAGATGGATTGTTTGACGGGTGTTAAAAGTCTCTGCAGTTATAGACTTTGGCCTTGATACGATATAAGAATATGTGCAACACATTATATTATTTTTTGGAGAAGCTTTTGAGGAGAAAAACGAGGTTCCAAATCTAGCAGAAAAAACTTTAACACGGTATTTGATTAACTTCTCCTCTATTATTGTTATGTGATGATTATGTTACTGCATGCTATGCGACATTTGACAAACTACCATTTTATCAGCTAAGTTACGGCATAATTAGAATTAGTGTCAAAGTGCATCAGGTATAACAAATCTCATGATCTCAATATATAATGACCACTTGATAAACACTTAGGGGGCGTTTGGTTTGTATAATGAAATTTAGTGGAATTGGAATCCATCAATGAATTTGACCACACATTTGGTCGGTAGGATTTGGAATGGAATCTCTTAAAAGTATTAAAATCTCTATTAGTGACATGGTGATATTGGTGGTCAGAGATGGGGGTGAGTGGACGGGTGTGGGAGAGGGGGTGAAAGTTGTGATGACGACAATAGTAGCATTGGTGGTGGCACCGCCTACCCACCCACAACACCTCCACCGCACCTCACCACCGCCCCAACCACCTCCATCCCCCCTCTCACCCCGCCCCAAGCTTACGTCAACACCACCCCATCCCCGACCTGAACCAACCATCACTCTCGGTCCTATGCCAAACACCTTACCCATCCACACCCATCGTTGCCCCGCACCCCACCCCAAGCTTATGCCAACATCATCCCACCCCCTATCCTAAGCCCACCCTCATCCGCGCCCCTAGTCCTACCACCAACCGCCCTCAATCCCTACACATCCGCCACCCACCCAACCCCCCTCGTACCCACCATCACCGCCGATCTTATAATGCCCACCCACCACCACCTTTACCCACATCCTACCCCACACTCGTGGCAGAGGATAGTTGTGACAATGACAATCGTGACATGGTGGTCAAGGTGGGATGGTAGTTGTGACAGCAATAATAGTGGCATGGTGGTCGGTGAGGTGGGTTGGTACCAGCTGTGATGACAACAATAGTGACATGGTGGTCGGTGAGAGTGCGTGGCGGGGTGGTAGTTGCGAGGACGATAGTAATGGAAGTGGTTGGGTGGCAAGGTGGTGTGCGTGAGTGACGAGGTGCAGGTGGCATTTATGACGACGACAAAAGTACATGGTGGTTTGTGGCAGGCTGGGGTTGGTGTGGGTGGGTGATGAGATGGGGGTGATAGATGTGACGACGACGGTAGTGGCATGGTGGTCAGTGGTGGGTTAGGGGTTAGGGTGGCGGTTGTAACGGTGACAGTAGTGGTGGGGTTAGGGGTGGGGTCGTGATAGTGACAATAGTTGCATGGTCGTGATGGGGGCAGGGGGTGTTGATGTTTGTTAAAATGGACGCAAAAGGTGTAACATACGTAAAACTGCTTTTATTAGAAGATCTTTTCTGAAATATTTTTGTTGAAAGTCATAGATTATCTTATTACGATCGCATAGGCAAAAACTTCATCGAAAACGGAAGTCCGAGCAAAAAGTTATGATTTTTTTAGTGTTTGGTACTCAAATGGGCCTCAACCAAGCCAAATTTGGCCCAATTCGGGTTTAAGTGACAAAATGGACTAAAATTGATATTTTTTTCCCCAAATCACTTCTAAAACCCTCATACACACTCAAGGTGCGATTTTCACACACATAAGCCCAAATGTATTCAATTCTTGAAGAATCAAAGCTCAAATGGATGAATTCTTGATGTTTATTTGAAGATTATTGAAGGTATGCTTCTAATGCTAAGTTTAATCTTTATAATTAGTGTTAATTAAGGATATTAGGGTTTGCATGTTTGTGATTAGTGGTTAATTTTGTAAGTTAATGTTATTATGAAGTTTGGAATTGAATTATAAGGAATTGATCATGGTATTGCAAGATTATTGATGAATTGAGTTAGTAAGGTTCATTGACAGCTTTGATTTATAAAATTTATATAAAATTGTAGAAAAATCGTATGAATATGATATCAATTTCGTTGGAAAGATGGAAATGTCTAGTTTGTTTTGTATTTAGACATTGGAAGCTGATTTCAACTTTAAGATGGGTAAAAGGTGCAATATGTTCTCAGCTGTAAAGCTGAGTTTTGACAGCTTACTGCTGCTATCTTGTAAAATCTATAATAAATCACACAAAAATTATAAAAAATGTGTGGTCAGTGGCATTAGAAAGATATAAGAATCTATTTTATTTCATCTCTAGAAGTCATTGGATAATTCTGAGTTTAAAAGGGGTTAAAATGGGCATGAACCTGCTGCTGTACAAGGAAATTAAAAGTAGAACTGTCAAATTGAAAAGGGTATATATTGGGATTTGCTTGAGTAATTGCTTATGATATCTGAAATGTATATTCCAGGGATATAATTGAAGGTATTGAAAGCTTGTGGTGGTTCATTTCTACCATTTTGGAAATTGCTCATACCTTGGAGTATTGAGTAGCAATGTAAGTTCGTTCGGGAACATTTTGTATACTATGTGTGCATATGTGTATATATACTTTCCTTATATGCTTGTGCCCCTATTATATATATATATATATATGCTTAGTGGCTGGAATATTATGCCTTAGTGGCTGGAACACTATGCCTTAGTGGCTGTTATGTTATATTATTTATTTACTTAATGTAACACGATCTCATGATATCTTCGATATACGAAATGTTGAAATTGCCATAATCAATTTTTGTTGCCTTGGAGAATATTGATTAATGAGTTTATTGATTCGGAAAGCCTTTGTATAAACATATATGTTACTTGAGTTCGTTCCTGAGATTCCTTTGTGTATGTGTATGTATATGTATACATCATAATATTCAAATGTTTTCCTATGAACTCACTAAGCTTTATGCTTAATCTCTTAGATGTTGATTTTCTTTTACAGGAAGGATATAAAGGAGTAAAGGTCCGATGTAGGATTATCGAGCTCAAAGAAGTTGGTTGATATTTAAAACTCATATTTTGGGTATTTTTTTTTTTGTTTATGTACATGTTTTATATATATAGTATGTAAGGGTAGCTATATGTCCCTTTATCAACGATATTATCTCTTTTAGTGAATAACTTTATATTCCGTTTTGTTTTAGAGTTGTATATTGAATCTAATATTACCTGGTGAAATTAGTTTCCACTTTAGTGTGGTGTTACAAAAGGATGATATTTAATTTATGTCATTATTCCAAAGAATGATGAATTCATTTATTTGTAGAATTCAACAAAATTTAAAGAATTCCATCTATTTCAAGAAATAAACCAAACAAATGAATCAGAATTTGGTTAAAAGAATTTATCATTTTAATTTCATCGAATTCCGTGAACCAAACGATCCCTTAGGTCTTGTTTGGTTTGTATGATTAAGTAGGATGTATAGGGATTTGGAACTGAATGTCATTCTTGGTTTAAAAGATTTCCTGGATTTGAAATCCTACAAATGTATGATTTAGAAATCCCACGGGATGGTTGGTATTTCACGAGATTTCGTAGGATTTGCATGGAACAATGTGTTAGAATGTATTAAAAACATTTGTTTTGTAATAATTAATTATAAAAAATTAATTTAATTATTTTTATAATTATTTATAATTTCTTTTTATAAATTATTTATAAAAAACAAAATTCAATTCAATTTCAAATCCTACAAGTCAAACACATCAATGATTTCAAATATTCCAAAATCCAAATCCGTCTTATTCCAACTCTTTCCACAAAATCCAAATCTCTTAAAATCATTACAACAAACCAAACACGACCTTATAACATTTATATGATTTATATTATATCCAATGTAGTATTCTCATAGCAAGCATATCCTATATAGAGGTTTCCTAACTTTATATTTGTACATGGATCCTATAAATAACATAAATCCCATATAGTTAATTGTTACCATTACATCAACTTAAATAAAAAGTAACACTTGACTATTGAACATGTAATCATCAAGGCCATTACAATCTTTTTGAAGATATTGTTACACATGTATCAAAGATTATAGATTGATGGGATAAGTATAAATAAGACAAAACATAAGAGTTCTATCATATATTATTAAAAATCTTACAAATTAAAACAAGAAAAATGTCTAAAATTACAAAGTAACATATGAAATTCGATTAAATATAATCTTTTAAGTTGGAATAGTATATTGCCTACAAATGGGTAAAAGAGTAAGATCCTGAAACATTATAATTGAGTCTCAAAAATTTTGGAGGCCGTGTTTCATATGTTATATTGAAACAACCTTCTGCAGACCTTGTTAAGCAAACTATTATTCTAGGGTTATTATCATATTTAAACATAATGTTTAACGATGATCCCATGGTTGGGGTTGTAAATAGGACAAAATGGGGTTTAAAAAAGAAAAAGAAAAAACAATTAAAATGCCCGATCCCAATAGATTTAGATCGCCGTCCGAACTGAGATTATAGCTTTTCCATCCCGTTTCATCTGCCACGTGACACATTATTATTGGTCAATGTTATTTTTTTTATAAAACTTATTTGATAAAAAAAATGGCTTTAACAAAAAAATTAAAAATTAAAAAATGCACCAAAATTCGTGATTTTCAATTCCCTACAAATAGTATTGACATATTTTCATCGTACAAATCTTTCTCTTCATTTCAATACTCTTGCAAAAGTTTCAATTTCTTTCTTCGGTCCTGATAATTAAGTATGGTTATTTATGTATTTTAGATATGTAATCTTGTACTTATTTTTCTGAACTTTTTATTTAGTTTCAATCGTATGGTAAATTTTTATAATTATATTGCGTTTTAAAATATGCAATGGTGTGTTTAATTTATTTTTTATACTTAAAACTAAAAAATAATAATTATATAGATAAAAAGTTAAAATATGTAATTTTTATAAATTAATATTTCAGATCGGATTGGATCACGGTTAAATGATAAAAGAAGTAAGATCGGTTGAAGTTGAAAATCGTATAAAAAGATGAAAGAAAAAATAATATTTTAATTAAGATTGAGTTAATATAGATTGTAACTAAACTGAACTTCCTATCACTATGTACAGATACAAACGTTTACAAGTAAGAGTCACCATCATCATCTGCCCTATCAAATAAGATTCCTAGCCATCAAAGTTGATTGTTGGTAAAAACATCTTTTACCCAATAAACGTTTATCGGGTAAGAGTCTTCTCCTTCACCCAAAAGATAAAATTATCAATCCTTATTATATCTCTTATTAGGTAAGATTCTCGATCATCCGATAAAATAAATGAGATTCAATAAACGTTTGGTGAACGTTCTTTTACTCCAAAGATATGCAAAAGTTTAGAAATGCACAAAAAAAATTGATACCGGAGACGGTCGTGGATCAGACCGAAGATAGGCCCCAACAAGCTCGAGCCTATAAAGCTTGTGGCCCCAACAAGCTCGAGCCTATAAAGCTTGTGGCCCCAACAAGCTCGAGCCTATAAAGCTTATTTTTCGGCCCAAGCCTGATATAATTGAAGTGGGTTGAGATACGGCTAAAGCCTTGTTAAATTGGACAAGATTTTCATATTTATTATTAACCGTTTTTTAAATTTCCAAGTACATTTATTTGTGTTGTTTATAATAACTTTTTTAAATTCAATATGACATGTTTAAGGTGTAATGAAAATTATATGAGAATTATATTGGATCATATGGTCAAATTATATGGTATAAATACATTGTCGAATTACACAAAATAAATTTAAATATTATACCAAAATGTATGGTAATATAAAAAAAATTAAAATTAAATGTAACACCCCCAATTCATACATTGCATATAACACATATATTATACATAGAATACATGTTTCCTTCCACATGAGTCCATAATACAAGAGTCTATAATGTACAATACATATATCAAAATTCCAAAAGTACATGCTCTTGTATCCTAGCATCCAAGCTTCAAAATATAGCAAAGCACACAGGGAAGTATTTCACAAAATTCTCTTGCCCTTATTATCATTACCTGCATACATATTTTTGAAAACACAGAATGAGGGTTAGACATGAATCTTTAGTGAGGTTCCCTTTTATGTAATGCATGGTGAAGATCACCAAAACATTTATTTCAAATAATCAATCTCATGTAGTAAAGACTGAAAATCACATTCTCTTTTGGTCCATCAGGCCTCTGGTTCCAAACCATACTTGGAATATATTTCAAGAAACAGGACCAGAGCCCCTCTGGTCTTTCTACCATAGCTTTTGTTTCTTCGACCAGAGCCTCTGGTTGTACTAACCAGAGCTTCTGGCTCATATAATTTCTTGTAATGTTCTTGAGTTAAGCTTCCAACCAAAAGATAATCTTTTTCACAAAAAGGATGTTTATACAGAGTTCTTATTCGACCAGAGCCTCTGGTTGTACTAACTAGAACTTCTGGTTCAAAAGTTATGACCAACCAGAGCCTCTGGTTCAACGTGTGAGTCGACCAGAGCCCTTCTGGTCTTAGTAGAAAAATATCAAGTATAAACCCCTTTCTCTTAAAACTTCTTAAAATACAAATTTTGACACAGAAGCTCTTATCAATAGATACATAGCCTCTGGTCCAACTAATTTATTAAGAACAAGCATACTCTTAAATTAAATAACCATAATCTTTTGGTCCAATAATGAGGACCAACCAGAGCTCCTCTGGTTCCTCATAAAAATGAACATTCTGTTCCAAAATACTTTTTAATGACCATAGGTCATATTTTCCCGTAACCATAACATTAATACTATTATTTCTAAAAAGAACAACATCTCTGAATCCTCAAATCACAAAGAAGTGAGAACTCCAATCTGTTGTAATCTTAGAAGATATAATAGCAATAGTTATACCATGCACACACACAACGACCATCCTTATTACATCCATCAATCCCCTGTTTATAGCAATAGCTATCCATCACACACAACGACCATCCTTATTTCCCCCTTAAATTCATATGAACTATTTCATCTGATGACAGGCTGCAGACCTTTGTCAGAGTGAACCTCGTTCATAGTTTTAAATCAATAATAATCTCAAAACAGGTTTATATTAAAACCTTCCAAATCATAAGAACACTCTGTACCATATATGATTGCTCAACTCATCTAGTTCTTCCCAAACAGGGTATTGTTTTAAAACTGATTCTAAAGAACAGTTTCTGTTCAATCCTTCCAGAACATGTTCTAATCTTTGAACCATAAAACATTTCTTTCAAGACTGTTTAAAAGCAGTTTTCACCAGATTTTTTTCTAAATCTCAATCATCCGTAATTACTAGATTTCAAGATTGAACAACAGCTTATAAACTTACAGTTATAATCAAAAGGTTAATAAAACTCACCTTGATAACACAGATTCTGCAGGTTATCACATAGCAGTTTAATAGAATCCTTAACAACAGTTTCTTCAAGAAAATACTCTTCATCGCCTTTAAATTTCTCTTGTATATTTTGTAAAATAGTGAACTGATAAGGTTTTTACCTTATCCTCTTTCTTTTATACTTAGGATGAGACGGTAATGAATATCTTTCAATATAAAATCATTAGACGGTGGAAAGATAATGTTTTATAATCAACCTTTCTTAACCATGAAGGTTTGGATTATAATAATATCCCACATATTATATTATCATATAACCGTCTATAAAATTTCTACATGCATGCATAATATCAAATTACCACACATGTGCACATAATTCATACATTTATATTTAAGATAACATGCATGCTATTACATAATTCACATAATAACACATAGGGGTACCTTGACTAGGTTTGTAGAAAACCCGGTTATAACATTAAATAACGGATTAGTAAGTGTAAAATGTAACAAAAATTGTCTAGATTCTTACTTCCCGTAAAGTTAAAAAATTAATTACTAGAACGAACATTCAAGTCCATCTATTTTTTTAATTTTTTATTACATATTTTTTATCGGAACATATTTAATAAGGACCTTTTATTTGTACGTTTTATTGTCAATTTATCTCAAATTCATCACATTAAGAACTCTTTTTGAAAGTTTACAATGATAGTTTTAATAAGAACCTTCTTTTGTGGGCCTCATTGATTCTTTCAACATCAATAATTATTATATTAATATATATTAATAATTAAAGTCAAGAAATAAAACAAAAATAAGAAAAATGTCACTTCTCACAAACTTCATGGTAAGAACCAAGATTCTTGTTCAAACACCTAAAGGGCATGAGAACTTATCCGCAATGGTAGTTCTGCTATTCCTGGATGATGTCAAAAGACAATGATCCACCCAAGGTTAATAATATCATAAGGACAATGTTAATACATGTCCTAATATGTTTTATGTCTAGTTCATTAATGCAAGTTTCTAATATGATCAACTTTGACTTATTAGCGATTATTTTAGCACCAGTCAATTTTTTTAACAACTTACATACCAATAATTGCATCTTTTTGGACGGTGAGGAATTTTTTTTTTTGAAGATCCACAAAACTACTATAATAATAATTACACTCTCTTTTCGGTGACTTTATATCCTTAAATTTTGTTGGTGTCTTTTTCTTTAACAATAATTGCCATTAAACGACAACAAATAATAAGGGTGCGTTTGGTTTGAGGGATTTGGAGGGATTTGGATTTGAAATCCATTCCCTTCCCTTGTTTGGTTTGCTAAATGGGCTGGATTTTAAATCCAGTGTAGTTTTTAAAATCCCGTAAACAAGGGATTTTGAAATCCATTGTAAATGGGCTGGATTTTGAAATCCAAAT
>NC_037542.1:11570433-11575660 GCF_001531365.2 Cynara cardunculus var. scolymus | reverse complement strand
TGTTCATCCTCTTCGCCTCTTCGTCTCGCTTGAGCAGGTAATAAGACTTCCCTTTCCAATCTATATGCTTGGTGGTTGTAGCCTGAATCAGAAACTCACAGGCTCTGGTTGAAGCAGCTGTACTATTGCCTGATATGGAACAGTAATCTGTTAATACCAGATAATTCTTACAACCGATCATCCAATAATATAGGATCTGATTAGAAATATCAATTGTTACCCTCCTACCATCAATCATCAAGAGTATATGTTTAACAAATGAAAGAGATTTGGTGATTAAAAAAAAATGTAAATCCAAATCCTACAAACCAAACAGAGGAATGGATTTCAAATCAAATCCAAATCCTGCAAACCAAACACATGAATGGATTTTAAATCCAATCCAATCCAAATCCCTTCAGGAATCCAAATCCCTCAAAAACATTCCTGCAAACCAAACGCACCCTAAGAGAAGAGGAAGATACGGTGTTAAAAATATTCAAAAATTTAGTCTAACAAACCAATAAATCTTATATTTTACATTTCAAAGATTTGTTTGGAGACACTGATTGTGGGACTGAATGTCGCCTTACGTTCCAACATTTGAGGAGCCCAGATGTATTCAACTCTTACACAGTTGTATATATAATTATTCTAATAATAATTTTCATTATTATATTTCATATTTTATAAAATTAATTAAAAAAAAAAGTATTTTAATGCGAATACAAATGGATGCCAATTTCGTTTACATCCACGTACCCACTTTGCCACTTGTAAAAGGAAATGGTAAATATCTAATTCTGTTTCTAAAATAAGATTTTTGTATGGTGTGCATTGGTACACATCTCCTCTTACATATAAGCCATAGCTAGGAATATTGGCATTTAACTAACTATCTATACTATATTATAAAATATTTTGACAAAAAAATTTAAAAATCATTTTTTATGTACGAAATACTGTTTACTGATGCATATTACTTAAAATTTAAGATTACAAGTAAATTGTGTATACGTACAACTTATTAAAACTCCATATTTGAATTCGTGTAACTAACTGTAGATAAACGCAATCAAATATAGGATAAACATCTCATTTTAAATATAAAAAATCTAAAATATAATTAGGATAATGATAGAGTTCTAACAAAATATTTAGTTATTATCTTTTTAAAAAATTATATTATTAAACCTAAATTAAATCTCTTTGTTACTAAACCTAAATTAAATTATAATTAAAAATTTTAATCAAGAAAATTACACCAAAACACAAGAACTTTTAAAAAGATTAATTTGATACTGATATGAATATTTATTTAAAAAAATTATGATTTTTTTAGATTTATATTTTATTTAAAAATAAAAACATTATTGCATTCTCAAAATCATATAAAAACGTATTATATTGACATAATAAAGGAAAAAAACAAAACACTGAAATCAAGATGTATTTCGATGCATTGCACAAATACCCTTCTAATATTAATTAAAATATTCAACTTCTAAGATATAGATAATTATATATTTTTTTTGGACTTATATAATTTGTCTTAGAAAAAAAATACTCACATGACAAAAAAAAAAAAAACCCCAAATAAAAAGTGTATATTATTTAAAAAGAAAACCCTACCGACCTTATAACAGGAGCACTTATAGTGGAGACATGTCAGACAGGATTAATAGCATCCAGTCATGAATTTTGAACAGATTTATGATTTTGTTACATCAGTTTTTTTTATATATTTTATACATCTTTCGGTTAGAGTCATGGATCTGACCATGATTTATATAATAAAAACTACTTATTATAATTACAAGACAATAATTAAATAATACAATAATAAAAGTCATTCTTATTAAAATTTATGAAAATAAATATCACATGACTATTTAATATATAAATAAATTGAACCTGAAAAGAAACGTAGATTGGTCCATCTGCTGCCAGGACATTTTATTTCCACGTTGAACAAAACCACTTCTCCTCAGCCCTGTAAAAATGTATGGACCGTTTTATGAAACCCAACATGTTTATCGTTGTAGATGTTCGAAGGGGTTGTTTACCAAATACTTATCTGAATAAGCGATTTTCAAGTAACATTACCTCACTGGATGAATATAGTAAGGACCAATAATCTTACACGGTAAGAGCGAAACAAGGACCAAGAGTCTTACACGGTAAGAACGAAACAAGGACCAAAAGTCTTATCCAGTAAGTGAGGGCGACAACTTTTACCATGGTAAGCGCTTACCGGGTAAATTGTTGTATACTATGTCGTTTTAGTGGACTAAAATCTTACCCGATAAATACATAATAATGTTAAATTTTATCGATAAATACTTATTAGGTAAGTGTTTAATAAACGACCTCTAAATTTGAGAAGGACTTTGACTTGTTTTTTAATATTAATATTTTTTTTAATATTAAAATGAAATAGTTAAGAGTTGGAGGTGGCTCGTCATCATCCAATCCCCTTGTTAGCTCTTCCCCCACACACACTCTAGATAAAATTTACTTTCTAAACTATCTATTTTATACAAACTTCATAAACTAATTACATCCATTTATTGCTTTTAATGAAAGATCAAAATTGAAACAAAGTAAATAAATAAAGTAAAAAAAAGAATTTATATTAGAGACACGGAAGGGGAAAACATTGAAAGCATGTTTTATAAATCTGTTTCATTACAGTTGTTATACATATGAACCTGATGCAATTATATATGACCATGTTTTATTGAACAATTTGAGCCTATTTAATTGGAAATTACCCTGTTGCATTGAACAATTTGAGTCTGTTTCATTGGAAATTAATGACGGTTTTTTAAAACAAAATTGCTTAATATTTTTCAAAATGTGGCGTTTTTTTTTCAAAAAATTTAATGGATACTTCAATTAAATATTTGCTAATATTGTGCCAATCAATATATCATCCATATTTATATAAATATTATGTTATTACCAAACATATCTATTAATATTACATAATTACCAAACATAACTATTGTAAATTCAAATGACCATAATATCCTTATAAATTAAAAAAAAAAACAAATGAATTAATGTGATTGGTTGTAATTATTTTGTAAGATTTGTATAAATTGGGACGGTTTGTATTTGTTCGTTCATATATATATATGTATATACACACACACACACACACATATATATATATATATGGGCCTAATCAAATGAAAATTGTTTTGTTTGTGGTAACCGTGACATCCAATCTCAACCACAAATCAAATCTTAAATTAGAATATTAATAATTTTGATAATTTTAACTTAAAATATTAATTAAAGGCATTTTAGGGATTTTATAAATATCCTCTCTCCGGAGAACCTTATTTCGATTAAGCTTATGTGAACACAAAATACACACCGTGATATCTACAAACGATATTAATCGTAACGCCCATATATTTACATACAAGATGCAAAATGTGATACCCTTTGTAAAACAATGAAAATAACGAAAATGCACACTATGATACATTTCATAAAACAAAGAAAATACATTGTGATACACGTGAAATATTGTGAACATTATCACTATGATACACTTTGATTCACAAAAGTTTTTAAAATACTGTGTATATTAGGTAATTGATATATTAGATAACTAATTTTAATTAAATATTTCAATCTAAAAAATTTAATTAAATATTTTGATTAGTTGTCAAAAATAAAATTACTATATTACCCTTATAGCTTATTTAAGATATCCTTAAATATCTCAAACAAATGGCTTACATTTGATCTCACATTTACCACAAACTAATAAGTCTCTCTTGAATGGGCCTCTATATATATAGGGTTGACTTTACGTGAGACCAGCTTGTTTTCGTAAGACCCGTGAGACCACTTTTTTACACTTGAAAATTCATAGTCAAACACTGTGATACCTACAAACGATATTCACCGTGATACCCAGACATACAAGATGCACAATATGATACATTTTGTAAAACAATGAAAATAATGAAAATGTACACGATGATACATTTCATAAATAAAGAAAATACATTGTGATACACGTGAAACATTGTGAACCTTATCACTATGATACATTTTGATTCACAAACGTATTTAAAATACAATATATATTAGGTAATTGATATATCAGGTAACTAATTTTAATTAAATATTTTGATTAGTTGTCAAAAATAAAATTACTATATTACATTTTTAGCTTATTTAAGAAATATCTTTAAACTTCTCAAACAAATGGTTCACATATTGAATCTCATGGTTATCACAAACTAATCGGTTCTACTCTTAATGAACCACATGTATATATATTATATATGTATACATATACATATATATCCACAGTAGGTGTAGATTGTTTTTTTGCTAAATTGGTCCAGCTTGCTGTTGTAGATCTTGATCCAAATTTTGCTATTTTTGTTGTACCTAACACATAGTAATTTACTGTTGGATTGTCCGATATACCAACCCAATATGGAAAGATTTAAACCTCAATTGGAACAAATGACGTTACAACTGTCCCCTCCCTTCGCATATCATCCCATCCCGTTACGACTCCCCCCCACGAACCCATCCACTTCCCCACCGCTGCCTAGCCAGCCTACCAAACCCACATCAAACACTTCCACCTCCTTCTTGGAGGCTACCGAATCACGCTATGACCACACGAAAAATGCTCGAAATTTTTAAACCACGCCAGTCCCTCAACGTTCATACCACCGAGATGCCACCGGTCTCCCCTTGTCCCCCAAGTCCCACACCTAATCAAATTTAAATTATTGTAAATATTGAAGTTTTTTCATTTAGATGTTCGAAAATGGTTTTTTTTTTCTTTTTACAAATCAAATGTCTCTCAACTTACTTTGATAAGTATATTAGTAAATTAGAGGGTGCAATAACTTAAATCGTTAAATCATCAATAATAGTTAGGCTATAAGACAAAAACAAAAAATGTCATAAAATTATGATATAACATCATATGCATATACATACATACATATATATATATATACACATATATATACACATATATACATATATATATACATATATATATACATATATATATACATATATATATATACATATATATATATATACATATATATAGGGGAGCGATCAAATGCAAACCACTCAATTTGTACAAACCGTGCAAACAGCATTCAACCAATCATAATTTTTCATTTTGTTCATTTTTTTGTAATTATGAGAGGTTGATTAATCATTTTTATTGTGGAGGGTGTTAATCATAGAT
>NC_037542.1:11567395-11570193 GCF_001531365.2 Cynara cardunculus var. scolymus | reverse complement strand
TATATATATATATATATAGAGGCACGTTCAAATGAAAATCTTACAATTCTTAGAAACCGTGTAAACTAATTTCGACAAATAAGAAAATTCCATTTTTTCTAATTAAATTTAATCATTAAGGGTATATTGGTTATTTGCATTGTTTTCTATTAAATATGGAAATTATTAATAAATCTTAATTAAGGTAACATAATAAAGGAAATTTTATAAATAGTAACATTTAAATATTTAATTAAATTATTATATTAAAAATTAGATTTTGTTTTATTGTGTATCGGTTTATTATTGCCAAGATTCATGAAAATCGTAAGTTATTAGATTAATAAATCTATGAAATCAGTAATAGAATGAAAAAAATATTCATGAAATCGGTTTCATACATGGTGAAATTGGTGCATGGAGTAAGTGAAAATGATTATGGAATGAGTGCATGATGAAACCGGTTTCATACATGTTGAAATTGGTGCATGAAGTAAGTGAAAATAATTATAAATGGGTGGATGATGAAATGGGTACAACATGAAATGGGTGCATCATGAATAGAGTGCATGATGATATGGGTGCGTGAAGGAAGTGAAACCATTTCAGAAAAAGATAAGAAAAAGCTTGTGTAATTAGCGAAAAGTGAAGCAATTTCATTATCAATAGCGTGAAATGACAAATGACTCATCAAACCATGTTGGCCGATGAAATGAGTGATTGAAGAAAGTAAAACTATTTCATGGTTTCTAATAAAATTTTGTGTAATTATTGAACAATGAAACAATTTCATTATCAAAATGAAATGGATTCATCTACCAATAACATGAAAGTGACAAAATCTGATCAGGATTGTGAAACCATTTCGTTCATGAAATGTAGTAGTAATTTTTTTTATTCAAAAAGTTTTCTTATGTTAAATTGATTATAGTGTTTTTATTTTTATTGTTGATCTATTTTAATGATGGATGTTATTTTTTTTATAATATTTGAACATAAAATTAATATATTATTTTATAAATAATTTTGTTTCATTAATATTACGATATACATGATATGGTTGCCATTAATATTACCAATACCAAAGTTACCATTTTGTCCTTTTTGGGATTATAAAATAATTTTTTATTTTTTATTTTTTTTAATTTCCTAGTATAACCTAAACTAATATTGACCATTGATCAAGAAAATGGATGGATGAGATTGGTTTACATGGTTTACACAAATGAAGATGGTTTTCATTTGATCGCTCCTCTATATATGTATATGTATATATGAAAGTTCAAATAAAAACCAATTTTTTATTGTGAAGCAGTAGATAAATCTTGGCTCTCCATCTTTATTTGATTCAACAACTCACACTAAATATATATTTTAACTAACGTGGTGTTTGTTTTTTAAAAAAAACTCTTATTTTACCACTTATGTCTGATTCGGTCAGACATAAAGCAATTCAGACTGTTTTTTTTCAGAGCCACTTATACCTTATTTTCCTCTTAAAAATTAAGTGATAACCTAGCCACTTATTTTCTTTTTAATCTTGAAGACTATCCAGAAAACCGATTTCTACTTCATCATTCGATCGACTTTATCATCTCAATGGATCGACTTCACCCTCCATCGATCGACTTCACCATCCTCACTGTCTCAATCGATCAACTTCACCCTTCATCGCCTCCATCACCTCTGGTGGCTTCAAATCGACCCAAATCAGATCCAAATCAAGAGGGTTTTCTTCCCTGTGGGTTTTCGCCACTGTGTGTTTTCGTTCCTGTGCAAACCAGTAGTTGTGCACCTTTATCCTTGTGAATCAAGGTATTTTCGTCCCTGTAGTTTTCATCATGATGGAGATTTGCTTCGATTTTAGAGGTGGATTTGGGCGTTAAATTTTAGAGGAGGGGTGGTTGATGGTGGTGGGATGAGGGTGGAGATTGAGGATGGAAGGCTTGATCTGGAGGAGAAGGAAGAATTAAAGGAATCTTGGGAACATAAACAGAAGTGAAATCAGAAATTATACATATTCATATGTTTGTTGGTTACTAAAGCAAACTATTGATTCAGATTTCAGACTTCAGCACCACCTCTTAAAAATCAGAAGTGAAATCAGACTTCCGACTTCAGCACTTGTTAAAAAACAAACGCCACCTAAAACTTTTAGTTAAGATGATTAGTGGTAAAAGATAAAATTTAATTCAATCATGGTCATGTTCGATAAGTCTAGTGAAAAGTCTGAAAGTGAGACCTAAATTTTGACAGAGGAATCATGATGTTTTCTAGATCAGGGACCAATTTTAACTTTCTCAATGTTGTTGTGTTATTTTCCAATGTCTTTATCCATAATTGTTTGAACGATAACAAACATTTTATTCGTGGATCTCCTCCACCAATCATAAATTTATAAATACTAAAAATGGAAGAGCAATATTAAAAAATGAAAAAAAATCACAAGATCGATATTAAAAATGCAAAAATCATGGGATTTTTGAATCTTGTAATTCCCAATTAATGATATAGGAGTTACAAAAAGAAAAAGAAAATTGCCCATATACTTTTAACATTAAATTCTTAGATAGAGTAGAACCTAATACTAAGATAGATTGTGATTGATTGAAAATGTTCATAAAGTTAACACTATAATTTGGGTTAACATTTGAACTAAGTTCTCTCTCTCTCTCTCTCTCTCTCATATATATATATATATATATATATATATATAGGGGAGCGATCAAATGCAAACCACTCAATTTGTACAAACTGTGCAAACCTCATTCAACCAATCATAATTTTTCATTTTGTTCATTTTTTTTGTAATTATGAGA
>NC_037542.1:11560893-11567135 GCF_001531365.2 Cynara cardunculus var. scolymus | reverse complement strand
TATATATATATATATATATATATATATATATATATATATATATATATTAGAAGGGTACTCGAGCAATGCAAACATATCGATTTTAATGTTTCTTTTTATTTTTTGTCTCTGTCAATGTTATAACATGGTTTTGTATGGTTGTGAGAATATGATAATGTTCTTATGTTTGAGTAAAATATAAATGTGAAGATCCCATAAAAACTTGAAAAAAAATATCGATATTAGAATCAAATTAAGTATTTAAAAGTTCTCATTTTTTTGTGTAATTTCTTTAATTTGACTTTTTATTATAATATAATAATGAAGTAATTTATTTTCGGTTTAATAATATAATATTTTTTACAAAAATTATAATTAAGTATTTTATTAAGTGTTAATGATTATCTTGATTATATCTTAGATTTTTTATAATTAAAAAATACCCCTAAAAATTGAATCTTATAAAGCAAGAACAAAAGATTGAAGAATAAATAAATCAAATACTAAACACGAACAAAAGATTGAAAGGTAAATAAACGAACCTTTGAAGATTTTGAATTTGTTTATATCAACCTTGAGGCACACATATGATAACTGTGGAGAATGAGCAATGCACACACTGTATGATCAATTATTATTTGTAAAGGATCACTGGTCTTTTGTTAGCAATGCGCACACACACAGATTTGCCTCAAACAGCAGAGGAATATCATCAAACAGATAGAGCTCATTGAAAAACTCCCACACAAATGCATTAAATGATGGATCAAGTAACGTTAACAACAAAACAAAATACCCGTAAAAATTAAATCTTGTAAAGCAAAAACAAAAGATTGAAGTGTAAATAAATCAAATACTAAACAAGAACAAAGATTGAAAGGTAAATAAACGAACTTTTGAAGATTTTGAATTCGTTTGTATTCTGAAGAACGAAAACAAAAAACAATAGATTGAACAATATTGCTTCATATATATATATATATATATATATATTCATCTCTAAATCTATTGAAATCATATGTATATCCATCTCTAAATCTGTTGAAATCGATAAATATTAGGATATGGATGAAGGTTAGTGACTCATAAAGATATGGATGAATGTTAGCTCTTGATGGAAGATGAAGATTATCTAAATCCCGTTTAGGTGTTTCAATAAGTTGTACCCAAGTATTGAGAAATTGTAAATTTGAAAATTAAGTAATTAACATTATATAGCAGTAGATAATGTTTAAAAGATTGTTTTTAAGAGTTTTTCTCAAATGTTTTATAATATAGTATAAATATATGGTCAGGTTCAGAGGAAAACCAAAAAAAAAAATGAAAGACTGAGAAATAACATAGTAACTGTTCATCTAAAGGATATGCAAATCTGCATACAAGTAATTTGGAAGCAATTTGTGCAGTTTGTACATATGCATAACATACACACATGCACAAAAAAAATAGCTTCACTTACTTGTATGCACATATGCATACTGTCCAGATAAATTGTTATCAGAGTGTTGTTCAATTTTCATTTTTTGGGTTTTCTCTTGAATCTCTTTTTTTTTTCTCTCTCTCTCTCTCTCTTTTTCTATATATATATATATATATATATATATATATATATATGGGATTCCATAAAATTGTGATAATAATTATTGCATCATGTGCTATTTCATGTGATTCTTTTTTCCATCTTGGACTTGGATTTAGGTGTTTGTCAAATGATAATATATAGTTGGGAACCCATAGAATTTAATATATTGATTAACATATATTTGTTTCACAATCTGAGTACTTTTTATGTATTTGTCAAATGAAAAATAAAACTAAAAGGTTTCATATGGTGAATCAAATACATATGAAGATACATTTTGAAACAAATATATGTTAATCAATATATTAAATTCTAACCTTAGATGAAAAAATTCATACAAAACAATATTTTACAATAATAATTCTTAAAATTATCACAATGTAAAGGGTTCTCATTTAATTATGCCCTATATATTTTCGGTACGGGAATGTGGTATCCTCATCCCCCACCCATGTCCTCGATTTCTAATTCAGGGAGTCACCGTTCCAGCCAACTCGAGGATTCTAGCTACAGTTAAACCAGGTTTAAGAACTAGATTTACAGTTAGATGTGGTTTATTTTGACATCTCTATCATTAATATTGTAATTAAGATAAAGTATTTAAAAATGAATATAAATTTTTTTCTAAAGATTTTAATTTTGATATCTTACTTAAAAAAATTATGAATAATTTTTAAAGAAATTGAGAAGGGTGAGAGAGAAGGTTGTTGCAGTTGCAGTTGCAGTGATGAAAAATCACATCATGCGAAGCTGTCAAAAGTCCAAGTCTACCGAGGGATTTGGCCCCCCTTCTCGTTTCCATCATCACTCTCTTTTTAATTCATATCTTCTTCACCTTTTTTTGCTATTAATAATTAATAGAGCGTAAGTTAGAAAATGAACAAGGAAGGGGCCGTTTATCAAATGTTTATTAAGTAACATTATCTCACCGGATAAATATAATAAGAACTAAGAATATTACCCGGTAAAAAAAAAGACAAGGACAAAAAGTCTTACCCGGTAAGTAAGGGCGGCGACTCTTACCACGGTAAGCGCTTACCGTGTAAATTGTTGCATACGATGTCGTTTGGTTGAACTAAATTTTACCCGGTAAGTAAATAATAATGTTAAATTTTAACGGTAAACACTTATCGGGTAAGTGTTTGATAAACGTTTGTTTTAAAAAAAAACTATGTATTTGGATGGTGGAGCTTGTAAGTGTCAAATTGGGGCCACTTGAAGATTTTCTTGTATTTGAGGGTATCGGGTGTCGCAAAC
Organism: Cynara cardunculus var. scolymus; assembly: GCF_001531365.2. NCBI lineage: Eukaryota > Viridiplantae > Streptophyta > Magnoliopsida > Asterales > Asteraceae > Cynara > Cynara cardunculus. Next base: position 11,564,317 of record NC_037542.1, on the reverse strand, counting down.
AACTTTTGGGAATAACTTGGTTTTTTCAATTAATGAGCAACTTAATCTAGATTTAACATTTGAAATTCAATTGTTTTCTTTCAGTTGGATTTTAAATTGAATTAAGAATACACATGTAAGATGGGTGGACTGGTACCGTAACCCACGATAATCCATTTAACTTACACGATTTGTGTTTCATTTTAATCATCAGGATCAACACACATCAATATTGGATTTGCATCTTAGAGTCTAGTTCAGGGTTTTAGTTCTTATAGTGTTCAGTGGATTGTCGATGATATATGTATCCTTATGGCACATCAGTTGTATCTGCATGTGAGCTTCGAGGAAACTTTCTTGTCTATCTGTTTTTTTGGGTTTTAACTTTTTGCTTGTTCGAGGTTTTTTGGCTTTTTTGTTGGTTATGTGTTTTTTTTTTTTTTTTGCATCTTGTAGAAAAACTTTGTTGGTTTTTATTGTATTTTATTTGTACTTTATAAACTTCTATTGTCTTTCTGGAAAAAAAAAATTGTAGACACTTATTTTCAGTATGAAAAGAGGTAATTTTATTTTATGATTTTTATTCCACTAGAAACTAAAATATGATTAAAGGTATAAAAGATCACTAGAAAGTGTAACATCTCAAGATCACATTTGCATATAAACATATATTTTCATATATCATGAAATATAATTTATACAACTGGTTTCACTAATTACAAAAGCTACATTACAAAGTAGCTACTAAATTTTTCCATAAAATCTCTATACAACATTTGAATACATAACAAGTACTCAAATACAACAGAAGAATATGCTAGCCAAAAATCACATGCAAGCATATTTATAACACTTTATAATTTTCTCTTCCCCTTATCCTTTGATTGAGGGCGACCTGTAATGCATATTTTCAAAATACAAAATAAAGGTTAGACCTTGAGGTCTATTGAGAAATCCTTTTGATGCTATTACAGGGTGAATAATCACCAAAATCACATTTATGACCTCATATTTATGATAATAACAAATATACATCATTTCGATAGAACAAACCTCATTTATCACATCAAAATAGCCAAATAACTTGATAAACACATTTTGAGTAAACTTGTTGCATCATATAGATGATTATATAATTTTCTCGCATCACATGGACGAGACAACCTCATTTCCTCGCAACACACTGATGCGAATACCTCATTTCATCGCATCACACAGGTGCTATAAGTCAACTTGTCACAAGGATGCGACAAAACTCACTCCTCGCATCATATAGATGTGATAACCATATTTTTTTCGCATCAATAGGATGCGATAACTCTAAGTCATCGCAACACACAAATGCGACAACTCCAAGTCATTGCATCATAAGGATGCGATAACAATGAATGTTTAGATCAAAAACCTATATTTTATAACTCAATAATTATGTCACCCTTATCCTGGTATACACCTCTTCTTGATATGCCACCTTTATCCCAATATACATTTCTCCTTAATATGTCACCCCAAAATACACCTCTTCTTAATATGTCACCTTTATTCCATTTCACAAGTTATATCACATCAAAAAAAATCTCACAATTATGCCAATTATAGCATCCAAAAACAGTTTTATAAATAACTTCTCATATAAAGAACCATACAATTTTACATTCAGTTTTCATATAAGAAAAGTTGTAAAATTAAACTCACCTTATATAATCACATAGAGATGAAGATACAAAGATGAACAACAAATTATCCAGATAATAACACATAATCAACATCTCTAGCTTCCCTCTTAGGTTTTAGTTTTATCGAATTCAAAGAACACGTAGAAGATTTTTCTTCCTTACCAACTTACTTTTTATTATTCCACAAAACCAATGAGATAAAATTATCATCTCATATTTCCACCTATAAACAATTAAGAGGCGGTGGGAGTTTTAAAAAATATTTTAAGCATATAAACAACTTTAACCCTTCATTAATACTTTCAAAAAAAAAAAAAAAGTAACCACGAATTTTATAACCGTATAATCGGTTATCACAAAAAGTATCACTAAATATAAAAATAACATGTACAAATTTTTATCCTTTTCGTGAATAGTATTTCACCATAAATAATTATTATCTCATTCGGTTTAGAGACGCTTTATAGGCTTATTTGGATAGAGCAGCTTGCTCAATCGGTCCAAAAAACAAATTATTAGTGGATTTGAGTGACAAATTTACGAGTTTAAGAAGCTCAAGCTAATAAGTCGTTTAACAAAAGGTTGAGTTTTATTTTGACTTGGTTTATAATTTTTTAAGTTTTTATGTAGCTCCATTTGTATGACTTCCGATCAATTATAATTAAATGCTTGATCATACAAGACTGGTGTAAGAGGTTACTTAGTTGGCTTCCCATTAAATCTTGTATCGATAAAGTTGTCTGTATAGATTAATCTGTCTGTATAAATGAGAAGGTTTTTCTTTCAGAGAGCTTTTTCATAGTTAAAATAAGCGTGTTTTTTAATTGGGAGGGTCATGTTTGGAAAAAAAAAAAAAAAAACTTACTTTTTTGCATAAAACTCCTCCTAGAAACTTACAGAATAAGCAACTTTTTGTATCACCAAGTCACTACCAATTACCAAACAGTCATATGTAGTTGACCGGATAAACTGTGAGTCCCATTAATCAACTAACAAATAGTCCCTAAGTTTGATAGTTTCTGAACATTCAAGTTATCTCGTATAAAGTATAAACATGTCAAACATTCATAACTAGATCATAATAGGCTTCTCCGCTGTAGTTGACCTTATACAAACTCGAGCTTTCAAAGTTTTTTGATGACTCAACTTGTATTGTATGCACATGTTTAATCAACCATGCTTCATGCTTTGCTTGTCTATTGCGACCTAAACTTACTAACCAGTACCATAAAAAGGTATCCTAATCAATGTGCGAATGTGAATTAACATAACAAGTAACTTAAGTTGCCCAAAATCAAGTACAATCATAAATATTGTCCTTTCATAATCATCGGGGCCTTTAATTTAGGTTGTACACTCTAGTACCATTTTTTGGTCCCCTTCAAGTACTAATAACTTAAGAAGGTGCACATCCAACATCATATCATACTTTTTACATTTTTAACGTATGTTTTACTTGATCTTGATATAAATATGTGTCTGCATTCAACGACACTCGTAATTTTCATTTATAAATGACATAATTTTTAACTTACTCCTCTCGTTTTAATTTATCATAGATTTAAATATACGTTCTTTTTTACTCTATCTATACTATATTATAAATCATTTGACTAAAACTCTTAAAAACTCTTAAAACTCTTAAACTCTTAAAAACTCTTAAACCCGTTCATCCCTATCCGATTTTATCCCATATCTGAATTCGTGTAACTAACTGCAAATAAACATAATCAAATACAGGATAAACATCTCATTTTAAATATAAAAAA
>NC_037542.1:11557588-11559423 GCF_001531365.2 Cynara cardunculus var. scolymus | reverse complement strand
CATATTATAATATCGACTGAGATAAAGAAGAAAATGAAATATTAAAATCATGATGCATCTCGCTGCATTGCACGAGTACGCTTCTAGTCCTTTATAAAATATAAGATGATGTAGTTAAGATTCAAACAAGGACACCTTCATTTTATGAAAATGCGAGAACAACTATTTACTATATATAGTTAATCACATATGATATTAAATCAGAGCGCATATGACCTTTGGCGTGACTGGGGTGTTGGCCAAGTTGGCGCCCACAAGCCACTAGCCTCCCTCACATGTATTATTACATGTGATAACGGTATTTTTGATAAAAATACTATAATCGATCATATATGATACTAAATCAAAGACGTTGACAACCTTTGGGCGACCTAGGTCGCAGGCAAAGTCGACTGCACACCATCACATGTGAGGTTGTTATTGCATTTATGTAAAATAGAGGTATTTTTATTTGAACCTTCACCACCAGATGTAACATCCTTTATTTTGTAAAAAAATATGTATGTTAATTATTATAATAAACAAAAGCATATAATAAAGAGAAAGTATTACACTTCTCTAGTAATACATTCACAAAAAATACAAGGTGACAAGATCAAATCTTAAATGTTCGAGCATTTCCAACATATTCTATAAAATAGAGAAAATGGAGTTTTATTATCTATTTTGCTCCAACAGATTCTTTATATTATACTATAAAATGGAGAAATATACAAATTTAGAGAATTCTCTAAAACTTGTTGTGTGTAGAATGAAATGAATATTTTATGAACTCCCACCAACGAGATTGAATTATCATTATTTCATATAAAACTTTTTAAAAAATGTACATAAATTATAAAATATTTTAATAATATAATTAATGTTGAAATATCTGAAGTAGTGAATTTGTTGAAGTTAAATGTAATTTTTTAGAATTTTGGTTATCTATTTTAGAGAAAATCTGTTGCAAATGCACTTAGGAGCCACAACGTTTTTCAAAATGTGTCTTATGGCGGTAAATCTCAATATGCAATATTATATATATATATATATATATATATATATATATATATATAGGGGTCATTCAAGGAAGAACTCAATAATTTTTTATAACCATGAAATCTTATCCCAACCACAAATCAAAAGATAAATTAAGAAATTACTAATTTTGGTAATTTTGACTTTAAATTTTAATTAAAGGGAAGTTAAGTATTTTAGAAAAAATTTCATTGCTCTCTCCACCGAACCTTATTCTAGCTAACAACATGTGAACATAAGATACATACTATGATACATTAAAAAACATCGACATTGTTAAAAAAAATACATACAAATGATATTCATTGTAATATTCAAGATACATACAAGATGCACATTGTGATACCCTTTATAAAGCAATAAAAATATGAAAATGTACATTGTGATACCCTTCATAAGACAGAAAATAACGAACATATGTATTGTGATACACTTTGTAAAACAATTTTACCTGATACACTTCGAAAAATAACATCCTAAAAGATTTCATCAGACATAACTTGCCTAGAGTTGGCTTTACATAGATAATCGTGTACATAATGTGGAAACAATCAAAAACCAAAAAAACATGAAACAAGAGAGAAAGATATTTGTTAATATGGAGAGAGGGAGATAGAGTTGTTAAATAAATTAATACAAACGGGGAATATCAAATTATTAATTTACCTTTTTATTTTATTTTAAGAAAATAACATTAATTATTTTAAATAATTAGTTCATATTGGACCTCGTGATTATCACAAAATACCAAGTTCTCATTTGAGTAGGCAAATATATATATATATATATATATATATATATATATATATATATAT
>NC_037542.1:11536655-11557098 GCF_001531365.2 Cynara cardunculus var. scolymus | reverse complement strand
AATTGTTTCATATAATACTTTTTTTGATGAATTTGTTTCATATATGGTTATGAAATTATCTCATATAATATTTAATGGAATTTTAATGAAACTGTTTCATGTATTTCTCTAAAATTAAAATAATGAAGATGATAATATCCATAATTAACACCCTCAACAATAAAAATGGTTAATCAATATCTCATAATTACAAAAAAATGAACAAAATGAAATATTATGATTGATTGAATGTGGTTATCACAGTTTGTACAAATTGAGTGGTTTTTTATTTGAATGCTCCCATATATATATATATATATATATATATATATATAGGCACGTTCAAATGAAAACCGTGCATTTCTAAGAAAACGTGTAAACTAATTTCTACCAATAGGACAATTGCATGTTTTTTTCTAATTAAATCTAATCAATAAGGGTATTTCGGTCATTTACAATATTTTCTATTAAATATGGAAATTATTAATAAATCTTAATTAAAGAAACGTAATAAAGAAAATTTTATAAATGGTAATATTTAAATATTTGAACTTGATATATTGTGATGCGATTGAATCTGTTGGTGAATCTTGAAGATTGTAAAACATAATGGAATGAATTCATCAAATCAGGATTGAAATAAAAAAAATTAATGTACATGAAACATGTTTCATGAAGGTGAAACTGGTTTATGTCTTAATTAAACAATGAGTAATGAACTGATTTCATGGTGAACCCCGTTTCATTTATGGTGTAGTTGATCCATTTAGTAGGTGAAATGGAAAATGAAACGGGTATATAATGTATTTGGTTCGTTATGAAATAATTGCATGATGAACGGGTACATGATGAATCTGCTCCAGAATCTTGAAGATTGTAATCTGCTTTAGAATCTTGAAGATTGTAAGGCATAAAAAAATGAATTCATCAAATCAAGAATGAAATAAGAAAATTAATTTACATGAAATAGGTTTCATGAAGGTGAAACTGGTTCATGGCATAATTGAACAATAAGTAGTGAAACGGGTGCATAATGTATTTGGTTCATCATGAAATAATTGCATGATGAAACGAGTACATGATGAATCTGCTCCAGAATTTTGAAGAGTGTAATCTGCTCCAGAATCTTGAAGATTGTAAAGCTTTAAGGAATGAATTCATCAAATCAGAAGTGAAATAAAAACATTAATGTACATGAAACAAGTTTCATGAAGGTGAAACTGGTTCATGGGATGTTAGAGATTATGTATTTTGTTTACAATTTTGCCCTTATTGCTGATGTAAAAATAAAATTTTAATATATATATTTTTTAATTTTCTAAAATAAACTAAACTAATCTTGACCATCAATCAAGAAAATGGATGGATGAGATTGATTTAAATGGTTTACATAAATGGAGGCGGTTTTCATTTGATCGCTCATATATATACATATACATATATATATATATATAATTAATTAATTATTCCCATAAATAAGAAATATATATAACTTCCAAAAATAAAAAATTCATAACCCCTAAAATAAAACATTAATTAATTATTCACAATGTGTATTCAAGTCTTTACACAATACTTTTAAGGATCTTTAGGTTTTCTTTTTTGGTTTTTTATTCTTAGTGTTGTTGTATAAAAATTGTGTTTACAAGGTGATCACAATATGTAAAAAAATAGATGATCACAATATGTATCCAAGACCTTATACAATACTTTTAGGGATCATTAAAGTTTTTTTTTTCTATTTTTGTTCTTAGTGTCATTGTGGCACATTGTGTTCACAAGATGATTACAATGTGTAAAAAAAATAGGTGATCACAGTGTGTAAAAGAATTGATGGTCACGATGTTTTAACTAAAACAATATATTTGATAGTGGTACACATCATGATACTATAAATTTTTGGTTTAGATTTCACCGGAGATGCTTGACTCATGTTCAAACTTGATTATTGATTTTGTTCACGATGCATATTCAAGTCCTTACAAAATGTTGTTAGTGAGCTGTAGTGGTTTTGGTTTTTTATTTTTATTGTTTTTGTTCACAATGGTTTTGGTTTTTTATTTTTAATGTCTTTTAATACAGTGAACCAGATTCATACGTTGATAAAATAATTTTTTCATATAGTGAAATATTTGCATATAGTGATGAAATACAGTTTCATTCAGTGAAATAGTTGCATACAGTGAAGAGAACAGTGATAAAATACAGTTTCATACAGTGAAACAGATTCATATGGGTGATTTGCCGATTTTGGCCTTTTTTTAATTAAAAATTGATTTTTTTTAATTTCTTAATATAACACTATTTAATCTTGACCATTGATCAAGAAAATGAGTGAATGTAATTGGTTTGTAGGGTTTTCACAAATAATGGTGGTTTGCAATTGATCGCTCCCCCCCCCCTTCTCTCTCTATATATATGTTTAATCAAATAAAAACTCATTATTTTATAATATTATTTAGAAAAATAAAATAAACGGGTAATTAAATTAGTAATTCGATTTTCTTTTGATAACTCATCAAACCAGAAATCGATTCCCATTACATATTTGCACCTTCTTTCCTCTTCTGCCCAAACCCTAATGAAACCTCATTTATCATTGTCCACCTACATCAACAACATTAACGTTCATCACTACCTAACACTATGGTTCCAGGTAACACCATCAATACTGTTCCAGATCATACGATCTCCCCCACCATCAGCGCAGGTTCTAAGATTTTTGATGTCCTGTACGAAAATAATAATCAATGCCCCTAAGTCTATTTTTTTTTAAGTCTTTTCCAGTTTTCTCTTTTCCAAATTAAAATTAGTAAAATAGAAACTTTATTTCAATATACGGGACTTAAAAGACAAGAAAAACTATAACTAGTTTTAACTAAAATAGTAAATCACATCAAACTACTGTCATAGTAAGCAAAAAGTAAAACTCAAAAGTTACAGGTCTAACGACTAAAGGCTAAGGGCTTATCTGTTAGCAGCTTAATAAGTTTAATGAAACTAACAACTTATTCGCTCAACTATGTATGATTGTTTCATAGTGGCTTAATGATATAAACAGGTGACTTGTCCAGTAAGCTTCTAGGGAGAGCTTTATATAGAAAGCCGAGTTTTTTTCTTCCAAATATGTCCCTTCAAACTGAAAAAACACTCATTACATCTGTGGAAAAACTCTCACAAACAAAAACTTTTCCAACTTATACAAACAGATTAATTCATACAGACAACTTTATATAAACAAAAAAATTTCCAACTTTCCAACTTTTTCCTACGATGTGCATTCAATATTCATCACTACTAGGCCTTGGGTCTGTTTTTATTGTTAAAGCTCAGTTGTCTAATTCTTAAATTACTAATCTCAAAACTAGTAATAAATGACAATTTGATGCCCCTTTAGGCTTTGATGCCCTGTACGGCCACACGGGCTGCACGTGGCCAGGGTCGGCCCTGCCACCACCCTCGATGTAACACCATCAACGATGGTTTCAAGTCTGACATCCTTTCCTTACCCCCTTACTAGCTACCCTTTCTCACATTTTCACAAATGTCCGCATTCTCATGTCATACATGAACTTATTCATTTGAGAACTCTAAAATTTATGAGATACATAAGAAGTTCTACTTTAAGGTTTTGTTTCATATGATTTTTTTTTGTCTAACTATAGTATTTAATGTATTGATTAACATATATTTGTTTTATATGTATTCGCTTCAGAATTTGAAACTCTTTCACGTGTAATTTTTTTTCCACAAACGCAAAAAGGTTCACGTTGTGAATCGGTTACATGTAAAACAAACACACCGTGAAACAAATATATCCCAACTAATATCCTAAATCCTAGTCTTACATGAAAAAAAAAATCATATATGAAATAACACATGATGCATAAATTCTCAAAGTTATCACAATTTTATGGGTTCTTAAAAGAAAGTCTCCCCCATATATATACACACACACACACATACTTATACTATATTATAAAGCATTTGACAAAAACTTTTAAAAACCACTTTTTATGCATGAAGTACTGTATTACTTAAAATTCAAGATTATAAGTAATTTTGCATAAGTACAACTTATTAAAGCTCCAATTTTAAATTCGTGTAACTAACTACAGATAAACATAATCAAATATAGAATAAACATTCATTTTAAATATAGAAAATCTAAAATATAATTAAGATAATCATTGAGTTATAACAGAATGGTTTAATTATTATATTTACAAAAAAATATGTTATTAAACCAAAAACAAATTACTTTGTTATTAAATCTATATTAAATTATAATAAGAAATTGAATTAAAGAAGTTATACAAAAAAAACGAGAACTATTAGATAGTTAATTTGATACTATTATCGATTTATTTTTTTCAAAATTTTATGCTATCTTCAACTTTATATTTCATTCAAAAATAAAAACATTATTGCTTTCTCAAAACCACATAAAATAGTATTATATTGATAAAGACAAAATAAAAACTAAATATTAAAATGGAGATTTTTCTAGCTGTATTGCACGAGTACCGTTCTAGTATATATATATATATATACACACACACACACACACACACATACATACATACATACATACATACATACATACATACATACATACATACATACATACATACATACATAGGGAGAACTGATTAGTTTGAGGTAACCGTAAGATTCAATGTGAACCACTCGTTTTAGATATTTAAAGATATTTCTTATATGGGTTAAAAGAATAATATAATAATTCTATTTTTGACAACTAATCAAAATATTTAATTAAAATTAATTACCCTGTATATCAATTATCTAATACACATCGTATTTTAAAGACGTTTGTGAATAATGTGTTATTTTATCAGTACAATATTTCTTATTGTTCCCTCTACATAGAGAATGATAAGTTGTGTTAACAAGCATCTACATTAATATCAAAATGCTGAAATGAAGAGTACAAACATACACTAAACAACAAAGCAGATGAAGACACATGCATAATTGGATAACATCATTTTATGCAATGGTGGGTAATAATAGGCAACCCTTGTTAAATGTTGCAACTCTGTTTTAATAGAAATTACTGAGTGATAGTTTCTAAGGTAAAATCGGCATCAACATTTAAAAACTATATTAGTTTTTCATAATTGAAAGAGTATTATCTTCCTTTTCACTTTTAGTCTCTAACAAGTTTGTCACAAACCAGATTGTTTAGTATTAGGTCTTACCTTCCTATTTGTCGCAACAAATCTATAATTCTTTTGTTTTATAAATATACAAAGTTAAATTGTGAAATCTGTTGTGTTTATATTTAAATTCCTTTCTACAAACACTTTATGTATTAGTCATTACCTTTTCCACAACCAACAATATACATATATATACATATACAATACAATACACACACACACACACACACATATAGAGATGAATTATTATACAACATTTTACATTTGTACAACCAATACAACCCAATATCAACCGTCCATTTGATTTGATGAATATGTGATTTCATAGAAGTTTTGATTGTTTTCTAATATAAAGTATTGAACATAATTAATACAGTATAGTCATCTTACATAAATATTTAAATCATAATAAATGAACACTCATCATTTCCATAAATATCTCAATTAATTGAGTTGCATTGATTTTACAAATAAACATGGTTGTATTTGAAATATACCCTATATATATATATATATATATATATATATATATATATATATATATATATATATATAGAAACTTAACACATAAACCATACTAGCAATAAAAAATTATTAATACAACACGTTTAAAATACATCAATGCTCGTTTAGAAATTGTTGAATTATTTTTGCACCATGTCGAAATATCCATTTGCATCTATTAGATTATCATATTTTAGTTATTTTTGTTGGTTTTTGTTACTAATAAATACAAATACAAGCAAATATAATTATTTAACGGCTAATTTATAAAATATTAAAATTAAATGTATCAAGTGGAAATAAAATAGAATATAATTTTTCAATAATTATGTATTTTTGCATTATTATATTACTGCTAATAAATTGATAGTTTGCTATTAAATTATATATAGTAAAGGATAATTAATTGGATTATTAGTACTAATTATATCATTAAAATATAACTTTTTATACTGATATGAAACTTGAGAAATTGGTTTCATTTTGATGTATGAAAGTGAATAATAAAATAATTACTAAAGCTGATATGATATTTATGAAAAAAATTTTACCCAAAATATCATTTTATACCTAATATACTAACAAAATGACCATTTTTCAGACACTTTTTCAGACATTTCTCACAAAATGACCACCAAATCGCCTTTGGAGGGTGATTTACTTAATTGGGGGCGATTTTCCCATTTGAGGTATGGACGGGTCCCACATGCATACCATTTTAGGGACAAAAAATCTGATTTTCATATATGTGTTAATAGTTATGATGATAGATTGTGTTTAAGGATTGTGAGAGTAGATGTATTTGGATTACTACATTTTCATGTTTGGATTATTGCAGTTATATATATTACATTTGGTCATAAAAAAGACAAATACCAATATAAATCGCCCTCTATGTCTAGTCACGTTGTCATTAAGTTGTCAAATCAACCAAAAAATTGCGTCATAGAATGTCTCTATTACAGGGCGGAATAAGAGTTAAAATTCCCCCAGAGGCGATTTTCAATAAACAGGGACGATTTTGATAAAAATATGAAGAAAATCATATTTTTATCTCCAAAATCATATGCATGTGGGACTCATCCGTACCTCAAAGGAGAAGTCGCCCCCAATAAAGTAAATCGCCCCTGCATGGTCATTTTGTGAGAAATGTCTGAAAAATGATTATTTTGTTATTGTACTACGTATAAAATAGTTATTTTGGTAATTTCCCTTTACAAAATTGGTTTAATAATTGCATGATAGCGGATGTTCTGATAGAGACAAGTGATTACTCCTAGCTACATACTATATCGTACTTCGTTGAAAATATAGGTAACTGATTTTCCATTTATTTTGCGGTATTGTTGTCGATGTTGCAGTGCTTCCTACACTATGTTATAGCACAATAGAAATTTCAACGTAGATGACAAATATATCCTATGGATAGCCTTTATTGATAAAGAAAAATACATTGAAATGTCAGTTCTTAATCCAACAGGTATATCATTAATGCACCGTTAATATAAATGCATGTTGTAAATTGATGAGGTCGCCTTTACGGTTAGTGTTACAATTTGCATCTAGGATCACTAGATTAGAATCAAAGCTAATTAATTATTGTTAGATACCTTTTAGGTGAGGAGAGTACGTTTAGGATTGATAAATGGAATTGTCTGAAATTAATTATAATCAAGGGTTGTTTACTTTAATTTAATGAGCTTAATAGCTCAATGGACTTATTCACAGAGCTATATTGAGTTGTTTACTTATGTCTTAATGAAAAACGATTGACTTAATCATAAAACCAAGAAGGTCTCTTGTCCCTATTAAGACAAAGAAACTACTTTGTCTGCCCTTTGATGAAAAGACACCCATCTCCAAAAATCATCCATGTTCACCATTTTCTACTCATTGACTTCCTCGTCGCTTTCCTTCACTCGATTCCAACCCTCATCTCCTCTCCTTTCGTTCCCCTGTGCTCCCGTCACTCCCTGCGACTGAAACTACCAAAACCGGTCCCGGTTTTTAGTCCCATAACCGGTCCTTACCGGCCCCGGTCCCGGGTCGTTCCTTTGTCGGTCCCCGTCCTCCGGCGATTTGGCCATCTCTAATAGATAGTATGTGTGTGTGATTTGGGGATTTATTCTGTTTCGTTGGGCTTAACTCGTTTTATTGGGTTTTGTTCGGTTTTATTGGACCTTAATCCATTTATTGGGCTTTATTGAGTTTATTGGGCCTTAATGGGTTTTATTCAGTTTTATTGGGACTTTATTCGGTTTTATTAGGCTTTGTTCGGTTTTATTGGGTCTTAATCCATTTTTTGGACTCTATTCGCTTTTATTAGGCTTTGTTCGATTTAATGGGCCTTAATGAGCTTTATTCGGTTTTATTGGGCCTTAATATAGTTTATCGAACTTTATTCGGTTTTATTGGGCCTAATGAGCTTTATTCGGTTTTATTGGGCCTAATGAGCTTTATTCGGTTTTAATAATTAATTTTTGTAATATTATAATAAATAGTAAATAATTGATAATTTAATAATTAATTAAATTTGTAGTTATTAATTAAAAAAAATAGCAAGGGAACTGAATTCTGGCTTTTCTGATCAGCAAGGGATCAACGAGGGACCTGGTTTTGGCCAATTCCCTCGCTAATTTCTCATTGATCAGCGAGAGATTAACGAGGGAACTGGTTTTTGGCTATTCACTCGTTGATCCCTCGCTGATCAGCAAGGGAAATTATTTTTGGCCAATTCCCTCGCTGATTAGCAAGAGATCACCGAAGGAACTGGTTTTTGGCCTTTCCCTCGCTGATCAGCGAGAGAACTGGCTTTTGGCCCTTCCCTCACTAATCCCTTGTTGATTAGCGAAGGATTTTTTCCGTCGCTGATACCTTGTTTTCTAGAAGTGACATGTAATAATGTTTATTAGAGTTGGTGTTTATTATTAGGGTCATGGTTAGTGTTTAGTAACAGTTAATATGGACCAGTATGATTTAAGTTTGGTTAAAGTTAATTATATTTTAACAATGAGAAATATGGATATACATAAATATAAATAATATATCTTTTCTTTTGTCACAATCACAATTAATTTCCTCTTATATATCGTTGTCTATTATAATTTCTCACATTCTCTACAATTAATCCATTACATTATACAACAATCTTTGCCACAATCACACACTCAATTTCCTTATCATAATCACTTGATATACCAAACAAGTTATGGATCACTCCTATCCAAGCTGATCATCATAAAAAATCTTGATAAAACAAATATAAAGTAATAATAATCAAAATTAAAAAAAAAAATACATCCATTATAACTAGGCGGAATGCCGTTCATTTTGGTACCATTGAAAGAATTTTTTCCATCGAAAGCCGATGATAACTTATTAGCCAACAAACATATATATATGTTGAATAAACCTTCAATGCATATCAACTGTCACACGATTGAACATTATTACTGATTGATACCCAAACCAACGGTACCACGTGTCGCTATTTGCTATTAATGGCAAACTACCTATTTCAAATTTCGACCTTTCAATTTTAAATATGGTGGTAAATATTCTATATTGACATATCACAACAAAGCTAACCTTTATCAATTTTTCTTATATGTTACTTTTTTCAAGTTTTAATAGTACACTTCAATGAATTGTTGTTGAGAGGATTTCTTTTAAGGAACTCATCCAAACAACAAATTATGGAATGCTTGGAGGCATACACAAAGAGATTCAGGATCAAGCTTGTTTTCAAGAAGGGGTGGAGAGTGTTGAGTTTGATGATATTGTAGGGTTGTGGAAAATGGATAGTGTAGGGTTGAAAGGGGAAGAGATGAAGTATGTTTGCACATGGTTGGTGGTGGATATTGGGGAGAATGCAAAGGTGGTGGTGCCAGTTTTATGTATACGTTGTTAGCGGTTTTTGTTGGTCCTTGAATGGTAATGACTAACGTAGAAAATGTTTGTAGAAAGGAGGATTAAATATAAACATAACAAATTTTCACCTTTTAATTATATGTGTTTATAAAAACAAAGAATTACAGATTTTTTGTGGAAGTTATGGAGGTAAGACCCGATCTTATACAATTTGGTTGGTGACAAATTTGCTAAAAATTGAAAGAGTAGTAGATGAAGGTACTATTTCAAATCTGAAGAACTGAGATAGTTCTACAGATGTTAACACATATTTTTTTTTCTAAAAAACCAT
Source organism: Cynara cardunculus var. scolymus (assembly GCF_001531365.2). Lineage (NCBI taxonomy): Eukaryota > Viridiplantae > Streptophyta > Magnoliopsida > Asterales > Asteraceae > Cynara > Cynara cardunculus. Next base: position 11,547,231 of record NC_037542.1, on the reverse strand, counting down.
CACTCAAAAATTTCTATCAAAATGGGCGAGTTACAACATTTGACAAGGGCGACCTTTTATAGATATCATTGTATTAAATGTTGTTTTTCAACTTTAACATGTGTCTTCATTTGATTTATTCATTGATGCATGCGTGTACTTTTCATTTCAGTTTTTAGAGTCTGATGTAGACAATTGTTAACACAACTCATCTTTCTGTATGCACATGAAACAATAAAAAATATATGGTATTAATAAAATAGTATTTTAACTTATGTAGTCTCAAATGTTGAACACGTTCCCATATTAGCTTGCCAAAGATATTATTTTTTAAACTATATTTGTTTTATCTTAACTGCTTTTCAATCGGCTAAATGACAATCAAATCCGTTTTGGTGATATTCTTGGCTTCACTTTAATTAGTCTCGATTTTATTGAAGGCATTGTGCATTTAGACTAAGATAATAAAAAGAATTTTACAATCAATGCCCTATTCTATTTTCCTCTCTAAAAAATAAGTTATATTTCAGATTTCAGCAAGATTATAAAACATTTGAATCCTAAAAGGAATTCGGGATCAAAACCATGATTAGGATTTGGTTAAAATCAAGATCCTTCTTTCTTTCGGGTTTCGACTGATTGAGGTTCCACAAAGGATAGAAATTGTATCCAAGAGTGAAACCGGATTTTAAGGAAAAACATCAATATTTCTAAGTGTTAGATCATATAGATTTGTGTTATTATCAAATCAAATGGTTAAGACCCACAATTTTAGATCAGATGTATTTGTGTTAAATCTCTCAGTTCACCATAAAAAACATCCTCAAAGAATGAACGATAGATGCAACGGACTACCAAAAGCTTTGGATAGGCGCAAAAGGGATGGTTTGCTAGAAGCTCTCGACGACCGGAGATGGTGGCTGGCGGGGATGGTCGTGGTTTGCCAGAAGCTTTGTGTGTGTGTGTGTATATATATTATAAATGAATTTCAAAGAAATTAAACAAAATTACATTTTGTATTTATTTTATTAAAAATAATATCAACATCATTGGCCCACATTAGCAAATAATATTGAGTTGTATGCCATATCGTATGCCATATCAGCATGTTAACCTGTTAATGATTAAACCGGTTACTTGGGTATTTAAAAGTTCAAGATTTTATAACTTAGGTCCCACAACGGATAGTTGTAAAAAACTATAAAGAGGTTGGAAAGAGAGATATTCAAGCTGATAATGTAGTTGCCATTTACCGTTTAAGAGTGTTTGCAGAAACAAATAACCGAGAACTAGAACTGGATTGATCAGTATAAAGCATTTTCGCCTTAGGAGTTACCATGTCCTTTATGTTGGGTTTTTATGAGTATCTGAATAATATCATGTTTCAAATTCATATTCTTTATTTTGTTTAAGAATAATTGCGTACACAGCTAAATTAAGATTATCACATATGGTTTATTCATTAAAATGAAAATGAAGATGGACACACTTGATTTAGTTGTTAAAATCAACATTGAGATCACGAGTAGAATATCTAAAATTTCCATAATCTTTTTAGTCGGCTAACAGAAGCTTTTGCACTACCCGCATTTACTGGTACAGGAGACAGATGGTTTGGCCAAGTATGTTAAGGTATTGTCCATACCGAGTACATTTTTATGTATGGGACCCTTACCACGAGATGGAAAATGATCTTGGTTAATCGATCGGCCTACCCGTCTTTTAGTTATTAGTGGTAGATAAACAGTCATATATTCATTTGGATCCAACCATGATTCAGGAGGTCCAACCGAAACTACTACCTCCTGGTAGGTTGATAACTATTTGACTTGAAGTAAATACAGGCCAAATGGCCACAATTTGTACATCGTAGAACTCTTGCAATGACAATTACATGCTCGTAAGGTAAACTAAAGAGTTGCCATTTAACACAGTTACAATTACCACTATATTGAAATAGACCGTCCTGTCCCTACGACTGTCATAAACTTCATATCTACCGTGGCTAATTTCGTGTACGATCCAAGTTGTAGACTTGCCAGCTCCTTAATTTTGGCATGCGCCCATAGTGTGAGTTCATGCTACTATCTCTCTACAAAACACTTGTGCATTAGTATTTCAACAAATAATGCATAGACATAAATCTACATTTGAGTACATTAACCTCCATTAGCACGACGAATAGAATACCATTGTTGTAATAAAGCTCAGAAGTAATCTATAAATGCAACGATTGTGAATTTACGTTTAAAACTCGACAATACATTTACCCACTGGCACTGTAGGATGTCATAATATTTTAATGTATTCCTGGGAAATGCACCCTTGACCATCTCTCTGGGCCAATCATCCATCACTAGAGCTCCGTCAGGTACATTGTATCGCAGACCCAACATAAGCATGTCCAAGTCTGCCATCGTATACGTTTTGCATGTCTTCTAGAATAATTTTTTACAGAGCTTAACTCGTTTGTCCCTAGTGCTTACATTCATCTCCAGATGGCGACAACGAAGAGCATGATGAGCCATTAGGCCACAGTGGTAATTTCTTGGTTAATAAGCATCCATATCTGATATAAACACCAACCGTTCCAATTCTCCGATACATTGAGTCAACATCGCCAAAACCAAGTCTACACCTCCGTACTCTCCGACCTTCCCACTCCAAAAGCAATGAGCAGAATTTAGTTATTTACCTCCATGGAAACTACTAAGAACATGGTACCCAATAAACTCTCCTTCAAATTAGCACCGTCAATTATAATGACCCTAAACAAGTTTGCTAAAAAGGGCTGATTCTACAAAATTAGGTGATTTGCATGTAAAAATTAAAAATTATCGTAGTGCAAGAGAGACACATATTAAAATTATGTGTACCGCGCAACCAAAGGCAACAAAGCAAATCTCCAAACATTTCATTTCATCCGTCCTTATTTTGTTGAGGATACTAGGATTATGGAGCTCCAAATTATAGAAATATACACGGAGTCAGGTCAAAACATTCTCCAGGCTACCCCTCAACATGTTTAGTGCACGAAATTTCGCACTCCAAGCTTGCATGTATGTAATATCAATTTTGTATTGATCATTTATATCATGGACGATGTCATATCCCTGAAGTATTATGCTAGTATCCTTCAATAAAACGTTTCAGTATATGACCCAATGTTTTCTGTTACTTGACGGTGTCTGGGATGCATTTGGGTCTTTGAACAAGTGTGCACGTCAACTAACTTCCGAACATGAAACATCTTACATTTTCTACAGATGTCACCATGACATGACAACCGTAATTTTCTTGTACATATTGTGCCTCATTTTGAAGATCTATGGACTTTAAACTCGGAACCTTCTTCAAGAAACTTCAGTCTGATGGCTAGTTGCATGTCTTCTTTAGTTGTGAATATCTGATCCAAACTAATTCTTGCAGTATGCGGAAAAGATATTGGTTGGTTTGATGTGATAGTGGGCTCTGGTGTTAGAAGGACAGGAGGCAAAAAACCAGAATACTTGTATGCTAAAGTAATCATACCAACAAAATGGTTTAAATGTAATTTTTTCTCCACATACCTAACCAAGCTCGGATATGTAATGTTCAAAGCCAACATCACTCCACGTTGCATCATACTTATACTCATCATTAACTTTTGCCCATGAACCACCACCACGAAGATATAACCTAATTTTTTGGGTTCCATAATTCGATTTCAAAATAAAATGAAATGGACTAAATATACGAGTAAGAAGGAAGTATGAAAAAATTGACGGAGAAATACTGTCTTAGAAATTGAAAACATAAATATTTGGTATATCTTCATCCAAAATCTTTCTTCCCTTTATAGATCAAATTATTGTACAGTTACTACAGAATTTAGAATCAAAATCAATTGATTATAGAAAAAAATAATGAATATCAACAATTAAACATATCTGAATAGTTGGAATTGGACTTTTTTTTAAATCTAACTTGCGGATGGGTAACCGTAATGCAAATCTTCCCATGGCGACACATGGCAGTTCCGCAAGTTGCGATTCCGCCACTTGCGGAAGCTGCTCCTAAAATAATTTTTTTAAAACCCCTCCACAAGCTGTGGTCTACACTTCCCGAGGTAGTATTTTTTTTATTTGTAACAATAGGAAAGGAAAGACTAGGAGATGAATTGTTCCGTACAAAATGGCTATTTTGGTCATATTTTGATTATTTTCTGTTTTCTTTTTAGAATATTATTTCTAGATTTGGTAGAGTAGGCCTAAAGTGGATTTGAAGAGGACGATGATGATCTTTTTTGTCATTGTTGTTATGGTTTTTGCTGGATATAAATCACTACAACAACGTTAGGTTTATAAGACATATAAAATATCTAAACATTTTAATAAAATGTTTTATAAGACTCAAGTTTATTGGAACAAATAAAAAAATATATTATCTAAAAATGTTACGATAAATCTATAGTAACCCTTTTAGGTATTTTAACAAGTTTTTTAGGATGTTTTAAAAATATAATGTCGTATTAGTTATTTGTACGACACTATTTAAAAAAACGTTCTATAAACACAAATGTCATATAAAAAGATGGTTTTATGAGACACTTCTTAAAATTGTCTTATAAAATAGTTAATACAACACTTCATTTTAAAAGTATCATAAAAAAACTTGTTAAAACGTTTTATAAACCTATTATAACACTTTTAGATATGTAAGATGTTTTATATTGCTCTTATATATAAACTTAAGTTATACAAAATGTTCTATTAGAAACACTTTCAGGCTTGGTGAATTGTGTAAGAATGAGAATTTCCAGCAAATTAATTAACAATCCATATCTAAATCAAATGTCAAAATCTTGGAGCAGCATCCAACACAACCTATAAACCAAAAACAACACTTTTAAAAAGATCATACCAATCTGTATTCTGCCCTACCAGGCTACCATCAAACCCGATCATATCCATAATAATTCAGAACGACAAACTAACGGCCACATAATTTTATAGGTGGCCAAAATTTCAAAGTGGACCAAAAAATGCGTACGGTCCACATATATGGACATAAAATATATATAATTAACTAATAATCCTTTTGTGGCCACGGAGGTTCAAATGCGATGACTTTGAGCTATCTGCAAAATAGATGGTTGAGATTTAGTCGGCTCACATAGTGAGTTGGATATTCAGGTTAATCAATATATATATATATATATATATATATATATATAATTAAGTGATGAATCGTATTAATTTTAAAGAAGTTTGCGAGTGATGAAAAGAAGGGTATGCAAGAAATGAAGGGAATGCAAGGTATAAGTACGTACGTGTTTAAATCATCTAAACGTAATTAGATTGAATATTAATTACTGTTAAGGGTAAATTTGTGATGTAATTCGGTATCGGGTTTTGAAATTGGAAAAGGGGGGAATTTGAGAAGATTTTTGGGCGGACGCGCTTGGTCCCATTCCTACATTAAAACGAAGCATTTATGTCCACCATGTTATTGTTAAGAAGATCCAAATATAGATCTTCCGTTGAAACTGCAACCACACATAAATCAAAAAATTAATGGGTGAAAATGAAAAATCAAAGAGATCAAGTTGTGCAGATAATGATTCAAACTTTTCATTTTACAAATGTGAATGTCAGATTGGAATCGATCTACCAACAAACATCCGCAACGAGTTAATTGGTAAAAATTAATACCCACTCCTCTGAAGATATGGAATCTTGTATTGCTATATAGTCGCTGCTGGCTCTTGCACTTAAGTTGGGACGTTGGTCTTGATCAACCCTAGCATTCATTTTGTGCAGGTTTTAATTACAGCTCTAGGGAGTCGAGACGATAATGACATGTATGGTATAAAGTTCTCTTGAGGTGTAAGAAGGTAGGCCCCATGCCCAGATATTTTCTTTAAATGGTGCCTCTCTCCCATTCATTCTGGTTCAATCATCTCTCTCATCCTTGGTTAGAGAGAGAGACAGAGAGAGAGTGAGTGATAGAGGTTTCCATTAATGGAAGCAAGCTCAAGTGAGGATATGATCATTTGGTTTGAAGAAGTAGCAAAGAATGCTGGGAAGGTGCAAATGGAAATACTGAAGAAAATTCTGGAAATCAATCATGGGGTGGAGTATCTGGAGAAATGGTTTGGTGATATTGATGTGCATAAGATGGATGCAGAAGCATTGCAGTCGCTTTACACATCAATGGTGCCTTTGGCTTCCCATGCAGATTTAGAGCCTTATATTCAGAGGATTGCTGATGGAGAGACTTCTCCTTTACTCACTAAGCAACCCATCACTACTCTCTCTTTAAGGTGTACTATACATATCCATCCATCCATTTAATTTTCTCTTCTCAAGGCCAACTTCATTTATGGCTTCTCTTTTATTATTTTCTTCTGTGGATTAATCAATCCTCTGGATCAACAAGTCAAACCATGAAATGAAAGAACACATGGTGATGGTAGAGAAGAGCCCATCTCTAGATAAGGATATTAGAATATGTAATTTATAAGATTTGTTTTCCTTTTCTTTTTTCAAAAGAATTCGTATATATATATATATATATATATATATATAGGAACTGTTGTATTGAATTTACTTAAATGGTTGAAACTTGTGTGAAAGTGGGAGTTGAGTTGAGAGCATCCAACGATTCGCAAGAATCTCCCCACTATCTAGATGTGGTTTTTTGGGTCCAAAAAGTATTAAAAACAAAGTATATATGATAAATGTTTCAACTGTGCGTTTGTTGTCCAAATTTTGTTTGTTTTCTTCCCAGATTAGATTACACACACACACACACACGAAATGTTCATTTTCTTTTAGAAAGAAAGGGTATCTTAATTTTTAGTGCATCTTTGAAAAGATCGAGATGAATATATAAATGGACGGTAAGTAATTCTATAAAGTCAGAAAGTTGAATGACTACCGTTGTGCTAGCTTTATTTGAAATGACTTCTCATTGGGATGGGAATGGTAACATAAATTAAGACTGCTTTTTCGTGATGGGTTGCATATAGCTCCGGGACAACTGAAGGAAGACAAAAGTATGTTCCCTTCACCTCCCATAGCTCCAAGACCACTCTACAAATGTTCAAGTTGGCTGCAGCATACAGATCAAGGTATCTTTCTCTGTCCCTCTTTCTCTCTCGATCTCTCTTTTTCTGATGAATTTGAATTTGATGAATATATTTTAAGGGTATATCCGACAAAAGAAGGAGGCAAGATTCTTGAGTTTATCTATGGCAGCAAACAGTTCAAAACCAAGGGTGGGCTATCGGCAGGCACAGCCACTACACATTACTTTGCAAGCCAGGAGTTCAAACTCAAGCAACAGCAAACCAAGTCTTTCACTTGTAGCCCTGAGCAAGTCATCACGAGTGGCGATTACAAGCAATCCACGTATTGCCACTTCCTTCTCGGACTCTTTTACTCTCCAGATGTCGAGTTCATCACCTCCACTTTCGCCTATTGCATCGTCCAAGCACTCACCTTATTCGAAGAGTACTGGATAGACCTATGCAATGATCTTTCCCAAGGAACTTTGAGTCCCCGGATCACACTCCCGGGTATCAGGAGATCCGTTCTGGATTTGATAAAACCCAACACACATTTAGCGACGTGGGTAAGAGCGAAATGCGAGGAGTTAGAGGGCTCAGACTGGTACGGATTGATCCCAAAGTTGTGGCCAAATTGCAAGTATGTGTATTCGATAATGACTGGTTCAATGCAACCCTACATGGAGAAGCTAAAGCATTACGCGGGGGACCATTTGCCATTGGTGAGTGCGGATTACGGGTCCACGGAGAGTTGGATCGGGGTGAACATGGACCCTTCTTGTGCACCACAGAATGTGACTTTCACCGTGGTTCCGGCATTTTCTTACTTTGAGTTCATACCATTACACCGGCAGCATCATAAACCTTGCGATGCAGTTGTTGCTGGTGGTGGTGGTGACGACTACCTAGAAGACGATCCAGTGCCATTATCGAAGGTCAAGATTGGTCAACAGTACGAGATTGTCCTTACCACCTTCACAGGTAAACTTTTGAACTAGAATGATTCTACATTTATATCTTGATGACAATCTATCAATCGATTCAATAATCTGTTTAAGTTTCTAGTTAATCAAGAGATCGTCATATGACTAAGAACTGACATAGACAAGATTTGATAGTTAAAGGCTACTACACTTAGCACCGGCCACCAACACCTAGCTACCATCTGGCTGCCGGTGCCATTACTAGCCGGCACACAACAACAAAATCAGGTTTATAGAACGTCCCAATTTCTAAGCATCATAATATATCTTTTTAAAGGACTTAGTTTATAGGACCAAAAAATAAAGTGTTATGTTAAAAGACGTTGTAATAAGTTTATATGACCTTTTTTGACGTCTTAATAAGTTTTTAGGACACTTTTAATATAAAACATCAATCAACAATTTTATAGGACACTATTTGAAAAAATATCCTATAAAAAATTGAGTTTATAGAACACTTTCTCAAAAATGTCATATAAAGTTGCTAAAATTTTTGTTAAGACGCCTAAAAGCATCATTAAACTTATTACAGCGTCTTTATATATGACGCTTTATATTTTGGTTCTATAAATTAATTTATATAAAGTTATCTATTGGAACGCTTAGAGATTGAAAACATTCTATTAACCCAATTTTGTTGCGGTGTCCGCTAGAATTCAAAGTATCATAGAACATCTTTACACAAGTACAAAACTAGAAAGAGGCCAGCTTTAAGGTGATAGAGCCGACACAAACTCTTCCTTCCACGATCTTAGGGTTTTTCAACTAAGATCTTCTCCCTTTTTTTTTTATAGTTTCTTAGTTCCAAATCGATGCTAACTTAGTAACTCAAAAATCCCCGTATACATCTAACATCACAAAAAACTCTCAAACTTTTTCATAATTTTAAGAGTAAATTACATTCAGGTCCTGTGGTTTGTTTGACTAAGGTCCCTAAAAAAACATTTATTACATTCCTGGTCCTTGTGGTTTGTTTTGTTTGACTAAGGTCCCTAAAAATATCCTGTTAACTTAGTTAACCCAAGGGTACTTCAATCCTTTAGTTTACCATTATTTTTTGTGTTGTCCCATAGGGACCAAAAATGTAATTCCCTCTTAATATACAGTATATATCTTTATGTTATTTTATTCTAATAAACATAATTATATATATATATATATATATATGCCACCGGTGTCTATAATTTTTCTCTACACACACAAATCACAAACACGAAGCTCCCTGGACCCGCTTGCAACCCGGTGAAGAAAGAGGAAGAAAGAGCATCCATTCTTTGTATAAAAGTCGGACGAAGAAAAGAAACGGGATTAAACCCACCTTTGCCCGATGCGTGAAAGTGTGTGTTAGATGTGGGTTTGACGTTTGTCCGTGTTGTGTGTGTGTTCTGTGTTGATATAAATGAGGGGGATGAGGGGGAGGGAGGAGAACGATAAAGGAGGTGATGGGTCAGGGTGGGTTCTCACTGAAAATGAAGGAGGACGAAGGCTAGAGAAGGGGAGGATGGCAATTGACCGAAGATGGTGTTTTTTCTTATATACACAATCCCTTAGGAGGAACAACGTCGGAGATGGAGATGGAGATGGAGATGGAGATGGAGATGGAGATGGAGATGGAGATGGAGATGGAGGGCGGAGGTGGTGACAATGGCTTAGGTGGAGGAGGAGGCGGGTTTTCACGGAGAAAAAGCCGTCGCCGGAGATAGGGTGGGGTGGGTATCGTCGTGTCAGGGTAGGGAAACGGGGGAAAGAGGTTCAAGTCGTTGGAGAGCTCTAGAGGGTTTGCAAAGCGGGGCTGAAGATGGTTCAGTTCACCGGAAAAGAGGGGTCCATGTTATTTGAGGGTGTCACGTCGGAAGGGCCGAAGGGTAGCATCGGGTGAAGGGGATGGTCGGAAGAAGATGACCATGGGTTTGTGTGTGTAAGAGAACAAATATGTAGAGAGAGAAAGTTGAGAGAAGTCGCCGTAGGTGGTAGTGTAGGTTAGCTGGCAGTGGGTGTCAACGGAGAAGAGGATCGTATGCTCTATGTATATATATACTTATATGGCGTAATCAAATCAGAACTAATTAGTTTGTGATAATTGTGAGAACCAATATTAACCACAAATCAATAGATAAATTAGAAAATTTATAATTTTGGTAATTTTGAATTAAAATTTTAATGCAAAGATATTTTTGGTATTTTACAACTTTCCTCCCTCCTCTCTTCTCTCTCCGGCCACCGTCCTCCGGCCATCGTCCGCCCGGCACTAGGGGTGTAAATGATTCGAGTCGAGCTCGAGTATCACTATACTCGACTCGAACTCGAAACCGAATTTCCAAGCTCGAACTCGACTCGAAAACTCACGAGTAGTAAAAATCAGAGCTCGACTCGAACTCGATAACTATTTCTCAAGCTCGAACTCGAACTCGAACTCGAGCTCGAACTAAGCTCGAATCAAGCTCGAACTACAACTCGAATCAAGCTCGAACTCGAACTCAAATCAAGCTCGAACCAAACTCGCTCATTGAAATTTATAAAACTTAGGGTCTTTCTCTTATAAATTTTAAAACTTAAAAGTGTT